>NW_006281109.1:810555-926658 GCF_000203795.2 Batrachochytrium dendrobatidis JAM81 | reverse complement strand
GAATGTGGTAGATGTCAGCATACTCGGATGGAATCAGCTGTGCAGAAATGCCGTGCGGTGCTATAAAAACTTTAATCTGACATCAAACCAGTTTAGCAATTGTATGAATGCCAACATATTAATAGTAAAATATCACAACACCACCTTTTTGGAAATACTAGAGTGTTTCTTGAGCCATTCTGGATTTAAGGGCTCCAACCTAAGGATAGACTGAACAGGCTGGATAACCAGTTTTCCGTATACCAGATAAATAAACAGCCGAAAAACACAGATTCCACGGCTGTTTGAACGTGTCAGAAATTCTATAAACTTGTCAAGTCCTGGTAAACCTACTTACGTTGGCCAAGTACATGCATCCAAACTTTTCAAAAAATAGCATCCAAGTCGTGTATAGCCAAGCTTCCTACAAACCCATGCGTAAGTGAGAAACAAGTCTCATTCAAGTCTTTCCAACTATATGTTTTAAACAGAGCACTCCAACATCTCATTGCAACACAAACCGTTCAAATAAATTATGCATTGCTTCCAGGTAAAGTGTATATTCCCGAGTAGATTTATTCTCTGTCGATCCAGCTGTATCATAGATTTGACTCGCATCAAACCCTCCACGGCTTGATTCTAAATAAATAAAAATAGTAAGCACAAGATTTGAATTCTGAACATCTCGACAGACATACAAATCAATATACCCCGAATTAATGTGGAAACAGGTATATATGAAGAAACAGGGTTTTGTATGTTCCATGAAAACACCCACAGTTTACAATCACTTAGATCTACAATTACATCATCCAGAAACTCTTGGAGTGATATTCTACTCAGATCCTGTCGAGCCCATACAGCAGCAAACCCTAAATCCAAAGACCGCTCCAATTCTTTATATAAAAAAGTTTTACAAAAATGCGACATGCGAGTAAGTTGCAAAGTAGGCTGCCTATGAGGTAGTTGCAGAGTGGATGATTCTGGCTGAATCGGAATAGTTAAATTGGCTGGATTTTCAGTCATTGATGAAATACAAGTTGGTTCCAGAAATGTGCAAGTTGATGCAGTTTTATCCTGAAAGTCTGTTTCAAGTTCATTCCGTGCAGAATACTGAGAAAAAACAGTATATTCTATGCGCCGTATATTGTTCTAAGTTGTAAATGGGTTCATTGCAGATACTGTGAATTCAATGTTTGACAATATAAAACACATGAAATAATCATCCGACTTACAATAACAAATATATTGGTCAAATCTGTTTCATTCATCTTTGTAGTGTGTGGATCTCGACGACTATTCTAATAATAGTTTACAAATCAAAGCAAAAGAAATGCATTTCACGAATGTCAAACTCAAAGTGAATTCTCATCACATGATATCACCTGACTAATGGGTTGATTCTTGCGTCGCGTTGAAATGGCTTTACAGCGTATTCATACGGAATGAAATATTAGAAATGTCAATTTCATGTGATGATTGATACTAATTTACTGCAAAACATTGTGTGATTTTAAACTTGTAACATTCAACTAGTCTTTTGGTGACTGGCGTATATAATTGCACTCTTGAAATTGTTCTTTTTGAATTAAAGCGTATCTGCAAGGTTTTAAAACACACGAACGAGTTTATCTAAACTGCAATGCACGAGTCGGATGAACATGAAAAACTATTTTAAAAAAGCGATACTTTATTGATCGACGCATTCAGTTTTCAATACAAAAGCAAATAATTCGCACATTTCTTATTTCAAGACAGTCGATGCAAGAAACCTGTTTTGTTCTACGCGAATCCGAGTTGACAATTCAATGAACAAACTAGAAAATCATAGTTTGAACCACTCTGAAGATGAAGGTACAGTTGCTCAATTATTTCAAAGAAAATATCAATCGAGTCTGTCTATATCATTCAGCTTAATTGGCACAACTTTTATATTCAGTTTTTATCAATTCAAACTCTTCAATATTCTAAACAGCCCTTTTGCTATGGACATGGACATGGACATGAACATGGATTCAAAAGACTTGCATTTTTCTGTATCAAAACTAGACCTTTGTTCAGTGATAACTCGGATCTAACATGATTACTTTGATGATGGATTCCAACTGCATTGAATAGCGAATTCAACTTTTAATCATTCGTTAGCAAACGATGAGCTTGTTTCTCATTGTATATCAGACTCTGGACCATCGTCTACTCCACTCTCAACACCATCAGATATACACACAGCCAAAGGAATCTCATCTGATTACTTTCAACACCATCAACGATCAGTTACTTCTGAATCTACTCCAGGTCGCAGAGATAAACTTCGAAAAAACAGGCAGTCTCAGCTGCTACTTGTGTCGTTGCTGGAAGTAGGTTCAAATTGATTATCAGACGCTTTGGCTTGGTCTCATAACAGAAAGCCTAACCCTGACTACTGCAATGCATTAGAACTTTTGTATGTTGTATGATTTGTCAGGAGATAAAAACAAACAGCTGTTTTTTGTCTTGTGCAAACAGCTGTCAAAAATGGGAGTATGTATTTTGGCTTGGATATGCGCTGATGTTGCTATTCGTGTCCATAAAACATTGACCATGTAAAATTAGATTATTGCATCGAGCGATTTTATTGAAGAATTATCCACAGTTCGAGAAAGTTACAAAAAAGCATTTCGAGAACTGGTTATGCAGGCAATGGAAGAGGTTCATGCAGTTGAAAAGAGTCAACGACTACTCATATATACCGAATCGGATTCTCCAAATGAAAATCTCTCCCAGCCACGACTTTCTTTATTATACTCTCAATCTAATGTAGACTCGCAGTGGTACGGCAACGCTTTGGAAAATTTACCTTCTAGGTATGTATGCTTTACCGGGTTTTATAGCTTAAAATCATGTGTGCGTTGCTGCTGATTCTTTTTCATTTATAGGAGATCTTGGCCGTCACAGGAAATGCATTTAGAAGGATCTAGTCCATCCGATTTTTCAGAGTATCTTCAAACCAAAACATCTAGATATTATGATGATTTTGATGAGCTGGATTGTCTTGGTCGTGGAGCATTTGGAAAAGTTCATCGATGTCGCAATCGATTGGATGGACGTGAGTACGCTGTCAAGAAAATCAGATTGGTTGATCGAAACTCCAAAAACATTGAAAAGGTATGATTAGTGCTGGTTTGTGTTATTAGAGGTAATCAAACAGCTATATGAAACTCATACTACAATATATTCAGGTGCTTCGAGAAGTCAAATTACTCGCTAGAGTGGCAGATCCACATGTTGTGCGATACTATTCATCGTGGCTAGAACATGTACAAGTACCGAATGAATGTTCTACTGATGCTAGTGATCTGTCAGATGATTCCACGTCATGTGTTGATACATCTTCATTAGAATCAGTATTGTCATCTATAGAAACTGAATATTCAAAAATTGTGTTTGAGCAAAAAGCACCAGAATGTGATGCAACATTTCTACAAGAACACCAAAGCGATCGCATTACATCTATTGTGCCAGCTCAACAACCTGACTTGTTTGAATCTGCAGTATGTGTCCAGGGTCCAAACTTTCGTGAACTGGCATTGTTTATTCAAATGGAATTGTGCGAAAACACATTACACGACTGGCTGGAAAGACAAAATGCCTGCACTGACAGAATGATATCTGCTAAACGAAAACGTGCTGCTATAGATTGCTTTAGTCATATTTTGTCTGGACTTGCTTGTATCCATTCTCAAGGCTTGGTTCACAGGTATTTTTTGATATTATGTTGACATTTGACCAAAATTGATGTTTTTAGATAATGCGTAGCATAGTGATCGAGTATAGTACTAATACGATTTGTAACTGCATGAATTTTCAGAGATGTCAAGCCAAAAAATATTTATTGGAAACCATATGAAGGAAGTTCAAGTCGAGGAGAATGGAAGCTTGGTGACTTTGGACTGGCGACTGTATCTGAATTGCCTATTTCGTTATCACCCACTTTGTCAGATACTGTTTTACCAGCAGAAAAAAGTCATTCCAAACGAGTTGCGCGAACCATTGGAGTGGGGACGATAACTGTAAGTTGCTCTACAGCAGACTAAAATGTATCAACACAGCACATGCTTACATATTGAGTAGTATGCATCACCTGAACAACTTGATCCGCAACAATCAGATTGGTACACGCACTCATCGGATATATTTTCGCTAGGAATTATACTTTTTGAATTGTTATGTGTCTGCCGAACAGGAATGGAGCGAGCAACATTGATCAGTAATCTACGATCAGGAATTCTTCCAGATCTGCTTGTCAAGGAATATCCAAAAGAGGTAAACTACTTGCTCAGATTTCCAGAATCACAATTGATGTGTGAATATAACGCATTGTTTTTTAAAACATGGATTGTGACAGGCCACACTTATTCTATGCATGACGGCAGAAGATCCACTAAAAAGACCGACTGCACAACAATTGCTGGTGGATTTAAAACTATTTGAATATGCTTTACAAAAAAACAAACATCGCAATGTGACTGAAGTGCATATCCAAACCGATGAAGTGAATATAGACAAGGAGCAAATCGATCATGCTGTTATTGGCAGCAAGACTGTTTTGAATTATCCTAACACAGTAATGCAAGACCAATGTGTTCAGACGCCAATAGATTGGACATGTTCATGCAATCATGACAAGGAAGGATTAACAGCACAGTTATTGGAGCGAATTCGAGATCTAGAGAATCAATTACGAGAATCCAATAGTAGATATGACAAGAGTTTGACTAAATAAACTCATAGGATTGTACATGAAAAATGGGATTAGTTTCGTATTGAACACGAATAAACTCGACTTTTATCAATTATACTCGACACATTCAACTCCAGTTCACACATTATCAAATGTATAAAAAGATGAATTTCTTGACAGAAAATAAATGGCCAAAATAGTCAAAATTGGCCAAAACCAAACAACCGAAATGCTTGAATGGCCACAAATTGCAATCCAGGTTTGACTTGACATGGATTCAAAGCAAGTGGAAGAGAGTGATGGGTTAGTAGAGAGTAGAGAGTGTGTCGAGACTGCGACCACTGGTGTAAAACATGGCACTTCCAGCAATATTCGACATGTTCATCATCCACATCCTTATTACACTCAACCACCACGACCTTTACACCAACATGCATCCAAGGCTATGAAAAGCACCATCGCCTCGGGTAGCAGTAGTAATGGTTATTCCAGTGGAGAAAATGGACATCCTCATCAGCATTTGACTCCTCAACGAAGGCTTGTTCGGAAGGTTTTCAATCGTAGCGCGAGCATGGCTTCACCGTTTTTAAACCACGATAATAATATAGACAATCCTACTCATGCTAGTAGTAATAATAGTAATCGAAGACAAGCTGCTCTGTACCATAAACACAAATCACAGCAACTTCTTATGGATCTTCAAAGAGAACATATACCCGCTGCTTCTGCCTATAGCACTCGCGTCAATCGAAATAACGCTACACCACACAGTACGCTTAAACATCGTCATTCATTCACCATTCCGGCTTCTGTAGAACTCAGGCGTATGGATTCTCGGC
Source organism: Batrachochytrium dendrobatidis JAM81 (assembly GCF_000203795.2). Classification (NCBI taxonomy): domain Eukaryota; kingdom Fungi; phylum Chytridiomycota; class Chytridiomycetes; order Rhizophydiales; genus Batrachochytrium; species Batrachochytrium dendrobatidis. The sequence continues at coordinate 921,120 of NW_006281109.1, read as the reverse complement.
ATCAATCATCTGCTAATATTCCTGCTTCAATAACTGAATCTAGTTCTATGGCTGATTTTTCACACGATAATTCGCACATTTCTCAATCACCCGAAGCATCTACTTCTCAATCCTTGTTCCATTCACCTATTATCACATCAACTGTGTCTTCAATCACAAGATCGCTGCTATCTCCTGCAATCAACTCCAACTACTTCAATACAAATGACAATGAAAGCTTGTTGCAATCGCCGTTTCCAAATAGCCCAGAATATCCGCCCTCGACTGAATTGGGTATTCCACGTCCATCCTCTGATTCAATCTATTTCATGCACAACAACAATATAGAAAACAAAATGGCTGCTAGAAGCAGTAGTAGCAGTCATTTTTTGTTTGGATCTCCTTCTCGTGATGATGGATCGTTTCATTCAAGACGTCCTTCGGTGCCTATTGATCTGTACAATGATCCTAATTTTGATATATTTGATGCATCTATGGCTACTCCTAACAGTTTTTCACACAATACTACCACCAATAGTATGTATATACATGGATCGTTTGCAAGTGCACGTTCTATGGAATTTCCTGATTATGGTGGAACACGGACTAGTGCAGACTCATTGCTCAGCAACAGTCTCGATGGTAATCGCATATACAAGACCGAACCAGAAGAATTGCATCAATCAGATAGTCAAGAAACAATTGATTCTCGATATTTACGCCAGGGATCGTTTTTACGCAGGAATACAGTCAATTCTACAGTCAATACTCATGGTCGACCATGTCCATCAGTTCTTACATCTACGATTGATTTATGTAACACCATCATGGGAACCGGACTAATGAGCATTCCATATGCTTTTGCCACGGTTGGTATTGGCTATGGATCGTTTTTAATTTTGTGCTCAGCTGCCGCGACATGGTTTTCTGTTCGACTGTTGATCTCATCTGCACAGTTGGCATATGGAACTGGTACTGGCCGTATTCCTCAACAAACATCGCTATTTATTCAAGAAGGTGAGCCATCATATGGTGCATTGGCTAGGACAGCCATGGGTCGTCAAGGAGCAATGTGGGCAGATATTGCCATGTCGGCCTGTTGCTATGGATTTGCTGTATCCTATTTGGTATCCATAGCTGATTCAATGCCTAAGGCTGCAGCAGTGCTGTTTCCTGAATTTATTGTTGGTTCGTGGTTGTACCATTTATTTCAAATTCCGCAGTTTTGGATGTTTGGTGAGTTTGATTTTACTTTGATGGTTTAGATTGGTTCTAGTTTGTATTTCTATTCATGATTATATGCTAATGTTGGTCCAATCTTTATAGCATTTCTAGTTTTGATTGCACCATTGTGTTATGCAAAATCGGTGGATGAGTTTTGGTGGTTTTCGTCAACGTGTCTTGGTGCTGCACTTTATATTGCGTTTGCGGTGATCCTGCTGAGCTATTCTGCACCACATCCACACAAAGGTGTTGATCAACACGAGGACATTCCTTGGTTTTCTGTCCGAATAGAAGCATTTCAAACGATATCCATCTATATATTTGCGTTTACATGCCATCAAAACGTGAGCTCATTTAATTGCATTCTATTCACTATGTTGTGTTTTTTGACTTTAACGTTTGTGGTTTATATTGCTACTGTAGATTTTTTCAGTCTATAATGAAGTTGGAGCAACATATCGTGGCGAGAGTGTTGCTCCAGAAACAGTTCGACATATTCGTCGTGTTGTGGATCTGAGTATTATTGCTGTAGCAATTCTGTATCTTGCTGTGGGAATATGCGGATTTTTAGCTTTTGGAAACTCTTCAATGGTTTTAATTCTTGATAATTGTAAGCTATTGTCGATTTTATTGTATAGCAATTCTAAATCATATTTGCTGATTCAAACACTCTTTATATAGTTCCAGACACACCGTTTATTACGTTTGCAAGACTCATGTACGCTTTGCTTGCTGCACTGTCTGTTCCGATTCAAGTGCACCCGTGTCGTGCATGTCTTGATTCAGTCTTGACAACATTTGCCTATCAATCTCGATACACTCGTCTTCTTGCTTACCACACTCTTGCAGAAACCATTACTTCACCGATTACAGCTGCTCCATACATGACTTCGAATTTGTTTTGGTATGCTCACAGATCGCTACATAGTGCCATGCAGCAAGAGCATTCTCGCAGTTACATTTTAACCACATCTATTCTTGTATTCACGTACCTCATGTCCTTGTGGTTTAACACTTTGGAAGATGTACTGTCGTTTGTTGGAGGAACAGGTGGAGTTATCATGTGTTTTGTGATGCCTGCATTGTTTTATTGGAATTTGACGACACCTGAAACGGGTGGATGGAGACGACCATTTTCTGTCATGTTAGCAGCTACTGGATCTATATGTGGTATACTTAATATTGGATGGTTAGTTGTTAGTGCAGTTTATCGATAGTTTTCTAAAACTGTCAATGTATTTTCAAGACTTTCAATGCATTCTTTATACTGTTTCATAACTTAATATATCTTGTAATCAGATTTATATTTTATAAAGTTGTCATAGATATTGTGTATTGGTTTAGAAAGAAGATCATTTATGAATACTATTAGATTATGAATTAGAAAACATTAGATGTTAATGAATAGTGTTGTACAGTTATGCTTATCAAAGTGATAGTTGAACAGAATGTTAGGGTTGTTTAGGTTTCAACCATCATATGGACAAGACAAGTCCTTTACTCGAACCATTGACTGGATCTTATCAGTCCAATACACACAAATCTACTCCATCCTTTTATAGTCTTGTTCCAGTTTATATAAGATGGTTACTGTGTTTAGCTAGTCTTCTATCCATTGTAGAAGGAACTATTCAACCATTTCGAAATCTATTGTTGGGTCAATTCACTTCCATCTTCTCTGAATATGCTTCAGTTATCAGTCCTAATGAGAGTCATGCAAAGTCAAAGTTTGCATTGTCCTTGAATGAGCTGCTCATGTATGCATTTGTTCTTGCATTGGCTGCATGGCTTGTTTCTGCTGCTCAATCTTTTGTATTCAAACTTATTGCTCAGATGCAAGTTCAAGTATGTCAACCAAGAATGTCTTGAATTCACTGTTTATAATATTAATTATAATTATTTTAGTCTCTGCGAACAAGATATATGAATGCATTGTTGGCGTCAGACTCGGTTTGGAGAGAATCAAACTCGTCACAGTTGTTGATTCAATCCATTTCAAGGTGAATTCTTTCTATTCATGTATTGTCTTGAATAACTTGCAATGGTATTAACCCTCTTTTGATATTTAGTGATATCGATCGTATCGAAACTGTAATTTCTGAAAAGCTACCTTGGGTGATTCGTAACTTGGTTGTATTTATTTTCGGATCGTATCTTGCATTACATAGCAGTAAGTAGAATCATTAAATTGTTATATATGGCTTGATTATACTACTCCTTGACATGCTTTCAATTATACTCGATGCAATCTAGGTGTAAAACTATCATTGGCAATCCTAGCAGTATTCCCAGTGGTTGGAGCAGTATTGGGTTATATGCACCATACTTCGTCTGTATTCGATAAAAAGTTGCGAGAATCGTACAGATATGCTGGTCTTGTTGCTCACGAAGTCTTTATTTCAATCAAAACAGTCATGGCTTTTAATCGTCAATTCTACGAATCAGTTCGCTACACAAGCCATTTGGCAGAAGCGTGTGCTGTACATCAGCAAAAATGCATATTCGATGGATTCGGCTGGGGATCGTATTCATTCACTATGCTTTGTGCATTTGCAGTATCGTTTTATGTTGGTGGAAAACTAGTCGCTGCCAATGAGATTACTCCTGGAGATGTGCTCAACTCGTTTTCACAGATTGCTGTCGGTATCACTGCATTGGGAAATATCGGTCAGGCAAGCAGAGAGTTTCAATACGGATTTTTAGTTTTACATGCACTTTTAGTCCAGCTTGGTCAGTTGGAAGATCCTGGACAGACTCATGTTGGTATTGAACCACCGCGATTTATTGGGAAAATCGAATTTAAAAACGTCTGGTTTAGGCAAGTGTTTGAATGGACATGGCTTGGTGTTACATTTTGATTTACTTTAATCAATATACTCAATCAATTCAACGTATTCATTTAGATATCCATCACGCATCAATCGATGGGTTTTACAAGATTTCAGTTTGACATTAAATCCTGGCCAAGTTGTAGCATTTGTTGGGCCAAGTGGATGTGGAAAATCTACAGTCTTGCACTTGCTTACCGGCTTGTATAAACCCGATTCCGGAACAGTTTTACTTGACGGAGTGGACATCACCACCATCAGCACGCTGTGGTTGCGTAAACATATGGGAATATCAAGTCAAAACTCGGATTTGTTTGATGGCTCAATACACTATAACGTGAGTCTCGGCATTCACGGTAATACAGATCAGGTATCCCGATCAGTCGTGCAGAACGCATGCAACATTTCTCAGGCATCTACATTCATCAATGAGCTTCCAGATGGATATGATACTGATATTTCTGGTTTGCACACTTCTCTAAGTGGTGGTCAAATTCAGCGTTTAGCCATTGCTCGTGCCTATCTTGGAGCTGAATCTGGAATGTTGATTTTAGACGAAGCAACAAGTGCTTTAGACACATCTACAGAACGGCTTGTCATGAACTCCTTGATCGAGTCTCGAAAAAACAAGACAATACTTTGTGTTTCCCATCGCGTTGCCTCGCTTACAGAGTTTACTCGCATTATTGTATTCAAGGAGGGGCATGTTGCCGAAGATGGATCATTTGAAAAACTAACTGAATCTCAAACAATATTCAAAACACTTTTGGAAACTCGCCAAACTAGTGCATATTCGACCACTGCAGCCATCCCACTTGTCAATACACCCACAGCTGACAATAGGCATGGTTTACTCAGGAAAAGAAGTAGTGCATCTGCTGAAATACAGCCTATGGACGACTGTTCTGAAGAGCCTTTTTTGTCAAAATCAACCAATGTCAAAGGTGGAGCAAATCCAATGAAATCTGATGGACCATTCAACGAGCTATTTGATCGACTTTTTCGATCATTTCAATTTTTCAAACGTGTTTGGCTGGAAACCAAACAAGAATGGCCGTATCTTCTCATTGGATACATTGGAAGTACAATAGAAGGCCTTCAATCTCCACTTCAAGGGTTTGTCATTGGAAAAGTGGTTGCAGGCTATGCTTTGCACACATCTGACCAAATTACTGCCTCTACAAACTTTTGGTCACTTGCAATGATCATTATTGGCATGTGCTCTCTGGTGGCAGCTGTAATGAATGCAGTAGGATTTGGATACGCTGCATCGCGCAATATGTACAAGCTTCGCGAAAAGATCTTTCAACATGTAGTATATCAAGACATGGAGTTTTTTGGTGATCCAATGTATACGCCGACAAATTTGGAGCTTGTTTTGGCAGATTCGACCGAGAAAATTGGGACTGTTTCTGGAAACTTGTTGGCTGATATTCTAAGAAGTGTGGTGAATTTAACAGTTGGAATTTACATTGGAGTCTCAAACTCGTGGATGATGGCAGTGCTGATGGTTCTTCCATTCCCAGTGATTTTATTGATTGGTGCCGGGTTGGCTCGCATTTCTGCCAGGCAAGTCCATGAATGCATGCACATTTGTGAATAGATTGTGGTTTTGTTTATAACTTGACATTTTGTGCATTTTTTTGATTTGATCAGGTTTGCAGAGAAATATCAAATGCTGCAGGAAAATAGTGCCAAGATAACCCGGAATCAACAAACACTAGATAGTCAGTGAGTAACTAATAGTATTCAATGTATAAATGTCATATAGTGTAGTTCTATTTAAGTGCTTGCAAGGTTTAACTACTGAATTCATTTGAATCAAAAACCAATTGTAATTACAGTTTATAATTGTAAAGAATTAGGAAACTATTATGTGATGGCCGAAAATACATTTGAATTTGTATTATCAATTTTCTTGCTCAAACGAAAATGTCAGAAGTCATACCTTCTTTACCAGATGCTCACCTTGTTCGCACTTACCCAAAAGACTATGCTGGCACTGACACTGAGTCGGAAGGTGAAGCACAGTTTGAATTAGACACAGAGGATGAAGAACAATACTCCATCTCTACAAGACTACAACAAAATCAACAACACATGGACCAACAAATCACACCACCTTCTGGAGAACACTCTACTTGGATACTAGAACCTCAAACTTGGAAAACAACAGAAGGCACAGACGTTGTGCTTGTCAGAAAGCCAACAGCGTCAAACTTATCACACCGCCTTTTAAATCCATTTATCTACAGAAACATTCAAAATGTTGGTACTCTCGATGCATTGGCTGCCCTATTGGACACTCCAAGTGACTGGGAAGAAAAATATAATCAAATTGCTCAAGACGGATATATCATTAGGAAGTTGAATCGTTTCAGTGCATTGCCAGAAGATGCGTCAGAAAGCGATATCCAATTTCAGTTTGCTGGCCTCGTTGAAGCTATTGGTAGCCGTTTTGGTCTTGATCTGATCGCAAGCTCTGAGACCAAAATCATCGTGGGCGGTATTCTTGCTAGATATGAATATGACATCCGAGGCAAATGCGACCCTCATTTCCTCAACGATAATGGTGTTCATCTCATCGCATCAGAAGCCAAAACGCATCGGACATTTGGACAAGGAGAAATGTGGTATCATTCATCCAGAGGCATTCAAGTCATTTCAGCACTATACTCGTTCAACTGCCCAACATTTTTATTCACACAAAAGCAATGGAAACTATTTGTCGAAAACAATGACCGGAATGCTATATTGACTTTTCCGTATGATGATGATGCCGAACATACTCCTCACGTCAATTCCAGTTTGGTTCAACCAATGGGAACAACATTTTTAAAAGCCATTGCCATATGTTTACTATCAAAGCGAGAATCGTTGGTTGAATCTATAAAAGCAATATCCATGAAAGAATCATCACAAGTAGCGGAAACACCAACAAAAACCACTATCAAGCCAAAGTATTTCGATACTACAGAAAAACCACAAAGACGATCGGCGCGTTTACAAAAATCTTCTGGTCCTAACTATGGAACGAAGCAACCATCATTTGTATCTGGTTATATTGATGGGAAACCATTATATACAACCGTTAGGGTTGTTCCACGGGAGGTAGTTTTAATGATTGAGGATGAAATTACTTTGCAAGAAAAGATGGAGTTTAAACAACAAGCAAGTCAAGCGACTTTATTTGAATAAAATGTATTTTTAATATTCATGTTAGTATATCAAATAAAGTTCAAGTGTGATTTGGCAGTATTTTCATTCAAGAAAAACGGTATTATTGGGTGTTTCTTCTATACTATCTACGTGTATTCATGTCTTGGATCATGGCCATATTGTCTCGTCAGGAACACACGAAACGCTTTTACAACAGTCTGATTTGTACGTAAAGTTGGTTTCTAAATCTGATTCTAAATAACTGTTTGATATGCGGGGTTCAAGCACCATCTATTCATTCGGATTTAAATATGGCCAGTATGTTTGAGAAATTCACTTTCCAGTCAAAATGCATGCTTTTATTGATAAAACAACCCATATCTTTGTTGTTGGGTTGAAAGTATTGTCCAAAACATGTACAATCTTACAAATGAATTTCTGGAATTTCACGCACAAGTTTTGACACAATCAATAACCGTCTCATTATTCAAGGCAAATATATTGATTTTGATATCACGTATACTTTTTGCTAGTTGAGTACTTTAGTATTTGATGAGTAGATTGGGGCAAGTCCAACTGGTCTGAATCCATAAGTCAAGGCGAAGTATGTACTGTTCATTGCCACTTACATTGTGCTTGTGTGGTCGTTGCAGTGATCGGATACCCATATTGTAAAATTCCATCTGATGTTCTGGAATATATTATAACTATGACCATGCGTAGATCAGATACACGATCACGTACAGGTATATTTACACGACACATTACATTACACATCGAGCTGGATTCCAATAATGATATAACCGATGCATTGCTGGTCAAAGTTTCTGAATATCGCGACAACTTGCCAATCACAAGACACATTATATACCGTGCTACATGGGTTGATACAGTAGCTTAGTGACTGCATCTATTTATAGTTTGGATTTAATCCCTCGTGCATGTCACTTACAGATTGGAGGTGTTTTGAATTGTGATATAAATATGAGCCTTGTATTTGTTTTTATCAACAGTGGCAGTACATTTAGTGATTTGAATTAACGGATCAGGAGTGATTTTATGACTCTCATTCAAAAGAAAATCAGGTTGAGCAATCGCATTCCAGTGTTGGGATCAACCGCGACCATGTTTTTTAAAACTCGGATACGTTCTAGTTGAGAGCAATCTCGAAAATGAATGTTTCCATGACATTCAACCAATGTTGAGTTTGAAAAAAAAAGAAAAGTTGGTTAAAAATATGTCAAGAATATGGAATGTATTGAAACAGTAATATGAACATGTCTAGTTTTGTATACAGGAATGAGCACAAAGGCTAATTCAACCAAAGAGTTTAAAAAGTAATATCGTTCAGTCAGACTGTCGCCAATCAAAACTGGCCGTTTATATATTTTGACATTATTATTTGATTTTACCCGAATACGGCTAATAAAAATCAGGGTTATTGCTTATAAAGACGAGCATCACTACTCTAATATATTTATTTGAGCCATGGATCCTTCTAGTAAAGACCATGATTCTTTTTTAGAGCACTCTCAACCACATCATAGCAACCATCAGCCTAAAAAGTACTATCAATGCAATGATGAGCAAACTGCATCGTCTGCTCATCAACACTGCCATCATTCTGAACAATCACATACCAAAGATCATTATAGTCAATACTCTAAACATGATTTTTACCTTGATTCATCAATGAACAGCAATTGCAATCAAAAGAATCCGGATTGTCGTCATTACGACCAATTTAGCCATTCGCATACTGTTGGAACCCCTTTGAGCTCATCATCTTTGAGCCATTCAAACGCTAAACCTAAACTTTCTACTAGCTACGTTATTTCCAACGAACCTATTGTTATTTCTGATGAAATATCATATACATCTTTACCTCCTACTTTGTCATCTGATATATCAGCAACTTCTCAGTCCATGCCCACAACAGCTCACTATCCATCTGCTGCTACTACTCAACACTTGCATAATGAATCTGCCTTGAATCAATTAAAACAGGAACCCAAGTCATCAACTAGTGTTGTAGATCTTACTGAATCGGATGATGACACGCCGGAAATTCAAGTCATCAGTGTAAAAAACCCACCTATAGATCCAATCGTGTGTTATGGTATGTTCAATACATACATTACCAACATAAATTCTAAAAATATACAAGCAAGCATTCAGAGCCAGATCGATATGCCAGTATTGCTTGATGTTCGTTCTGCAGTAGAAAAAAATCATCGCTACTCATTGCACGTCATGGCAAACACTACAAGACTAGAACTTGGAGTTGTTGATAATCGCATTACACAGCTGCTTACTCCACTACTTAGAGCAATTCAATTTCAAGCTTTTTTGCCTATCGAGGGAATTCAAAAGTCGCATGCACTACTCAGGACTAATATCTATGGTATGCGTAGCATTGCAACTCGTGTCGGTAGCTATTTGCTAGACTGTCGTATAGATCTTCAAACACCAAAACATAACTCGAAAGAATATGTCAATCCCCAATCAGAGCTACTGGCTAATCGTGCCAATGCTATGCCTAAAACGTATGCTTTGGAAACTTCTGCAGCTGAAACCTCTCTTGCCACTGCCAAATCACAAATTGAATCCATGTATAATTCTCTAGTATCCGCTGAAAAATTACCCGAGATGGATCCAAGCCCAAAGCTGTCAACTCCGCTATACAAGCATCAACGCCAGGCATTGTATTTCATGACAAATCGAGAAGAAGGTGTCGAAACTATTAATGGTGATTCGTCAGACGCTGCTTCTTCTTGTATTGGCTTTTGGACACAACTGCCAAATGGCTTTTACAAAAACACGATTACAAATGAAATAGTCGCAAAAAAACCGCAACCAACACTTGGAGGAATTCTTGCAGGTAAGTTGTGTAGCATTCTATTGTGCATTTTCCAAATCAAAAGCAATATTGTTTATGCCTTTTATTTACTTGTAATGTAATTATAAAATAGACGATATGGGACTAGGTAAAACCATTGAAGTCATCTCTCTGATTGTTAAAACAATGCCACAAACTCCTGTTAGACTTCCACCAAAATCAACCAAACAACCAAGTATAGCAAGTAATCAATTTTCAGCCATGTCTGCTCTTTTTCATCATAGTGACTTGTTTGGATTTGCTGCATCTAGAACACAAGAAAATTCCGAAATGTCCAAGAAACGCAAGCTTGAGTTGGAATTCGACAAAAGTAGTGCAACTATACCAACGCGAGCCACATTGATTGTATGTCCCTTGTCTACGATTTCAAATTGGGAAGAACAAATTGAAGCCCATACAAAACGCAACAGTCTGCGCGTCTATGTGTATCATGGTCGTCAGAAATCGATTTATGCACATCATATTGCCAAATACGATATTGTCATTACTACATATACCACTCTTGCCAATTCTTACTTTCGTTCGCGTTCTCAAAAAAAGCCAGATAATTATGAAGATGATATAGGCGAAGACTCACAATCCACTACTTCAACTGCTACCCCACCTTTACACATGATATACTGGCATAGGATTGTGTTGGATGAAGCGCATATTATAAAATCATCAACGACAGTGCAAGCACGGGCAGCATTTCTATTACAGGCACAAAAGCGGTGGTGCTTGACTGGCACACCTATTCAAAACCACATGGATGATTTATACAGTCTGTTGCGGTTTTTGCGACTACAGCCGTTTGATGCTCTTGCAAATTGGAAGTATTACATTGCAAGACCCATCAAGCAAAGCACAAACTCTATTGGTCTAACACGACTTCAAACTATTATGAAGGCTATTACTTTACGAAGAACCAAATCGCAGATGATGGATGGAAAACCATTGATTTCAATTCCAGAAAAAATTGATCGTGTAATTCTACTAGATCTATTGCCCAAGGAGCGTGAAATCTATGATGCCATTCACGCCAAAGGAAAAAAGTTGTTTTCACAACTCGAGTCTGACAATGCAGTATTGAAAAACTATATATTGATTTTGGAAGTCATTTTAAGAATGCGGCAGGCCTGCACACATCCAAAATTGTGTAATTCAAATGATCCAGAAATCAGAGAATTGATTTTAAAAAAGGAAAGTGGAACGTCTGCTCAAAATCCCATCGAGTTTCTAGATACGGTCAACGATGCAAATTCTTTAATTCCAGCAGATGGTCTTGTAGCCAACAACTCCGCCAAAGCAGATGATACATCTCTTGTATTGAAAACGTTCAGGTATACTGCCAAGGAAGTTAGACACATGCTTATGCTATATCGTGAAAGTGGCGACGACAGATGTGTGACTTGTGACTGTGTGCTGGATGGAGTTGAACAGCCAATTTTTATTGGGTATTGCGGGCACTTGTAAGTTTGGCACGGTCTCTGTATTGTAATAGACAACTATTTTGCAATTGTTTTTGACACATGTTTGTGTTGGATAACCGACAATATATAGATTCTGTAATGACTGCTCAAAAGTATTTCAATCAGAAAAAGGATCCGCATGTTCAATTTGCCATACAGTTCTTACATCTACCACGATCCAAAGATTTACAGGAATAGATACCGCCACAGATAATGAGGAATCAACACAGATCAAGCCGATGGACGAGTATACGCCAATTGGAATGACTGTAGCAAGTGATGACTGGCTAACCTATCCGACCAAAATTATAGCACTGATTGATTCATTAATTGAAGTAAGATCTCAAACCAAAGCTTCTGATTTGCCAGTGAAAAGTGTTATATTTTCCCAATGGACAAAAATGCTGAGTTTGATCGAGGTAATACTATGGTTTTGGATCAATACTGCTGCAACCTGCATGCTTACCGTCATTTATATACCATGGTGTGTTGGAATGATACCCTGATGTTGCAATAGGGACCACTTCTTACACATGGATTCAAGTTTTGTAAACTTGTGGGGAAAATGGTGCTGTCTTCTCGTTCAGAAGCCATGTTGAAATTCAAAACCGATCCATCAGTCACGATCATGCTCATTTCGTTGCGTTCTGGAGGTGTTGGACTAAATCTTACAGCTGCGTCTCGTGTTTACTTGATGGAGCCTTATTGGAACCCAGCAGTTGAACAGCAAGCCATAGATCGTGTTCATCGTATGGGTCAGACACTTCCGGTAGTAAGTATTCGATTTATTGTCAAGGGGTCGATTGAAGAGAATATACAGGCCTTGCAACGAAAGAAACTTGAAATGGCAAAGGCCACGTTTAAAGAAGAAGATGAATACACAGAAAATGACGACGAGGATATATATGATGATATGTATGATGACGATGACGATGATGAATCTGATGTAAGAAAAAAGACGCAAGGTGCGGAAGTACAAGACACTGCAAAAAGTAGCGAAAAACGACAGCATCAAAGTAGCATATCAGTTGAAGCCAAAACCAAACTCCAACAGCAAAAACAAAAACTAGCTAATCTCCGACTGCTTTTTCAATAATTCAAAGTATAATCTCTCAATCTATGAGTTGGTATGTGCACCATCAGAACATCCAGATACACAGTTGTTGGCGACTTCAACGCAATTCTAGACATGATGTGCACAAAAATTGTTGTATATAAATGTAGCGTAAAAGAATAAAGCATCAAAAAACAATATATTCAGAAAGTCCACATAAAAATCATGTTGTTGGGGCGTATCTGGCTGCATGTTGATCAACATGCAGCCACAACTTAAAATATATCTGGTCATTAGTCGCGCGGAAGTCCCATAATTTGATTGTCGACAATGTCAAATGGTGTCCTGTATTTGTCATCCGAGTTGGCATTGGCATCGACAACAAACTCCCACATTGGACCGCGGACAACCTCGATGAAATTTTCAACTTGAATATCGCATTTTCTAATAAATTCCACACATGGCATAATCTGATGTACTTTGAGACCAGTCACTGCTTCAGCTACTTCTTGTCGGGTATCTGAAATTTTAAACACACAGTTGTTGGTTGCAACTCTAGGATGATTGTCACAGAGAAAATAGTGGCATAATTTACCTTTGTCAGGCCATGAAAGCCAAAATGCTGCTGCTGCAATCACACTATGCTTGTACTCCAAGTATTTGGGATAAAACAACGTTTGATCCATAATACTCGCAGCAGAAGCATACCAATAGGGATCAAATCGACGCATTGAAAAACATTTGAAACAGTCTTTGTTGACTTCGTTGTTCATCAGAGATGTGGGTAACCAATGCGTTTCTTTTTGTGGCCAAAATGTATATGCAAATTGAAAATATCGAGCAAGAAAATCAACCATGGTTGGAATTAAAGCATCCCAGTGCATATGCTATCAGAATTCCAATTAAAACAATATCATTTTAAAAAATTGGTACTTGAATAATTTGCAATCAAAAGTATTGAGATATAGTAATGACATGATGCCAAAATAAACCTACATAAAGTAAATTCGCCTCGACTTTTTCTGTAAAATCGCGTGTACATTTAATAGTTCGTTCGACCTCTTGTTGATCATCTACATCGGCAATATTGAACTCTGCAAAAAAACGCAAAGTTGGTGGTAAAGTCTCCTAATAACAACGCAATTTAAAACCAATGCAGATATTAGCAACTCTGTATAAATAAACAGCATCTATTTGTCAGGATTAATGCCACAAACCTCAAACCGAGAAGAAAGAAATAGGCAAGCCGCAGCAACCAGTTGAAAATCATCCTCGGCTAAATTTTCATTCAATGCAAGAAATCCATCCAGAAATTTAACTGCCATGTGAAATGTTTTTCTGGACTGAATCACCTGTGCAGAAACCTAAATTGATACACGACACTATTAAAAGCCTATCCGAATAAGATTGAGTTGGTAAACGTGTTCAAAAGTGTACAACCTCACGCATCCATTCCAAAACTATGTATCTTGTAGGCGGCTCAAGCTGAGGATGGCGCATTAAAATATCAGATTTTCGAATCACTCTATCAATCCGTGCTTCGTCCCATAAATCGTTAATCCACTGATCCAAAACACATTCAAACTCCGCCTTCTACAAAGTCATGATATCAAAATAGAATCAGTTGGTACAATGGTTGATCTTTTTACATGATACAAACAGTGAACATCGCGACCATATGCACCCATTTAGTCATCACCAAACATGATTATTACCTCTTCTAAGTTACTAATATTATCAGCAAATTTTCGAATTGTTTCCAAATCAACATTTTTGAATGTTTCTGTATATAGCTGTTTGTAGTCGTCAATCAAACAATCTCGCGTGGCATACTGAGTAGCGACACACAAGTCTTCAGAAACTACTTTGAAATGAGCTGGAGAGGCACATTTGGTATCATGAAGTTCTGGTTGGTCGTTTTGAAAATCAAGGGTATCACATTCTTCATTTCGAAGCATCTTTGCTGGTGGAACGCACTGTTTCAGCTGATTGCATACATTGGAAGACATCCCCATGGTAGAACTAAGATACTGAGCAAGTGGGGTTGAAAGAAGGGAGTTGCTAGGTTTTTGCGAAAGAAAATGAGGAGTAATTGGACTTGAATGCGCTAGTAAAGATTGTAGTGATGATTGAAATGGTGTGGGTTGAATGAGTGAAGGAGTCTGAATTCTAGCTAAATAGCATCGATTTTTTGACATTGGAGGTGTAGCCGTGCTCAAATCTAGAATATCTGCACATTCCAAATCTTCGTCTGTTTCTAGAATCAGCTCACCGGCATCCTTTTGGTTTAAATTTGACTCGAAAAAAACTTGTATAAAACAAATATTGGAATTAAACAAGATTATTTAAACAGTCGATTGAAATGACATCATTCAAATCAACAGCTTAACCAAACCATGCGGTTCTTTCAATGACAGTCAAACTATGATTGTTTACAAAACCACAAGTACCTTTAATCAGTCTTTGAGGAGTATCGGGTTTTGGTGTGGCTAATGCAGATTGTGAGGATTTGATCATGTCGGGGTGTTTGAATGGGTCATGAATTTTGGATGTTATTGTATCAGTGGAGAATGCAGACTCTTTTTTGTTTTTAAAATATAGATTATTTGATGTGGTATCGATCTTTTGAATCAAAAGAGATTAGTCACGGATGAATGAGTGCAAGAGTGATTAGTTTCCAGTTCCAATGATCAAATCATTCAATACAAATCAATGTACATACAGGAGAGGTAGGTGTAGTACTTGGAGTCGGAAGTATGATAGACCCAATATGATTTCTAATAAAAGATGAGCATTTAGACATGTTAGCATGATTTATATGGGATGCAACCGTTCCAGATTGCACACAGCGATCGTCGATTTTAATGTCAACTACGCGTGTATTTGACATTTACAAAACGTGGCAAAACATCTTGGACATGGCCACCATGATTTAGATTCAAGATGAAGTCGAACCAACTGAATAGTGCGCAGAAAGTATCTGAGCAAAAGTCATGAAACAAGTCAAACTCAAATGAAAGGGTTTTTGACTGTCTTGTAAAGCACCAATACAAATCTGGCTTGAATAGAATAGTTCAACTAGAAAACTCTTACATGTTATCCATTGGCTTGCGGTTTTCGTCAGTAGTAGAAACACCCACCATTATAATAGCAGTGTAAAGTGTTACTGGACAAAAGTTTGTAAAGATAGCGAGTGTTCGGACATAAAATCATTTAGTGTTTGACGCATAGTAATAAATAGAAAAGATGTTAGAAATACTGTCCGAGATGCAAGTATAAATATGGGTCGAGTCTGTAATGCCAACTAAAGCAGTGGTATTAATGGACTAGATCTGGTAGAATAGTAAAATCACCAATAGTGTAAACACCAAGTGAGAGTCGCCAGGTACAAGATGGTTATCGCACAAGTATATTCAAATCTTTAATAAAGCCAAGTAAGCCAGATCGTAGATTAATAGTAACTAGATGCAAATACAATAAGCTGTTTTTCAACAAGCAGATCTACAGGTTGACCAACAGGTGTATTAAACACTGGTGTAAGCTTGGTAGATACCTGATATTCCAACTATCCACTACTCTGAGTTGTTAAATAACTACACTGACTATAAAGTCGAAGCTATTCCCAAATGCACGCTTTTTTAGAGTTGAATAAGAAGCAGTATTAATATTATTGTAACAGTTATCTGATTCGAGGAATAAAAACAATCTGCATTAAAAAACCAGCAAAATATCAAGCGTCGATTATTCATGTAGTAATGTCGGAGGTTTTCAGCAGAACCAATACATTCTCCCGGTTCGAGATATTCAATCAAGAATTTCCCTCATATTTCCCTCATTCGGCATGTATAATTGAGTAGGTCTTAAAGTCTTGCTCCGCCTCACTCATATTTATAAACCCAAGCGTGACGGTGCTGCTTTTCTACTAGGTTGTGGCAAATCGTAAGGCGGAGTCCCAACATTCATCTTTGTAACATGCCGCATGACAAGTATTGAATCTTGGAGATGCTATTGCTTTCCAATCGCTTGCATTGCTCCATCTCCCAACTGCTCTGCTCAATTCACTGATATTTGATCATTACGTATATGCTCTTCCTAATATCAAATATCACAATCGTGGTCTCGTTCCTTTAACTCGAAACATTCCTTCTAGCGAGCCTTTTCAACCGTTGCCAACATCACGCCATCTACACACGCTCACCAAATATCCTCATTGAAAATGAATATCTATTTGTTGTAATCAAAATGTAATTGAATTGATAAACAGTCTTGTAAAAGAACTTGAAGTAGCAATTACCATCAATGAGTTTGCTCTGGTAAGGTGATTTACACTTTGCAGCTGGAGACTCGGTAAAAAGCATCCATGTGTGGTAATAATAATGGTATACTTGAATGTACTAGGATATACATTGGAGACTTTTGTTCAAACAAGAGTGCTTGGAAAACATGGCTGACGTTATCCATGATTTTGAATCTCTGAATTAGATTTTCAAAAATAAGCAATACCATCCAAATTCAATCTCTGTGCATACAAAACAGACCATACTATTTGAAATAATGTATAAACACCAACTCAGTGCAAGATTTGCTTTTATATATCAAGAAACTTGAAGGCTTTGTCAGTAAACTATCCTGACAAATCCTTTTAGAACTGCAAGTCATACCAACGACATGATCAAGTCGCGTCTTGCTTGCTTCGTATGCGGAATGGCGGAGTTTCTAAAACTGCAATGTTCAGTTGGTCAGTTCTGTAGTAAAATGGAAATATCGAGTGAAAGATTTATAACAACCGCCATCAATACTGTGTGCTAGTGTACATTGCCTTGACATTGCTCAGTGACATATCTTATCTGGATTCTCAAATCTCGTTCATTTACTAGATCCCACTCGTATCTTTAATTACATATACCCACTCGTAGTCTTCATCTAGTGTTTTTGCTTTTTAGTATCAGTGCAAATATTCTTGTCAAGCGGTAGTACACAACAGTAATGAAACGAAAAAGAAGCGACCTAGATGTGATGGATATTTCACCAGCAACATCTCCAACTCCAGATTCTTCAGATATCGATATGATGGTTGAGAAGCAGTCTATAGAAACTACAGATCTATGTTCCAATAGACCTCAGCTACCACTACGAATACGGCAGGGTTTCAGGCTTGTAGGTAATTCCGCTAGCAGTTTAAGTAGCTCATTAAACACAATTTCAAATGACCAAAGTTTGAAACAGTCATCAGCACTGAATACTCATGTCAGTATCTTTAATGTCAGCACAAGCCTAGATTCAGCTACGTCTTCATTCAAAATTCCATCTTCCTGTATATCCATGTCAAACTCCAAACGCCTCAAATCTGAACAGTCGTTAGTAAAAGCAAAAAGTCTGGAACCCTGTTTAGAATCATCCTCATTACTACAGCGAAGCTCTGGTTTCATGATTGCGTCTATTGGATCTGACGCATCTGATGCTACCAACACTTCAAACTTGGCTGAGATTCAACGACCACCTCTTCAGACAATCTCCATTCCCACAGACACGACAATGGAAAATACAGAATTTAACAATCATGTATCCAACCACGTCAAGCTGCCACCAAGTCAAATCGCTGCTGTTCGCTTGGTAGCATTAGAATTAGATCTCGACTCTGAAACACTTGCTCAAACTGGACGGATACTGGAGACAAGGTACCAGAGTTTGCAATCTACATCCATAAACAAGGCACACAAGGTGAATTTTACATTTCAATCAAATTTGGCATGTTTAATAGTTTATCATCAATCTCCACGTAAATGGAACACTTTTCTATCCTGCAGTGACTTGATTCTACTTTGAAATAGAGAATGGTCGAATATTGCGTTTTTCTACTAGAAATTGGCATTTTCAGTTCTTCAAAACACAATCTTGTCATACAATCAAACTACAATTTTGAATTGGATCCTCATTTGATATAACCATATATTGCACGATCACCAAACTCATCACAATCCAGATATTGGCTCAACTGTTTCCAACCAAACTGTACCATGTATCCTAACAACTCGGATACGTTCTAGTTGAGAACAATCTCGAGAATGAATGTTTCCATGTCATTCACCAGGAAAAAGCAGTAAACTTTAAAAGTTTAAAAAACACAACATTGTCTAGTAAAATGATATCAATTACTTGATGATATTATTTATTACATACTTTGGTTTCCCTAGTGTTTTATTTTACGCGAATACGAATGTAAAGGTGAATCATTTACAGTTTTTGTATATATAGGATATTATCTGGAGTGTGCTTGCAGTATGGATCGCAGACAAGTGTATATCAAACAAGCATTCATTCACTTTATCAAGAATGGTGCGAGTGATTGGCAAGCATCTGCCCTATACTAGGTACATTGGCACGCATAAACTTTTGACATTTAGACACTAACTTGACAATATTGAATTTGAATGACAGTGGTCAAGAATTTGTGGTAAATGGTGGACTAGGAAAGCTAATTGAAGAGCTCAGTGATCTTATCACATCCTTTCCACCACATCTAATCAATAGAGATGTACATTTACAATTAAAACGCTGTGTTTTTGCAACAATGGACACACACAACCGCACTTTAATCATTTTTAAAATGCTTGATAAAGTACTGGACTATATTCTATGTCGATCATCCAATCAGACTATTATGTCGCACATAAGATTTATGCGTCGGTTTGCTTGGACGCTTTTTTTGTATATTCGAGGTAGATATTGGGTTGATGCACTGATTATTTGACTTTGCTGCCTTTGATAAATATGAATGGACCATGTAAAATCAATTTAACCATTACATTGTATGCATGTCAAATATACTCGTGTAGATGTAATGTATCCAGAAGGAGTCCTGGAACAGGCTGACAAGGCTCTATGTGTTTTATTTTCATTGTTTTTTGCAAGTCAAATTCCATTTAATCTTTGCAAACCATTCGACGAAATCATGTCATCCATGGGTCATGCTTCTTTAGAGCACACCGGCATGACACTTTTTGACGGCTTTCGTATATTCTCTACAGCGCTCATTGCAAATTTTCAAGTATTGGAGGATCAAGTCAATCTTTTAATAGTAAACTTTACTCACGCATTAGAAACATGCACAAGAAATGGATGCCTCAAAAGTGATACGACTTATTCTAA
The DNA here is from genome assembly GCF_000203795.2 of Batrachochytrium dendrobatidis JAM81. Taxonomy (NCBI): domain Eukaryota; kingdom Fungi; phylum Chytridiomycota; class Chytridiomycetes; order Rhizophydiales; genus Batrachochytrium; species Batrachochytrium dendrobatidis. The sequence continues at coordinate 901,377 of NW_006281109.1, read as the reverse complement.
AAAAGATACATTTCCCTGGTGTATTTATGTTCGAGCATTTCAAATTGAGCGAGGTTTACTTCTCAGTAATCTTGAGGATGCAACACGACTTGTTGATAGCATGTTTGTTCGAAATCGATACGAAATCGATCCAATGTTATACCTTCACAGCCAAGATATTGTAAAAACCACACCCATGAGATTTGATCGTACTCCGAGAAGCACAACAAAAGGACTGTGTGCGGGTGCCAGATCACTCAAGAGCGCTTTTTCTGCTTCGTCTGGGTTGAATAATATCATGGCAGGAACACCTTTGACGGCCAAGACTGTGCTACAATCTGTCAGAAGAAGAGTTTTAGCACCATGCATAGAAATCTCGTCCGTGACACACAGGTTGAATGAATTTGTCTCAAACTATCCTGAATGCCCGTACGATTGCTTGAGTCGGCTGCCAGCTTTGGAAAATGCAAGTGCATCGGTAATTCAACGAGCCAAAGCATCGTTGGAAACGTTTCAATCGCGGGTTCCGAATTTTGACCATGCATGGTTGCTTGGTGCACGTCTTTATGCTGCCCTAGCTAGCGATATTGCCAAGAAAGGGTGTTCTCGACCCTACGAGTCACAGGCACGTCTAGCATCTGATAGTCAATTCCATCGTGCCATGATGGCTGTAGCTTACGAAATGGTGCGCGAAACGTTTAATATATCTACCAAGACACAAAATATTTTGGATGGTTTAGATATCCATGTGGTTGACCTTGCATTGGGAATTGATTTGGTTGTCAAAACACATGTTTGGATACCTGACTCATTGGTAAAAAGACTAAAACAGATCGAGGAACGATTGCTTGAAACAGACATATGGTCATCAACTGAATTCCGAAACTGGTTTATATATTCTACCGGCACATCTACTTTTTCTAAAGGTGCATCAAACATGTTCAAGTTTAATATATGGAATTGTTACTAAAATTGTTATAGCATCGAATATAGCATCCCCTTGTCGAGCATCTACCTCACCACCCATATTGTCTGAACTGTGTATGCTTTATTCGGATATTATGCCAGACGATGTTGTGCATGATTTATTTAAAGGAATGCCACAATCAATGAGTTTTCAGTACATTCAAATTCAGCTCAAACCCTTCCAGGTACGCCTAGTCAATGGGTCGCGAGTATTTAACCATTTCAAACGTGCTAATATGTGACGGAATGCTTTTTTAGGTTATTTTTGGAAAAATTCTTAAATTGGCATATACCAGGTTTGTTCAGTTAACAAAGGCAATGCGATTACAGACGCATATAGTCAACATGGCATGGAGACTTTTCGACGCACTAATTTGCAACGAAACACATCTGCAGTTGTTATTGAATCGACATTTGGATACCATTATGATCACCTGTATATTCACGTATTGTCGTTTTGAAAACACACCAGTGACTTTCAGGGAACTTCTTGAAAGCTACAATCTTCAGCCCCAATTTATGGATTCTGTAAGTTTTAAAGGCTATCGTTATTCAAAATGGAAATGTGTTACGATGCTCACAATTGGTTTGAGGGTTTTTTGTAGGTTTTTACACAGGTTTATATGGAGGGTGAAGAGCGTGGATGTGATATCGTCAAGTTTTACAACAAAGTCTTTGTTCCTTGCATCAAATCGCTTTTGCCTGTGGTAAATGCATAATATACCATGAACTTGTATACTCTTTAAACATTGGTTTGAAACTAAAGTATACTGTATTGTTTGCTAGCTAACCCCGCTACGAAACGAGGCAGTGATAAATGAATCCATACCTGGTCGAGATGCAGTGAAACGCGAAACGACACCTGCAAATAGCGCAATTGATGCAAATTCAATCGCATTGCTATGCCAGCAAACAGCAATAGAAAGATTAGCTCAACAGCAACAAGAGCAACAGTCTTTACAGTCTTCGCCTCTTCGACATGAACAGTCAATGTCGCATGGTGGATTATATAAACCAATGAGGCGATCGCATATGTCCAATCTGTCATCGTTCTCACCCAAGAATTGTAGTTCAGTGGCTTCGCCTAGTAAATCCACTTTAATGACACCCATGACCAAAAAGGTAACATTTGTACATTTTATCACCGCCTATATGTAATGCTGTGGCAATACTAACTAGCACGCGCTGTATAGTTGGTAAGTCTTGGAGAAAGTCCATTTAGGCCAAGCTCTCCTACGGGTATACCAGCCTCAGCAAGTCGTAGATTAGCATTGTCCAAAATTAGATCACAATCGCTGCCCTATTCAGTATATACTGCTCTCTCTCCTCGACCCACATAATTCATCATCGTCTATTACTATTCCCAACTGTTTGGTTTCAAAAGCCAGACTCTTGATTCATATAAACTAAATATATTTTGAAAATTGAATACCATTATCTAATTGATTTATCAATACTCACGTAAAATGAAACACTTGTGTATTTATTTCAATAACTGCTCTGGAATAAACAATAGTCAAGTATTGGTTACACTCGTATGTAGCGGTCCATTTGGCGTGAATACAGCTATATCATCAATATGCTATTTGAACTGTAAATGAACACGTGATGGGCTCATGATTAAAAGTCAAAAAATTGGATTTACTGAAAACATTTATATTAGATAATCAGGATGTTGAATACACTCATGCATCGGATACATTGTAAATGTGTATTTCGTCAATATACAGCAAGTTTGAAACTGGATTTACAATTCAAATCGTTTGCATCAATCACCCTTGGCATGAATAAAACAACTCACAACTATCCATTGCAATCAACTCAAATTCGACACAAGTCTTCCAAATCATTACCCAAAAACGCTTCCAAGTCTCCATTTGATCTAGTTAAAGGAGTTTATAATCCACCAGCGTCCATGTCAAAACGATCAGCGGAAAGATGGGCTAAAATCGCACCTGCATTGAAATCAGCGAGTACAGCGTCTGGTAGATTACCTCCAGCATTACCAAAGCGCATTTCAAGTCGCTTGTCCAAACTGACTCCAGACAAAAAAAGACCGACAAACAAAAAATATGTTCCAACTAGTATAAAAACCAATATGTTTGAAAAACAATTCGTGGTGAACGAAGCCTGTCATTTACTGACACTCGCCAAGTTTCTTGGTAAAATGACTTTGATGAATACATTAAAAATTCGAGAAAAGATCAATGCAAATTTAGTCTGGGTAACTGGATCTGCACATGCAGAGCACGTTCGGATTTCGCCCAAAGGCATTCTGCATACAGGCGATGTTGTACATGTTGCGTATGCAACCAAACCGCATGGTGACAAAACTGAGCAGAATGATACCGAGGTAAACCGATTTGCTTTTGTCAATATCAAGTGGTTGTATTGAATGCGTATATTGAGATACATTTCTATAAATGACTAGGATGCAATTAAAAAACTCAAAATGCGTATTCTATATAAAGACCAGCACATATACGTAATTGATAAGGAACATGGACTAGCTTCACAAGGTAATTGTAAAGGTTTAGTGCTTGATTTAAACTATATCTGATGATGAGTTTATTATACAATGTAGGTGGTTCAAAAATTGATATGCATCTGGACAAGCTTATTTCGCATTTGGAAACAGATAAATCCAAAACGCTTCGTTTGGTTCATCGACTTGATAAAGTGAGTTTAAGCAAACCTACATTTTACTACAAACGTTTGATTACCAACTAGTTTATACTGGTTATCGTTTAAATTTAGAATACATCTGGAGCAATGATTATTGCTCGAACCAAAGAATCGGCTGCACGAGTATCTGCCATGTTTCGCCAGGAAGGGCGGATATCACGAAAAGTAATCCTATTTATGTGGCATGAGTGTATGCCAAGATGAGTTGATTAAATGCGTGTTTTATTTAAATAGTATCTGGCTTTGTTGACGCCTACGCTTTTAGACCATTCAAACTTTAAAGATGGTGGTCAGCATAAAATCGTTTCGGGAATTGTCAGTAACGGTCGTGAAGCACCGCACGAGAGGATGGATCTTGTTGAATGGCGTGAGTTTAAACATTTGGCAATCTAGTGATTTGTGCTATGAAATTATAGGATACTGACTCGTGTATTTTTGAATCATGTATTAAAAGACGATGGTATTCCAAAACAAATGTCTACGAATGGCGATCCAGTTAAAAAAGCAGTAACCAAAGTCACACTGTTGCAATCTAATCCATTGGTAAGTGTATATTGACGGTTTATTTTTCAAGTTTAGCTGTTAATTGACCACTTGGTTCATGATTCTCAAAACTACAAGACATCACTGGTGTGTCTGGAACCCACAACTGGAAGAAAGCATCAGCTGCGATTACACTGTGCAGATGCTCTTGGATCATTTATTGTTGGAGATTACAAGTATGGACAGGGGTGTTTGAAAAACTTTAAAGTGAGTGTTAAATATCTGACACTACTCTGCATTCTAAATGTACCATGTATTTACAAGACATGTATATGCATAGGCGCACGTGTCGGATTGGAAAAAAGTACCACTTCATTTGCATTTGTATCAGCTTAGTATCAAAGACTGGTTTCGAGATGGATTGGATTTGACCGTGTCGGCACCACTTCCTATTTACTTTCAAAAGACACTAACATCGACAGGTTTAGGTCTAGCCACCATTCCAAGTATTGATTCTAGCACGTTGTCTGATCAGAAACATGATTTACAAGATGAAAAAAAGCATGTTTTTAACCCACCACGTACAAATGATGCGATGGATGAACATGCTAATTAGTCATTACAAAACCAACTCTAGAATCAACGAGCCAAATACGTAAACGTGTAGATTCAAATCAGTCTAAAATGTCGCATTAGCTGATATTGAAAGTAACAATCCAATTTGAACGAATATTTTGAATAATTTGACTTTGAGAATGAAACAATACCAAAAATAAACGATTGAGTGTTTCAACAGCAGAAATGATTTTGACATCAAAAGTGAGTTGAGGCAATTCACGTGATGTGTGAATTTTCTTTTGACAAAAACGAATTTCAAGCCGCGTGACAAGAAAAACATTTTGAATATTTTCAGCAACAAATTATTTAAAGCGCTCAAAGTATTCAGAAAAACATCTGAGAAGCGCTTAAAGTATTCAAAAGAGAAACATCTGAGAAGCATTCAGAGCAAACAACTCATTTAAAGGAAGCATCCAACTACCCAATTCAACTACTTTTGCTACCATGTCTCGTTTCTTTCGTGCTGCATCGGACTCGGATGATGCCAGCAATGATTTCTCAGAAGATTCAGTCACTGATCAATCAGAAACTGATGAAGGATCTGACTCGGGCTCAGATGCTCCAGTTGCTTCCACCACAAAGAAACCCGCATTGACTGGTCGTAGTAAATGGGCAAAAACTGAAGGATCTGACTCGGATTCCTCAGACTCAGATTCTGATGATATGGACGATGACAGCGATGGCGACAGTGTTGATTCGGATGATAGCGATGCCAAAAAGACTATCCGATCTGCTCGTGATAAAAAGTTTGGTGAAATGCGCAGTGCTGTTGCTGCCATGCATAGTGCCAAGAAATCCAGTGACTGGATCAGCATTCAGAATGGTGAGTTGCTGTTCCTCATCTTACTAATGTGCATGTCATTGGTTTGAAATATCTGTGATGGCAATTTGTATTCTACTGTGCTTTATTCACTGCTGCAAGTGCATACATGGAGTCGAGATGCACGAATCATGCGGTGTTGACTGACTTGAACTTGCTGCCATTCCAGTCGAGGTTTTTGGCCAATACATTGGTTATAGCCAAGATTGGAATTTTATCAACTTTTTTACCATCTTGCATACTAACTCTTGTCCAACTATACAGAATTTGATCGTCTTATCAAGGCCATTATTAAATCAAATGCCATTATCCAGCAAGAAGGCCTCCCCCGCTTTGTTTCTCGTTCTCTTGTTCAAATCGATGATTTTATCAAGAATTCGCTATCAAGCAAAGAGTCTACAAAAAAGATGAATGCTACCATTGCCAAGGCTTTAAATGCCATGAAGCAAAAAATTAAAAAGACCACCAAGACATACGAACAGCAGATTGCAGAGTTTAGAGCTGTACGTATTTTTACTAGTGACAATGGTTGCTGTTTACTTGTTTTAAATCATTGGTTGCTAATGCTTCTAGATCTTATACTTGTAGGCTCCTGTTGATGAAGAAGAGTCTGAAGCCGAGGCAGAAGAAGCCATTAAAAGTACTCTCAAAGCACGCGATGCTAGACGTATTGAAAAGGAAGCTGAGGGCAAGGGTGAGCCTACCGGCTCTGGAAACGAATCCTTTACGCTTGTTGGAAAAGGAGGAAAGCTCATTGATCTTTCTCCCGAAGGTCTTTTTACCAAGCTTACAGAGGTTTTGGAGGCTCGTGGAAAAAAAGTATGTTTATCGATACTTGAATGGTGTAGCATTATACTCAATATATCTGATTGCGTTTTACTAAACCATTTGTCACTCATGTAAAACTCGACTGTTTATATCGCTGATCTAGAGCACCGATAAACTGGCTCAGGTTGAAACTCTAATGCAACTCCTTGAAATTGCAGTTACACCTTACCAAAAGATTCGCGTACTTACTGCGCTTATTCCTGCTCGCTTTGACTATGTTCCAATTTCTGGATTCATGTCTTCTTCCATGTGGAACAAGGCTCTTGAAGAAATCAAAGACTTGGTGCGCTTGTTGGACGAAAACCCTCACATTACTCTTTCGTTGAATGTGATTGAAGAAGATCCTGATCAAGACACAGTTCCAGAGCATATCCGTGATAGACACATTACTGCTGGTCAATCTGTTGTTCTTCCTGGCCATATTACTTCTTTTGTTGATCGTCTTGACGATGAATTTACCAAAAGTCTTCAAAGCATTGATCCTCATAGCACCGAGTACATTGACCGTTTGCGTGACGAAACCACCTTGTACGCATCGATTGTTTGTGCTGTCAAGTATGCAGAAGTCACCAAGGCTAGCAGTGAAAACATTGATTTGATGACGATGCGTCGAGTGGAACACTTGTACAACAAGCCGGATGTTGTGATCAAAACAGTTGAAGATTCTGTTCGTAAAGTGTATCCTGAACTTGTTAAAATTCTTGAAAGCCCTGTGGATTTAGTTTCAGTTCTTTGCCGTGGTCTGTACAAATCCTCTATTGGCCGTATTCGTACTCGAGCCCTCTTGTGTCATGTCTATCACCTGGCACTTCACGACCACTACCACGAAGCACGCGATATGATTCTCATGAGTCATGTACAAGAGACCATTTCTCAGACAGATATTCATATGCAAGTCTTGTTCAACCGTACCATGGTGCAGATTGGACTCTGTGCCTTCCGTGCAGGTCTATTCCGTGATGCAGCGACAGCATTGCAGGATATTGCATCTTCTGGAAAGACACGAGAGCTGTTGGCCCAGGGCATTCAGCAACCCAAATATGCAGCTGAAAAGACAGCGGAGCAAGAGCGAATGGAGCGACAGCGTCAACTGCCTTTTCACATGCATGTCAATCTGGAGCTTCTTGAGTGTGTATATTTGGTATCCTCTATGCTTCTTGAAGTACCGAATATGGCACTTCACGCGCACGAGTCTCGACGTAAAGTCACCAGCAAGGCGTTCCGCCGTATGCTTGATTTCAACGACCGACAGATTTTTATTGGACCACCTGAAAATGTGCGTGACCATATTATGGCAGCAGCCAAATCTATGGCAGCAGGCGACTGGAAAAGCTGTCGTGACTATATTAATCACATCAAGATCTGGGACCTGCTGTCGAATGCAGAAAAAGCCAAAGAAACTCTAGCCAAGAGTATTCAGGAAGAATCGCTTCGCACATATATCTTCACCTATGCACCATACTATGAATCCATGGGATTATCTAGCTTAGCAGAGCTGTTTGAGTTGGAAGTGTCTCGTGTCAATGCGATTGTGTCTAAAATGACGACTAGTGAAGAGTTGCATGCCTCGTTGGATCCTCAAAGTGGACATATTATTTTCCACCGACCCGCACCAGGCATTGAGATGTCGAGATTGGAGTTTATGGCAGGAGTGTATGCAGACAAGGTAGCATCGCTTGTTGATTCCAATGAAAAGCTTCTTGAAGCTCGATCGGTGACACTTGGACTACAAGAACAGAGGGAATATATGCAGCACCGAGAGCAACAAGGAGGACATCGTGGTGGACGTGTGGGTGGATCAGGACGACATACAGGTGGATCAAGCAGTCATCGTGGTGGAAGTGCAGGATCAGGATTTCGATTCCGAACAGCAGTTGGAAAATAAAACTGACGAATCCATTTTGAAGAGTATTTTCAATAAACACGAATTTGATGAAATTTATTTTATAATTCCAACTCAATGATCAAAACACTTGCAAGAATCACATATCCCATCATGGCATTGATGGTCATCAACACTCGAGTAATAACTATAGCTCGTATAAAAGGAGATTCCATGTCACCCACACTCAATCCACTTCAATCAACATCTCATCAAAACACAGATGATATTGTTCTAGTAGATCTTATTTCACCATGGTTATTTCCATGGCGAGTGTGTATATCCAATACCATTGTTCTCTTTACACATCCACTGAATCCTGACATGACACTTGTAAAGCGAATTCAAAGAGTTGGTGATGGTATCCGTCACAATACCAATACTGTACATCCCAACCTTCAATCTCAACCACACCAACCTGAATCAACTCGACAGATTATTCCACAAGGACATGTATGGGTCGAAGGAGATAACCCAATCAAACAGCAAGATTCAAGAGTGTTTGGAGCTGTTTCAGCAGGATTGGTTTTTGGTAAAGTATTAGGAGTGATTTGGCCTCTAAATCGGATTGGAAGCAACTTGAATAAACATTAAATGTTTACAAGTTGAAGATTCAAACATTTATAATAAATTACTAGAGTTGGATTGGATTTAAATACCATGAATACATGACTTATTGTTTTATATTCACGTAAATCACTTGTAATCAAGAGTTGGATATTGAACAAATGAGTTGATTAAAACAAATGAAAACACTTGTTATGCAAGAATTCATACAAGAAACAATCAACTAAAGAATCCAAAAAGCATTGCAATCAATCTGATGGCACCAATTGTGTTGTGAAGAGTTACTTGAAGAGTCATGTGACTTGAGGGTTGAGTCAATCAATCAAACGCCAACCAACTCCATCAAAAACTTACAATGGTCATGGCAAGACTGCTGTTAAGGATTGCTAGTTTAGCTATCTGTGTTGTATTGAGCAATGCATTCTATCCCAAAGACATTAGTCGATTGTCTAGTAAAAGTCCTGATTCTTTCAAGTAAGTCAATAGTATGATCATGTTCTGGTAGTAATCTAATGATTGACATTTCATTTCAGTATACAAGTCAAGGTAGCTACAATGGGACGAATGTCACAGATTGTCAATAGAGCACCTTCGTTGACTGGAGCGAGAATGGTTGATAATGGGATTGTGAGTTTGGGCTCCATGGCAGCAGCTCAGATTGTAAGTTTGAATTGAAACTTGTATCAAGTCTAACAAAACTCGATGCTGTGCACCATCGTGTATACGTATATTTACGATTCAATCATTGGTATTCACTATTGGTATTCACTATTGAATATACTAGTTGGTTTCTACAATCCAAGTTGGAACCCCACCAAAGGATTTTGTAGTGCACTTTGATACTGGATCTGCAGTGTTTTGGTTACGATCCAATGCATGTGTTGGAGGAAATAACTGTGGACAGCCTACAATGGCTACATTCACACCTTCATCAAGGTGAGTTTAAAATAGTGAATTGCTTGAGTTGAGACTGTCATTCACTAACTTGATTCTAGTTCATCATTCTCTTTGGTCAATTCCACTTATAAACCATTCACATATGCTGATGGCACTGCCGTCACATGTAATGTTGGTCAAGACATTCTTTCAATCGGTGGTTTAAGCATTCCCAACCAACAGCTTTGTCTTGCCAATTCCATCACTTCCAACACTCCACTTCACGACGGAATCATTGGGCTTGCGCCACCAAGTGTGATGGAGCCGACGAGTGTGTTTTCAATGCTTGATACCAACAAGGCGTTTGCTGCTTCACAGGTTTCATTTTGGTACAATTCGTCCAGTCTAGTAGATGGTCACGTTCAATCTGGTGTAGTGACTGTTGGTGGAGTAGACCCAAGTCTATTCAAGGGAGACATTCGTTGGTGAGTTGAAATGGTATTAAAATTGGATTCTTGCATTGACTCATGGCTTTCAATTGGTTATTAGGTTTCCTGCTATGCTTGCAAATGGCAGACATTGGAGTATTCCATTAACCAACATCACTCTAAGAGATGGCTCTAAAATTGTTCCAACTCAAAAGGATCTCTTTAGTCCTCCACTCATCATCATTGATAGTGGCTCTACTTACAACTTTCTTCCTAGATTCATGTTTGATCCTTTAAATGCTATTCATTTTCAAGCTAAAGATATAGATGGTACAGGCACGTATGCGTTCGACTGCAATGCAGTCCCAAACCTTTCACCCATCATACTCACATTGGCAGGAGTAGATATTAAAATCATGCCAGAAGAACAGTACTTTAAATTCCGTCAGTACTGTATTATCCTGTTTACCACTTCTGATCGTCCCAACTCTACGCCTCTTCTAGGTGTTGGGTTTATGCGCTTCAGATATACAGTATTTGATCATAAAAAATTCAAAATTGGGTTTTCTACAACTCAAACTGGCAATGATGCTGCTGTTGCAATCGTTTCACCCAAATCCAGGAACCATAGTGAAAGATCTAGAGTGTATAGTCTGACTGTGTTGACTTTATTGGCTGCCGGATACTTGTTTTTGTGCTGATGTCCATTTAGATGGAATGTCTTTTTAGATTAAAATGAGATTCACGTAAAAAACAAAACACTTTTTGGAATAATGATCAAATGTTTACACTTTTCTATTGAAAATCGACTTGATGCACACAATGTCATTATAAAATACAAATCATAGTTTTAAATCAAGATTGTCATTGTACAATCACTTGATTCAGATATTAGAATTGAATGTTTTCATGTTACAAATTGACAGCAAACATGTCATGAAACTGACCCTTATTTAATGTTTTACGAATTTGGCTGTAAATTATGGGCAAACAGTGAATTATGAGCAAAATAATTTGAAATTCTTTTTTGGTTTTCCTTTAATTATCAGCAGTTCAACAGACTTGCAAAAGTGATAATGGCAGCAATCTCAAACTCATTCTGGGGACTGTTGGACAAATATGCAGAAATGCGAAAGAGTTTGAATCTTCCTAGTCCTGGAAACTACGAGTCTCTTCATAAAGAGGTTAGAGGTGAGTTTGGGTTTGAATCCGATCTTTTAGTTTTTTTCTTTCTAGTTGTACAGCTATTGATCCCATGTCAAGAGTCAGTTCTAGTCTGTATCTTGTAGAGTGCAATTGGATGGTTTAGTTTTTCAATTTTTAAAACAAGGACTTTTGATCTGTTTTTGTCGCATGTGTGAATCTATCAAGATGTTTAATACTATAAAATAGATTGGATTGCTTCTGCATCAATCTGGTGGATTGATTTGGCTTAAACAGTCATATTGAATGACTTGATTTATAGTATGAAATCTAACATTTGCTGTATGCGATCATGATGATCAGGCGTTCTTCCAACAGTGTTCATGATTGATGGTGCCAGATTCGAATTGCACTCTCATCATAACCAGAGTTTTCAAACTGGACACACTCTCTCATGGGGAAGTGCTCAGCAACCTCCCTCGTATCAGTTTACTTCTGCTTACTCCACTCCCACTGTAAGTACGCTCGTTTTACTTGTTGAATTCATTTGTATTCAACTGGCATGAATCATTCTAATCCTTGATTTATGCATCGGATGATCATTATTTTTATAAATATGACATTTCTGTAATGTTACAAATAGGTTGCTTTAGTTGGACAAGTGGATCATGAAGGATCTGTCAGTGCTCGTGGTCAATACAATTGGATTCCACTGCCATCGCCTCCTCAGCCTCCTCTGCACGAGCATGCTAATAGCACCGAACATCCTACTCCACCTGTCATGCCAGAGATGCCCAAGATCACATCAACCTCAAAACTACAAGCCTTGTTGAGTGCTCAGGGTGCCAACAATATGATTCAACTTGAGCACGATCACCACGATTTGGACTGGTCATTAAATGCTAAATGCAGTAATGCCAATCTGATTGATTCGCGACCTTCGTGGTCCACCAAGCCAGAATCTACTTTTGAGACTAGCATTACCGGAACTTATACACTCTCTTACTTGCAATCTATTTCGAAATCCATTGCATTGGGTGCAGAATTGACCTATCAAAGACCTACACCAGATTTGGAAGACCCGTCTCTTGCGTTTGCCTTTAGATACGCACCGCCTCCATCTGTATTGCCCACTCCACTGTCTGTTCCACCTGGTGCTCCATCCCCATACATGCCCATCAATCCCAAGGACCCAACACAAGTATTTACTGCTACATGGATGCCCAGTGTTGGTGTGTTTAGCTCGACTTACTGGAGACGTATCAACCAGCGATTGGAGGTTGGATCTGAACTTCAATTGCTCATGACACCTTCAACTTTACGTGCAGGTGATCGTACACCTGGTCGTCGAGAGGGTATGGCATCTGTTGGATTCAAGGTGGATACAGTGTTTACTACTATTCGTGCAATGGTAAGCTCTCATGGACAAGTCTCGGCTGTCTTGGAAGAAAAGATTGCTCCTGGTATCAGTCTCCAGGTAAAACCATGCATTGTACTCTTTACATGTATTTCCAACTACTAACTATATGACTTGTATACAGCTATGTGGAGAGATTGATTACGCTCGTGGTAGTGCTGGTCGTGTTGGATTTGGGTTCACTTTTGAAGCCTGATTTCCAAAAATGAACAAAAGATTGGATTTCACACTAATTTGACAATACATAATACAACAGACCAAAATTGCCAACACATCAATGAATTCATTAATGTGCTACAAGACTCGATAAGAATACCAATGTTATGGAATGATAAATCAAGTAAACTCTTTTGGTTCAACAATCTGATGATTAACGTGTAGAATTGCATGTTTAAACTAGAACATATGAGATTCTACAAGATTGAAAACAGTCACTCTGAATGAACGACAAGTTCGTTCATTCAGAGTGACGTCAATGATTGAATTGTACAAACGCAATCGAATCGATTTCTCAAGACGAGCAACACATTTCAAACTGTTTTTACATTCAAAAACTCGAAAGTTTTGCGTGAAGACGGACTAATTCGCCGACTTTTATTGAATTATTTGAAGCATGTCGAGCTCAGTTCGAGAGTGGTTGCGACAAGTATTGAGAACTGTGAGTCGACTCTTGTCAGAACATTCTTTAGAATGCATGAGTTGAAGTATGAATTCAAACTCTTGTTGAGATGCAAGATTACAGTCAGTATCAAGTTCAGTTGCTCAATTCAACAATTATCTGGCTGAACAGTTGGATGGTCTAGTCTTTATACAATACTGCTGTCATACTCTAATGCACAGATTTCCTTTAACAAAGAATACCGTTTTTGAGTGTTTATTCCTGTCATGACTATAACCCTTGCTATATCTCTTTGTTGTATTCGTCTAGTTGGAATGTCTTGAATACATTGATAAACTAACTCTTGTGATGTCTATTGAATCTCATTTGTAATACTCAACGAATGGATTGTCATTGAACTGTCTGTTTTCATCAAATTCAATACCAGTACCAATCTCCAGATCGATCGATTATGGATGTAGAAGCAGTGCTCAAGGATCATCCTGGTCTGGGTCCAAAGACCGATCTTTATAGTTGAGAAACTCGATTTTATTATTATTTTAATTCTTGTGTCATAAAAACTCAAACCATCTACATTTATAGCACAAAACGATGGTAGACAGCTTGTTTTACTGTGTATAAGTGGAACAATCCAAATCAATTTCTCTGGTTCGGTTTATAATATTCCTATTGCTTTGTGGTTGCCTTCAACGTATCCTTCTCAACCTCCATTTGCTCATGTTTTACCTACACCTACTATGGTAATCAAGCCTTCAAAGCATGTGGATATCAGTGGAAGAGTGTATCATCCTTTTTTAGCTTATTGGCATCTTCGTCCAGATGTACGTGAATCTAAAATTGAAACCGACTGTAGATGAAGGTGTATATATGATGGAATTCATTGTTGAATGTATTGATTACTATAGTCGACGTTGCAGCAGTTTTTAAAGGTTTTACAAGAGATATTTTCTGCGGAATCTCCGGTTTATGCCAAATCTGCTGCTCCATTTAATTCTGCGCCAGCAACTCTCTACGGATCTTCCAATTCAACCACATCGCCTTTATCTGCTAATCCACAAACTCCACCTCCATTTCCTGCTCCTTGGCAGCCTGGTTCAGGTGCATACCCACAATGGCAACAGCAGTATGGCCAGCCTGTTGGGCAGGGGAGTTTACCTGCCAATCCCAATAGTACGCAAATGCACTCTTCTTTACCTGGCACACCTGTGATACCACCAAAAAGACCTACATCAATGGTAAATCTAGTCTATATTGAACTGGCTGTACCATTTTTCAAAGGTTCTTGATTTGTCATGCATTACTGATTGAATTGATATATTTTGAAATGTTAGGTTCAACCGGGTGCGTTTGATTATGGAGATTTACAACATCCACAAACAACCTCACCGATTCCGTCTCCATCTAGAATGCAAGGAACAGCCAGTCTTCCGCGTCCTATTCCATCCAATCCCACTCAATTATCATCCAATTCACTAAACACCTCAACTCCACCCAACCGTCGTATCTCCTCACCATTAATGTCAAATATGGCCATCACTCATCAGCCTCTCAAACCCAGCTTTACAGGTCACGCTATTCCAGACGCAACCACTTTGGAAACCCATACAAAACGTACGCAACTTCAAACCAAGCTAAAAGAAAAACTGGCATACTTTGATCAAACCATGTCGGTTGATATTGATCGTCTACTAAGTTTGAGCAAGACGCTGACCGAAGGGGAGAAACGTGTGAGTGATCTGATCAGGTATCTGACCGACATTGAAAGCAAATTAAAAGTGAATTGCCACACTTTTGAAACAGAGATTCAGAATGTTGAAAAAAAACTCGATACACTTAAATCTATGCCAAGTGTAGATATTGATACGTATTTGATAGGTGGAACCAAATTAGAAAATCAGTTGAGTTTCATCACCTTATCTTTAACTTGATGAGCTGTCATCTAACCTTGTGATGTGTATAGGGCTTTTGAACTCTCGGCAGAGAATCATGCCATTGATGATGTGATTTATAATCTAGCTAGAGGATTTGGAGGATCGAGTCGACAAAACGATGTGACGCAATACTTGAAACATGTCAGATCTCTTGCTCGAGAACAGTTTATGAAGCGAGCGCTGTTGAAAAAAGTCAAGGTGCAGATCGAAAAATATCGGACTCCAAGATGATACCAGTCAATCCTTGAAGAATTGAGTCAATTACATTTTATTATTACCGTGCAGGAATATCAGCAAGTTATTTAGGTGGTGGAGGGTAATACATGCGAGGGATGGGTGGTGGATATGAACCCATGTATGCGTTATACGGGTGACTATAAGGTGGTAGATTTCCATACTGGTATATACCCAACATGGGCTGGTTGGATTGTACACGAAATGGGGTGCCTTGAACATGTGCATTGGCAGATCCAGCAGTCGTGATTCTCCAAGGAGGAGGCATTGCAGAAATCGTAGAATAAACTTGCTGTCTTGCATTGCCCATACTATTACGTTTCAGATCATGACGAGCACTCTTGTCAAGCCCAAGTTTCTTTTTAACTCGACGTACGCGCACAAACCTCAAATGCGATCCATCTGATACTCCACAATCCTTGAGTTTATCAAGATCTCTCGATAATATTTTGAGAATACGAGATCCAGCTGTAGATTGGTCTAATAATGAAGAGTCAGTGGTAAGTGCCAGTCGATGTGTTGTCCATATTCCTCTCCAGTTAATACAACGCTGACGAACAAGATTGGATGATACCATTTGCTGACGAGTCCAAGCCGCTCTAACAATTCGTTTCAAGTCTCTCACACACTGTATAGGTCTAACAACCAAATCTACACCTCATACTAGTCAGAATAACCTTTTAATTCAAAATAAAACCTAACAGGAATCACCTAGCGATTGAAGATGTCCTCGATCGAGTGTAAGATGCCATGACTTGTTTTGTTTTGATGCTAGTAGTGTACGTAGGTCATCTAGACTAGTTTCAGGTTGGATTTCTCCATTGAACCGATGGTCCGAAATGATGTCGTTATACATGCTGGTTATTCTATCTGATATTTCACTCATCTTGATCTCCATCTTGATGTCCATCTTGATATTCATGACAAATAATGTTGAAAATTCGATAATTCAATTCAAAAGTGAAATCATAAACACGTGGTTTAAATTACTCGTGTCGAGTCTTGAATGCTTCGACACTCGCACACATTCCAAAAAACCAATTCAGTTCATCTTCAAGTTCCACCTCTTGCTTTGGAAGCATCAGATCAAATATAATCTTTGCATGGCCAATGTGGGTATAGGTTTTGAGAAATATATGATCAACACCCACGTTCTTCAATGCATTATATAGCTTCATACTGGATGTAAACGGAACAACCGCGTCCTAAACATCATCAATGTATTAGATCGATTCGTAATATCCATTTAGCTATAGTTGTGTGCAGTACGAGCACTGTTTAAATATACTGTTCAAACCACTTACATATTGGCCATGAATAATTAGCCAGTTGGTTGGAAGCCATTTTAGAATAAGCTTGAGTTGAGTTGTGGTAAAAAGATGGTCAATTTGTGATGGAGATGCTTGATGAAATTTGTTGTAATCATTATCTAGTTTGAAATAAGTGGATTAGTATTGTATAAAAATATCCAAAATTTGCTTTTCGAATTTCTACGCAATTACCAAGTAACCTTGCCATGCACGAAACTTCATCAATACCACGACTTGATTCAAATACCAAGTGATCTGAAATGTCATACGGCCCAGATATCCTACACCCAACTCATTGTCTATATTAGCCATGAATACATCCCACAACAAACAACCTTGCTATTCAGTCAATACAGTATCAACTAACATGATCATGCTGTAAACACGAGATAATGCATCACAACTATCCTCGTTTTTAACACTATTGGAAAATGACAACTTTTCAGCATTGCGAATCATTGCCAACACGGAGAGATGTGCACCTGCTGAATGTGCCATTACACTGACACGGTCTACATTTCCACCATACGATCTAACAAACTCGTTAGTTTACACAATACATGTGTTTGTTATCGAATAAACCCCGAGTCAAACAACGTACTCGATATGCTTGAATGTCCATTTAATCGCACAACCCACATCGTGAACCATATCATCCATTGATCCAATGGGCCACAATGAGTAATTGGGAACAACAACAATATATCCCAGTCGGTTCAATGTTCTCGCCAACGGTGCATACAAATTTTTGTCACCTAGTATCAATTGTAAATCAATACCATGCGATCAATATACATTTACTTGTTCTGATTTACCTGAACACCATCCACCACCGTATACAAATACAATCACTGGAAACCCTTTGTCATATTGTTTTAGATCTAGTTTGTGTTTGGCTCCATTGTATACATTTGCATATACATCCAGAGTGACATGGTTTCGACCTCCATAACTGATGTCAATCCTAATCAAAACACCAGCCATAGATATTAGCCAAAATTCGTTGTACTTGGTTGTGAACCCATACTTGTCATACATGCCATCACTGCCAATCCGTTTCAATTCTCTTCGCAATCTAGATTCGTGCAATAGCTTAATACCAATTGGAATATATGCACCAACAAGATAATCACCCAGCATTTCATAAAATGCAAATGTGATAAGCGACACTTTAAATGGATCGATTGGAACATAAGGCAGTTGAACTCCCAACACATTCCATCGCTTTCGGTTATTTTTTTGTGCATTAAAAAGGTACAACAACCATGTAATCAAATACGAAGTAGCTAAATGAATTCATTCATCAGTCAGTCAATAAGATATACATCAAGTTTATGCTCAAATAAAACAAACCTATATGAAATCCAATATGATGTAACAATTGGCTAGGATGTTGCGATACTACAAATAAAGATATAGACAGTACAAGTCTCTGCATCCACGACAGTCGCAATCCAACATAAAAGCTGCGACATGTTTGAATAATGCAATTCATTGATCTTTACTAAACTGATGTTACGGCCGTGTTTATGTAAAACGAGGCAAACTATGAAATTATTGGAAATTTATTCTGTCGTCTAAACTCTAGTTTACTGGTGATTGTCATGTGTAGTTGTATTGCCAAGATTAGTTTCTTGAACTAGACGCAAACGTATTTAAATAATTCAACATGACAATCTGGTAGAAAGTTGCAACAATTCAACCATTTGCTTATTCCAAAATAAAATAGTCACTGCGATACAAGTTCCATTTTACGTCAATACAGCTGCCAGTATAATATTGTTATGCTTGCCTAGCAACCATTTTTGACATAAACAGCACAAGATGCTCAATCCAACAACTGTACTGTGACTTGGTTCAAGGATTTCTCGACTTGTTTCGACATTCAAGCGCGTATTGGCTTTTATCCAACTTGAACTATCCAGTTTGATTATCAAACTGTTGTATTACAGTAAAGTAATTGCAATGGCCAACACACTGCACTTTCAAGTGTAGTCACAAAGTGTAGTCACAAAGTGTATAAGCTATTAATAGTGTAAATAGCACACATACTTGTTGGTGGATATATTGCTACTGTCTGAATGTGCCATCTAATCTGGTGAATGACAATGGTCTGCACCTAACTGATGGTTGTTTATCCAGTAACGACTGGATACACAGCATGCTGTTGTGTGTAATCATGTTCAGTCCAGTTACTCTGAATGGTGAGTATTTGAACTGTCATGTTTATATTGTAATATGCACCACTTATTCTTTAGTTGCGACTAGACTCGATGCAGTAGCAGACAGGACATTGCAACTGGTATTTATTATAAAAAGATGATTACCAGTTGGCGTTGGAAACTGTAAGCAATACATTGTATGATGCTCAACGACATATGAATCTGGATTTGGCCTGTGGTGTTGATTATAGACATTGAACTAACACCAATCTTTATAATAATGTATTTCTTTATCAAACAGGTGATACTGCTCGAGTGTAGATATCGGAATGGAGTGATAATATGAGTATGTTACGAATCAGACATGTGTGTCTATTTTAATACTCTGGCAGTTTATCAATCATGTATCTACCAAGTATCACCTCAATAAAGAAATAGCCGTTCAATCTTGTTCCATTCAAACAAACGTTGCAATGGGTTGTGTATATCCGAAAATCAAAATATGTAGTTTTAATTGTTTTTTGTGTTGCGTATTGTTTCTGTTTAGCCATCAATGATATGTATATGAAGATTGTGTCGTATTTAGGTGTATAGGTTTGAGTGAGTAGATGTTGGATCGCCAACAAGGTTTAAAATGGTCGAGAGTAAAATAATGTAGTTTGTGAATTGCATTATACATGTTTGGATTTCACGATTTTGTATTTAGCACTCGGCTCGAACATATCTCGACATTATCGAGTATTGTTTAGATTGAGTATTGGATTGTTTTGATTGTAATTGGGTGTATGTAATGCAATGCCATTCAATGTAATTTGATTCGCCATTCAATACAATGCAATGCAGTACAATTCAATGCAACTTGATTCGCCATTATGCTAATCTTTAGCTCCGAAAGTGCAATGGCGTATCTGCATTTTTGTAAACGTTTTTGCAGACTATTAACGTATCCATTGTGGTGGTGAAAATGGCTTAGCTCATAAGCACATTGTATTGTGTTTTTCAAATAGTTGATTGATAAATCTGTAATGTTTTTGCAAAAGCTTATTGTTAACAATCAGATTTTGAATAATCATTTCCATTGCCATGACCACTGCCATGACCATTGCCATTTCCATTATCATGTCCATTGCCATGACCATTATCAACAAATATCTAGTATTTGGACATTGTTGAGGTCATGATTGTTTGTTAAAGTTGTCAATCGAGTTGTATTGTCTTGCAGGATTTGCTCGAGCTTATAAAGTGTGGTCATTTCCTGTTCTGGTCTGGTCTGTATAGTTCAAACACAAGGCAAGTTACTATTACAATATGTATTTACTAGGATCATCAGCAAGATTGCAAGTCGTGTTATCTATCGTAACACTAGCTTAATCTAGCCTGATTGGGTTATGGATACTAGTGCATGCATATATTATGGTTTTGGTTTATTAACACTCAGTGATGATTGTTTTTATAGGTTTACTTTTATTACTTTATCATCCATCTTTACAAACACCTATTATTGCTATTAAATGTACCAAATTACTCCTATAATTCTTGAAAAGGTATTTTATAATGATGCACTATATTTAATATGTATAATTTGAATGTCTTGATTGTATTATTGTATTATTGTATTATTATAGTGCTGTTACTTACTTTATAACATTATGAATTGTATGTTTAAAGATTACTCCACAGGAGTACCAAGCCATTGGCTTGTATTTGGACAATAATCCAATCATTTTGGCCGCTTTGAGGACTCTGCTAGCCATAGCAGAGGACTCCAAGGAGTTGGATCTCCTTGAGGAAAGCTTGGCTCTTGAGCAGGTGAGTTGAATCATCTTGTTGTAAATATTATAAATGTATCGACCAACATCTAGTGTTAAAAGCTACGTGTTGGTAGACTTGATTGAATTTAATGGCTAAAACATTATTTGATATAGGAAAACACTGAGGTTCCAAAACCTCCAAATACCATTATGCGACGAAGCTCTTCAGATGGGCTACTGAATTATACGTTCAGTAGTCTTTCAAAACAATCATCCGAGGTTGAAATCATTCCATCAACGGTTGTCGAAGAAATTGTCGAATCCACATCATCAACTGTTATCGAGGAAATGACTGAATCCACATCATCAACTGTTATCGAGGAAATTATCGAATCCACATCATCAACTGTTGAGGAAATCATTGAATCCAGACCAACTGTTATGGGTACTCATGACAACAAGACTGTAAATGGTAAGATTGATATATTATATTCGTATACTTTTGATATTCATTTTGAATTATGGCATATTTGAGATCAATGTTGAAAACTCAATTTGCCATTTTAATTTAAACTTTATTATTCCAATATAAACATTATTTTGACTAACTTGATGTTATTATTATTACTTTGATTAGTTGTAGGTTGCAATGCAACCCCAGTCCAGCCCAGCACTTCGCAAGAAGTCGCTGTACAAAACCGCCTATACTCGGCGGTTTTGGTTGGCAACAAGGTCAGCAAGGGGGCCAAACCCTGCGCTAACCACAAAAGCAAAGTGGTTTCGGTCAACTTTGCTGACCTTGTTAGTGCAAAGGCTTTCCCGCCTTTGCACGAGTTTCCCGAGATATCTCGGGAAACAGCCCGCAAAGCGTGCAGGCGCTATTGCACCAAGTTGACTCGGTTGGTCACAACCAAATCACTTGGTTCGAAGCGCCTGTAATAGGCTTGAAGACACCGGTCAATACTGACCGGGTCTAAACCCTCAGTAGTTGTTGGATGATTGAACATCCCGCTACTTTGAGGAAATATTATATAAATTTATTAAATAAAACAATTATATTTATTTTGCAACAATTATCTTTTGGGGTTTTTTGATATACAAAATGGTTGAATATTCGTCGAGGGTTTCTACTAGAAACTGACATTTTTCAAGACAATGACCATTATATGACGCATACAAATTAAACTTTAGTTTGAAAATCCTTGTTTAGCACAGCCATGCATTGTCAGAGTTTAAAGCATTGCTGACCAGCAATTTGGTGTGAATGATTCCGAGGTTAACATTCTTGTTTAGTATTCTGCTTTGTGTGAATTACGAGTAGATACGATTGATTTCTTTAACCCTTCATCTAACATGCATTGCAAGACATCACACACGTTTACTCTCAACAACGGTGCAACTGTTTCTGCTATTGGGTTTGGAACCTATGGCGCCAAGGGTGAAGCATCTCGGGATGCTGTTGTTCATGCCATCAAGACTGGATATACTGCGATCGACGGAGCCTGGTGTTATAGCAATGAAAAGGCTGTCGGTGAGGGCATCAAGCTTTCTGGTGTTCCTCGGTCTTCACTCTTTATTACCTCCAAGTTATGGGGAACCTTTCATCGACCTGATCGTGTGCCTCAAGCCATGGCAATCACTCTTTCAGATCTCGATATGCCATATGTTGATCTGTATCTTGTTCATTGGCCATTTGCCATCAATCCCGACATCAAGTTTGATATGTTCAATGTCGAACAGGTCAGGGAATATCATTCCAAAGGACAGTTTGTTGACACTACTGTTACAATGAAGGAAACGTGGAGAGCCATGGAGAAGCTGGTCAAGGAAGGCAAAACCAGGGCTATTGGGGTGTCCAATTTCTCTATTAGCATGTTGAAGGACATGCTCGAGTATGCCGAAATCAAACCTGCAGTGAATCAGGTCGAGGTTCATCCTTACTTGCCTCAACAAGAGTTATTGTCGTTTTGCTCTCAGCATGGGATTGTTGTAACAGCTTATTCCCCGCTTGGATCTCATAAAGGTGTTGGCTCGCTCCTATCTGACTCACTGGTAAGTTGGAGAATCGGATATTCTCATTTGTCCGATTCCGCGTAATGTAGACTAAACTGATCGGCTTTTAAACTTTAGGTGTTGGATATAGCTCAACGCAACGGAAAAACTCCTGCCCAGGTTTTACTTTCGTGGGGTGTCCAACATGGAACTCAAGTGATTCCCAAATCCAGCACTCCGTCTCGTATCGAGGAAAACTTTGAATGTTTCGAGATTCCCGAGGCAGACTACAAACTACTCTGTGATCTTCACAAAACCAAATCAAAGCGATTCGGCAACTTTTTCTTGCAGTTTGGTGTGGATGTGTTTGGTGAACTATCATCTTGATTTTCAAATCAGTCCAATTTTATTGAGCTTTATAAGATACTGTTCAAGAAATCGTATAACGAATGAATTGGTACCACAGTAGGAAAGGTTTTGGTTGGGTAGATCAAGTGTAGAGAATTTCATTGGGTACTTTCTTTACCCGTTGTCAGTGTCGTCTTAGTAATCCAGAACAGATACAATCGCTTTACGGACATGAGGTGTCCGCAACAGCGCGTAAACACCTACACCCAATACACCACACCATATACTGGCACGTCCAACTGTCCGATACCACCATGTCTGAGCCTTCCACTTTCTCATAGCTTCAGAGTATGGAATTCTCGAAAACGATACCATGGTATAGAGTGGTGTAATCAGATTGGGAAACAGTGCATACATGGCGCTCTCAAACTTTTTACGTAGCAAATACGACCACGTGGTGACCGAGGATCGCATTTCAATGTAGTTGTTTAAAGCAAGATCACAAATGGCCTCTGCATCTGGATTGCGTATCGTCGAGTACTCTTTCAGAATCGATGCAAGCTGAGATGGAGTAGGAGCAGACATGACATACATGTTGGAGATGCTACTCAAGGTAAACATTTCAAGTTGTGGAACTTTGCGATCGTCATGGCTATCAATGGAAATGCTGAGTGTATCAAGATGCTTACTAAACAGGTTATCAAGAATCAACACATCTTCAAAACCACAATTCATGCCTTGTCCGTAAAAAGGAACCATGGCATGTGCTGCATCGCCAATAATCACTGCTCGATCTTTGTAATGATATGGTTTGCACTGTTACAGATTCAAGAATAAAAGTTGGGTTTAAGCAAAATTGAGATTGCCAAACATGTTTAAATACATAGTGTACCTTGATGGAAACTAGAGATCCTTTGGTGTTTTTAAAATACTCTTGAACCAAAAATCCCTTGCCAATCAGGGGTACAGCATCAGCAAACTTATCCTCAAAAAATTCAATCAGTTGAGTTGGAGTTTGAATTTCTTCAAATTTAAACCAGGGCATAAAAAGCGTGACTGTAAACGATCGATCCTATTGACATATTTGGACAGATACAATCAGAATCATGAATGGTGTACGTGGCACAAGTAGTACTACAAACATACCACGTTCGGGAGTGCAATCATCATAAAAGTTTGACGAGGCCATATATGCAAATGACCTGGATCCATTGCATAATTTCCAGAATGTGTAGCAGGCATCGTCAGTTCGACATAGCCGTGATCAATATATTCTTGCGAGTAGAATCCACTTGTTCATTTTCATTAGTATCAAAACATGCAGGTTGATCAGACATTTTTTTGATTGATCAGCTATACACTTGATGGTAATGACTCACATGGTTTTTTTGAGCAGTTCAGTACGAACTCGAGAGTATGCACCATCGGCACCAACAATCAGATTAGCATGCACAGTGATATTTTGACCGGTAGAGCTAGAATAACAGTCAATTATGGTTTGAACTATTAATGCAAGATGGTGATTTAAAGTAAAAACAACTCAATGCCTACTCTGAAATGATCATGGTCCGATTATTGAAATCGCAAGAAACAACACTATGCTCAAAGTAGATTTTAACATTTGAGTACTTTTCGGCAGCATTCAACAGCTCCTCGTTGACAAATCTGCGATCGACCGAGTTAATAAACTGTTTGAATCATGATCATTGGAATTAGAGCAGAACCCTACACAATCGGATATTGTTTTTGACAGTTGGATATGGCAGATCAGAATGAATTTGTATTCACATACCTCTCCATGAATACCATATTGCTGAGAAGAGAGAGTGCCGTTGCTATCATGCAACATACGACCCTGCATTGGAATCAAGGTTTCTGCAATAGATTTATACACACCAGCACTTTGAAGAGCAGCAATTCCTCTAGCTGACAAAGCCAAGTTGATGGATCGTCCCGAAACTTTCTGACTCTGTCGAATATCTAAAGAGTGCATTATTGAGTTACTATCATCATTGCAGTCTAGACAGAAATTCTGAAACCTTGATCAAGCAAGCTGACAAGATACGACTCATTGTAGTTTAGATTGCATCCAACTTACCAGACTGTTTCTCATAGACAGTGACTGTGTAACCTCTCTTTGCAAAATAAACAGCAGAGAGCGACCCAACTAGCCCTCCGCCGATAATCGCCACGCTAAACTCGGTCATGATGATGTTGGGGTAAATTCACATCATTGACATGAATTGATACTTGAGTCGACTTTTGTTCATCTTGATCAGCACAAAGTCAATCTTATTCAAGTGTCTTGACGATCAGATTCAACTTTGGTTTAAAACAACTGGCTCGAGAGATTCATTTTAAATTGTATTGTTTGTCAAACGTTGACTCGGATTTCTGGTTATAATCAAGTTGACTCGATTCATTCTTTTTCATGGTCGATTCTTCTGCATACACTTTACTGGATCAACAACAAGGAGGTCTTACGGATTCACAGAAAGATGCTATTTCTAGACGTAGAAGAAAAGTTGATATGGCATATGGTCAAGGAACGTACGACCAAGCTGTAGGCAAAGTGAAACCACATCGATGTGCTCGCCATCTCGATGATGCTCTTATGAGCATCCAACATTTAGAATTCTTGAAAGGAATGGGAACATTTGTATCTTGTTTATTCAGCGAAACTGGTAAAGAACCTATTCGGATATATAACGACTCTCCCATGTTTGATCATGTTCGTGAGCTGGGACGACTTGAGGCTCAATCAAAAAAGGATCCATAACATGTTGCTCTGACTAATGAATCAATCATTTTGTATCAAATGCATTCTAGTTGGATAGTAGAATTTATAATATTTTGGTTGAAACTACACTACCGACAATTGGAATCGAAATGGATAGACGAATGAGAATTCTTGATGTTTTGTAAATATCGGTAGATTGTTGATTTGAATGGCAGGATCATCGATTGTGTCTTTACTACGGCAACAATCTAACCTGTTGGACAACCTGAAATTCTTGTCGATTAAATATATGACAGCATCTCATTTAATCTTGCTTCAACACGAGCGTTTCAGTGCTCCATATATAGTCTACATTGACTTGATGGTGTATTTCTACAGAAAATTCGCGTTTTCAAAATACTATCAAACCATGATAAAAATGAGTTAAAATACAATCAACATTTCTCATTCCCATTATTGTTAGTTGTAATGGATTCTGCTTTATTCTGGCTTGCTAGCAACAGTCTTGGATATCATGCCAACAAATGCATGTATACTTTGTTTTAGCATAGTCTTTATCCGTTGTAAAGGTGATACTTTGCCACCAGTTACTTCTACTGGCCTAAACTCTCTTGTAAGTGCATTAAACACTGACCCGAAAAACAGGGCAAACAGCGTGCATGTCAGGGTAATCACATTATATGGCATGGAAAAGTCGGGTGTAGGTAGGCGCACCAACAACGACTCGGTGTAAATCCGGCGTTGATCAGATTGACTATGGTGTTTGTCAAAAGTCAAACCAGAGTCGGGAAAAAGTGTAAGCACACCAAACCTAATATCAAAACCAAACGAGTAAGCTACAAATAAAAACATAAAATACAAGTCAGTCTGTATTCACCCTAGCTCAAATCCATGGTTGGCATCTGGATGATGCTCGGTATACTTGAGAAACGTGTAATCAAAGTCAAACGTCAGTGTTGTTTTGGATTTAGGTCCAAGTACCAAATCAAGTTCAAGCACGTTGGGTCGTATACGATCAATTGCTGGTTGATAATAGGTTTGACGGATAATGTCTAAAACACATTGGAATAAAAAGTAATTGAACCATCTAGTCAATACTACGTGAACAGCTTTTTAACGTATTGTTTCTATCGAGGTTATAATCAACGTTACCAGAAATGTTGGAAGACGGATTTTCCAACTCGACTTTAAATGTATGCATAAATAATTTGATGATCCAAGGAATAGAGTCCATATATGTAGCAGCCATGGGAACATCTAAATCATTGATAAAGACAATCACCACACCACCATGTTCTTGTCCAACCCCACTTAGATACCGATGTGTTTGAATTGGAGCAAGTTTTGGATTGCCTGTATAGTGAAAATAATTATTGGTTTTAAAAACATGATTTTCAGAAATAACAGACCAAATACTTACGGTAGTTGACAGTAGCATCATTCCAACGAACGTTGAGTTGGAAAGGATCAGTGGAAAGATGGTATGTGTAAGACACTGCAGTGGAGGTGGATTGGTCAATGTGTGGATCTGGTAAAATTACAACGGTATCAGGCTGAATGTTTAAAATATCCAAATGAACTGTAGTCGATAGGGAAAATGGACAGGCTTTGGGAAAGGTACGATCAAACAGTGACTCCAGTGACCAATCTATACATTTAAAATGCACAGGTGTTAATGCATAGAATTCTAAACACGACAATCAAACCAAATAGCTATAGTCTGACCTTTCTGAGAGTTGGTGCGAATAGGGTCCAAAACAACAGCAAATGTCTGACGATACTCGACACCCATAGTCACGCAATCAGGAGTCTATAATTTTATGCATAAGTTGATTAGAGATTTTCAGATAGTTTAAATTTAAAAAGCCTACCATGCACTTGGGTTGAATATGGACACCAATGGATTGAAAATTGCCATCGAATATCTTGTATGCATTTAAAAGCGAAGCAAGTCCAGACTAGAATTGGTAGTATTTACAAGGTTGATGAGCATCATGCACTTTCAGTGTAAATTTGAATCTCGAGTGACAAAAATGGTTTTGCAAATGCATTGAATTACTTTGGCTTGACATGGTAATAACTTTATCCAAGGTGTCAGATTCTCTGTGCAGACAGCCTCACGAGGAAGCGATCCATATCGAATCTGCAATCCTTCTCGTTTGGCTTTTATAAAATACATAAAAAGGTCGAGATCAGTTGGAGGGATTTCCAGGACTAGACCAATATCACATTGGAGACTCACAGTGAGATCCAGACGGTAGAAATGACAGCAATGGTTGAGAAGTGACAGCTTGATCAAGAAAGTTGAGTGATGAGCAAAACAGCCCAGCAAGAGCATTCGTCAAGCCTTTCCATTTAGTATCTGGACTAAGGAACACGATGATTGATTGTGGATGAATCAATGTAGATTAGCTTATAACAAATGCAGAGCAACAACAACTCAAGGCTCATACCTGGTTGAGTTGAACCATGCCCACAGTTCGACCCCAATTGGAGCAGTAAAGTCAGAATGACCCCATCGGTCATAACTCCATCGTCCTTGAGTAAATGTCAAATGCAGTTCATCAATATCAAATGTCTGAACCACTTCGCCAATAGATCGAGGCAGCAGACCGTAATGATTATCTAGATACAACGAGTCAAGAATACGTCGATACTGCGTACAAATCCAATAAATTATTGTATTATGGAGTACCTTGACTAGCAGAATTGGACAAGTCTGTCAGAGTAGTGAATGCAAACTGAGCCAAGACTTTACCATCTGCCATTTGCGAAAGTTCCAAACGCTCCGAATAGGGCTCAAATGCAAGTGTAGAAGCCAATAGTGAACGAATGCTACTACTGGCTACAAGAGCTAATAGTCCAATCCATACAGTATCTGAATGCATGTTTGATTTTAGACTGATGTTGATGTCAAATGAATGAAATCAGTTCAACTTGAAAGCTCATCAAGTTGGTGATTTCGTGGATTGCATTCAAGACTGAATCTATTATTTTGCAATTCTAAAGATTATTCGGTCTAGCCCAGCCGACTAAATGATTAAACAATATAAAACAAAGCTTGATAATAAAAAGCAGATCATTCGGTATTTAACAATGGCTGGTTTCACATATTTTTATAAATAGGCTGTAGTGTTGAATGCTGGGCCAGTTTTCATGACCATTCGATATCTATTGATTGAACAGTACAATGTCAATTCACGAGATTTGATTAAATCCATGTAAGCAATCTATTAGAATACAATCAGACTCGGCTGGTAATCCACTAAAACACAATTAGGCTCGACTGGCAATCCACCAACAATGCTGTTGAATAATCAGCAAACGCCAAACGCCAACTTTATTGTTTGCATTTTAACGGTTTTTGACCCCAACAATCTTTCTATAAATTCAGTCGATTTCTGCATTTATTGAATCATCGCACTACCATATTATCAGTTTATTGGCGTCGTACTCTGCATATTGTAAATTCTAGAATGCCTATCGAGTCCATCACTGCATTGGCTCTGGCTAGCAATTCTCCTGGAAACTCACTTTCATCTCTTCTGCAGCTGCTTCCTCCAGGCCTCACTCCACAGCAGATTAGTGCTCTGACTTTTGCTCTCAATCAGACTGTTCAAGGAGCAGTGAGCGCTGCTGCTGAAGCCATCAAACAGCGATTGCTAGGTCCAAATGGAGGTCTTAATAACGGACGCTACTTTAATGCTTACTTAACATTTGCTGGATTGCTTTGTGGTCTTGGATTGCAGTGAGTAGATTATCTGTACAAATTCATTGCTTGTATGACTGAGCCTGGATTTAGCTGTGCTTGCTTGCAGATGCTCACAGGTTGCTTGCAAGATTGAACCTGAGTTGATCAGAATGCAATCATCTGCATTCTGATAATAGGACTTGTTTTCTTGGCTGCAACAGTTGTACCAGCAATTCGTTTATTTTGCTACTGGCTGCATCTGCATGACTCTACCCGTGTTTCCAACACATGAACATCTGTTGTGCCTGAAATATACAATGCTGAATACTAACTCGTCACCACAACCTTAGTGAGATGGCCAGTTCACTCAATTTTATTCTTGCAAAGCGTAATGCCTGGCGTACTCCTTTACTTAGATTAGCTATTATAACATGGCTTTTCATTATGGTATATCTCTCACTATACATCACTCTTGTCGATCTGCGCATCTCGCCATACCACTTTGATATTACATGGTATAGAATTCGATTCATTGTTTTACTGAGTGCCTCGAGTCTCTCTGCTATTGGCCTCTATTCTTTGCTTTTGATTCGTATCAGAATGTTTTTTGAGGTAATACATTCATGATCGTCATACTTTGATAGGTGGACACTATACATTAACGTTGATACTCACGGTTTTATCGATTGGTGTAGGCGAGATCCATCACATTTATTGCGCTTGCCTCTCTTGGTGCTCTTACAATGACATCTGCCATTGTCTTTTCGCTTTGTGCTGGATACATGGTTATGGTTTTTCCTGAAGAAAAAATACTGATTGGTGGTGATGTTCTTCAAGATGTAAGGCATTTGAGTTTATTATTCTGTTTTGGTGCGAGATTCATGCCAAACTGTTTGGCATGCTAATTAGGGAAACCAACGCTAACGACAACCCTGTATTTTTAACCCCTAATTGCCACTGTTCAACTTGATACTATAGCACACTGTATCTATGCTTGCCGCCATTTCACACATTACTCAGGGTGTTTTTTCAACCATTTGCTCCATTTTATTCCTATACTCTATTGCCAATGCTGTTGGAATGTCGTCATCCACATTTGCAAGCGAAATGTTTTTGAACCATGATGGCGCTCGTTTTCTTATTATTATTATCTTGTGCAGTTTGACTGCTGGATGTCAAATTTACAATGCAATTCGATCACCTGATAACTACGTCGTGTACCTATCGTACTATGTCGATGCATGGCTGTTTCCATTGGAAATGTATACGTTCTTGTCTACTAGCTATGTGTCTGCCAAGGAGATTATCGGTAAATCCAAAGCAGCAACTTCAAGATACCAAAGCAACTCGGTGGGTGGCGGTGCAGCCAAAGTAGACGCTATTGATGGTCAAGACAAAAGCGCCACGTCCAGCAATAGCGACCATACCATTGGTCATCCCGTACTTGTCTATGGTGGAAACACGTACAACAGCACCATTGCTCAGCACTCGCCAGTTTCTGAACACAACATACGCACACCCCCCGTGCCGCGGTATTTGTATACGGAGGGAGTGTCGGATACACGGGGTATCAACTATCTCCACACTCCTGACCAGGCTCAAAAGCAACGACAGTATCCAACACACGACTATACCTATTCGCCTCCAGACAGTTTTGCACATCCCGAGCATGCTGACAGTCTATCGACACAACCCCTTCCGTGGAATGCAACAGAATACACAGAACCCTCACTCAACCCACAACGGCAATACGGTGATGTTAGCAGCCGGCCAGGGGTTTATCGCGAGTGGTTTTAAAGGCACTCGTTATAGGGATTTACTATAGACTGGATAATACAAAATGGGATTTGGATGTTGATCCTAGAGCGTGATAGTTGCTTTAATCCCAATGCTTGTTATAGTTTGAACCCACATTATTTCTGGGTTCAGTTTTTGATATCGAATGAATGACCACTCAAAATAGTGAGCTTTATAGATTGGTCTAGGGGTAATACGTGTACATTGATTGTTTACAAAGCGAGCTGGGTAATGTTTATATCAACGCAGACTGTTGACTAGAAATTGAGCTTATATGCGTCATGGGTAAATCGATACACTTCAAAATACTAAAAGCCTCAGCATCTTGAAGTGCATGACTCACGACCAGCTTGCACTAGTTTGCAAATCAACACGCTATCCTGGTTTGTGTATCGTATATAATCTGCTTTTCGATTCAAGGTGTCGGATTGACATTTAGTTTCCAGGTGTATTGAATTCAACTTTGACTTGGGGTCAATCCCCAATCCTTGACACTGCTCATTTTAAATACAGTTGTAATAGCAATGTCTGTCCAGAGCGCACTTATGCCCATTGAATTGATTTCTTATTTTATGCCAAGCGGACTTTATGATAACCGCACAATCACTTCTCATCTCACCTTTGCAATCATGTTTGCTGGGTTTGGAATAAGGTAATCATCTTATAAACCAGCGAATTGGCTTTACTGGATGGCTTGTTCTATGGGTTCACTTCAGCTTTTATTTCATCATACATTAAACTATTGTATGACGATGTTCTAGCATGGATTGACCTTTGAAATGGCAGTTGACTAACATTTTTGCTGGTTCGATAACTACACAATTCAACATGAATCTGTTGCATGATTTTGGCTGGCTCGTCTTGTATCCGCATACTCAGTGATTCAACAAGATTGTTGTTTCGCATTCTATTCATCCGTACATCATGGGATGCAACCCTATATCATTTAGCATGGATCACTTGGATTTTTATTGCTGCATACATTGCCTATATGTTGACACTGATCGATGTACGCATATCTCCTTTTAATATCGATTTGAAATGGTGGACTAGTAGAGTTGTTGGACTGGCCATATTCAGATCATTAGCTACACTAGCTCTGTGTTCTACACTGTTGTATCGTGTCCGAGCCCTATTCAAGGTGAGCTATGTTGGGGTTCACTTTGATTTATCCCTGAGTGCTTATGGTGCTTTGGTTTGAACGCTTTTAGGAGAAACAGAAAAGTAAGTTTATAGCATTGGGTGTGCTATCAGCTGCAACGTCACTTTCCACCATTGCCCATTCGACATCGGTGATTCAGACTGCTACTGCCTATACTGGATCGCTATTTGTCTTGGCCTATTTCACTGAAAATGTAGGTTTGATGTCTGATTTCTAAAAGTTTTTATCATGCCAACATTTATTTTTATAGAAAACAGTCATGTGTCTAGGCGCACTATCACATATTCTTCTGGCCATCTACATCTTTCTATGTTCTGCCTTGTTCATCTCCGTCATTCATGCAGCCATCTATATTCCAGGAACAAGCATATATCATACGATGCTACGAAAGTCTGATGGCTCAAGACTGGTTGGAATCATTTTGCTATCCATCTACATTGGAATAGCATTCTTGTATCGTGTTATTACATTTCGAGAAAACTCGCTCACGTATGCTGCAAGTTGTACGTTTTCAATGTAGTTCTTGTACTGAGCAAGGTCGAGATTCACTAACACGTTGCTTGAATTTATGCTCGTTGACTAGATGCGGATGCATGGTTATTTCCATTATCATTGTATACCTTTTTGTCAACAAATTATGTTCATGCTGTGAATTGTCGCGGTGAAAGCTTGACACCCACTGCATCAGAAGAGTTTTTTTCAAATGGGGTTAAACTAGTCCATCTTGATGCACACTCGTCTTCTGATAGTGCCAACTCGACTACTATGGAAGACCGACCTGATCGATTTCGAGGTGCACCCACACCTTTTTCAAGTGCAGTGCAATCTGCTAGTTTTGAAAATGCCAATGATGGGATTTTGTTACTTTTGCCTGAATCGACCGAATCTGATCCAGCTCATCAGCAAGAGATTGAAACCAGAGATACGTTGGTGTCGAACGATCTAGACGCGATTGCATCCTGTAGTAGTTGAATGGATCATCCAACTAGATGATACGGTATAAGCATCGAGAACTGGTCAGCATACAAGACAGTGCACAAAGGAATTATAATATAAATCCAAGTTGACACTATAATGCTGGATGGAATCACTGATGGTTTCATCCATAACAGTTTGATTCCATAACATATTTCTTGAACGAGATAATAAACATGCATGGTTGAAATGAACAGTTGAAGCAATAAAGAGCGAGTCGAATGTGTTCACTCTTGACCACGTTCAATCATGTCCTTGCCATCACCCATCACTCTATCCAACTTCATTGACAATCAATTCATTCCTCCAAGTACTTTTAAATACATATCTTCTCCAAACCCAGCTACAGGAACAATCAACGCCTTGGTTCCTGATTCTGCTGCTGCTGATGTGGATGCTGCTGTTGCTGCTGCAAAAAGTGCTTTTCCTACATGGTCAACCACTACTAGATCCGAACGCTCAGCTATTCTAAGTCGTATTGCCAACTTGCTTGAATCAAGACTAGAAGAGTTTGCTCAACAAGAATCTTATGATCAAGGTTTGAATCCACATGTCATACACATTGCTTTTTAATGCATTGCTATACTAACTGCAATCAATAGGCAAACCCATTTCACTTGCATTATCAATCGATATCCCAAGAGCTGTTCATAATTTCCGGTTTTTTGCTTCATCTATCCTGTATCAGCATGAAATGACAACAATGTTGGATGGTGTTGCCTTGAATTATGTTCATCGAAATCCTGTTGGAGTCGTGAGTACACAATCAGATTGTAACCCATGTGTATTCGTATGGAGTTGAGTTGAATACTGAAGGAATCTGAATCTCTAGGCAGGACTGATTTCTCCTTGGAATCTGCCATTGTATTTACTGACATGGAAGATTGCGTAAGTTGAAATGGTTGAATGGTTGATCGAGTTGAGATTCTAACTAGAATGTGTGTTTGGTATGAAATCTAGGCCATGCATTGCAGGTTAGTTTTATTTCCATGTTATCGTCTACTGTTGGGTTATTTAACATCAACTATTTTTAAATTAGCTGGATGCACTTGTGTTTGTAAACCAAGCGAGATCACCAGTGTTACTGCCTGGATGTTGTGCTCAATTTTACAAGAAGCTGGATTGCCTGCTGGAGTTGTAAACATGGTGTTTGGAACAGGTCCATCTGTTGGATCACCTCTTGTTTCTCACAAGGATGTTCCTTTGATTTCATTCACAGGGGGCAAGTGACTTGACAATACTGACTGATATTCACATGTTATAACCATTCTAATTGTATTCTTGATCCAATACCTTGTGGATTAGGTACAACTACAGGAGAGATCATTTACAAAACAGCTGCATCTCTCAATAAAAAAATGTCACTTGAACTCGGTGGAAAGAATGCCAACATTGTGTTTGCTGATGCTGATTTCGAAACTGCCGTGTCCACTTCTGTCCGATCTTCGTTTGCCAATCAAGGCGAAATCTGTCTTTGCGGGTAAGTTGAGTTGAATGTCAAATTCATTCAATGATGTTTATTCACTGTGTTTTTAAGATCTCGGATTTTTGTCCATGAAGATATTTTTGAAAAGTTTGTAACCGAGTTGACTCGACGTGCCAATGCACTTGTTGTTGGTGATCCAAGTGAACCAACCACTCAAATTGGGGCTTTGGTGTCTAAAGAGCATATGAACAAAGTCTTGTCCTATATTGATATTGCCAAGCACGAGGGTGGCAAGATCGTTGCTGGTGGACATCGCGAAACAGTTGTTGGATTGACGGATGGATGTTTTGTACGACCTACAATCATTGTTGGGTAAGTGAATGAGGAGAGTTTGTCACTAGACTATTTTTACTGAATCTGATGTGATGGTAGAGTGCATCCGACCGAGGCTCGTGTGCAACAAGAAGAGATTTTTGGACCTGTGGTGACCATTACACCCTTCAAGACAGATCAGGAAGCCATTACTTATGCCAACAGTACAAAGTATGGATTGAGTGCAAGCGTGTGGACACAGGATCTTAAACGTGCTCATACTGTTGCGCAGAAACTTCATGTGGGAACCGCTTGGATCAATTGCTGGATGGTGCGTGATCTAAACATGCCATTCGGAGGTATGAAGATGAGTGGATTGGGTCGTGAAGGACGAGTTCATTCCATGGAGTTTTTCTGCGAAGTAAGTCATGGTTTGAATGTCTTGATTAAATCGTATACTAACACGTATGTCAATATTAGGAAACCACTGTTTGTGTTAAGCTTTAAGCATTGATTGGGATAATAAAACATGTATTTTGTATCTCTTGAAGATTTATATGAAAATAACAAAAGAAATCAAATGTATTGCCGAGTTGAATTACTCGTTTGCAAGTGCGACTGCCTTGATCTCAATCAGCAAGTTTGGATTGGGAAGTTGCTTTACTGCTACAGTTGTTCGTGTCGGTCCTAAACAGAGAATACATTCAATTATTCAAAGCTAAAACATCAACATTTGAAAGTAACCGATTTACCATGTTCTGCATTGAAAAACTCATTATAGACTGAATTAAACTCGTCATAATATTTCATATCAATAAGGAATACAGTAAGATCAAGAACATTGGCTAGACTTGCTCCAGTAGCCCTAAGAATAGCATCCAGACTGACAATTGAAGAGTATACAATGCAATTAGGTTGTATAATGCAAGAATGAATTCAGTACTATAAAGCCTTACTTGTTGATAACTCCTCGGGTTTGGCTTTTGATATCCAAATGCATCGAACCATCTGGTAACTTGTTCACCTGCACAAGATGAATTAAAACGATGCCAACATGCAACATAACACTATATAAAGCAACTTACACCTTCCCAAGTGTTATCTAGACGACGAGAAGAGATGCCAGAAATAAAGAGAAAGCCATTGGCTTTGCGAGCATGCGGATAGTTTGCCAAACTCTGTGCGTTGGTAGAGAGAATGTAAGATTGTCCGTTTGGAGACATTGTAGTCATTGTAATAGAATTCACAAAGCAATAAAATAAGCAAGATTTGAGTCGAGTTGTGTTCAAGTTGTGTTCACATTAAATGCAAGTCTTTTGAAACTTTGAAATAAATCAACTCTTCGCTATATATTCTCAATCCAGTTTTATATTTTAATATCAAATACACTCTAGTTTAAAAATGATTTCAGGAATGCAATTACGTATGCCAATCACTAAGAGACCAGCGTACAGCATTGTTCATCAAACATCAATTATTTTACGAGATGAATGAGTTATTGTTACTTTGACGTGAATTCAACAGTAAACTAAAAGTAAACTCGATCAATTCGTCATTAAACCATTTCATAAGTCAATTCTTTTATTCAGCACACAAGACTATTCTTATCTGATGTTCAATCACGTGGTTGTTCGGACATCTTCAATCTGAGCTCATTAACAGTCTTGCTAATCTGAACTCTCATCAATAACTTGCATTCATTCATGACAGACAATCCCTTGAAAACTCTTTTAAAAAGAGAAACTGGTCAACTGTCACGCTTCAAACACAACTGTAAGCGACTAGGTGTTGATATCTACTTGTATTGACTTGATAGTTACAATTATATGCGTATTTAGTTTCCATCAAAACCTACTTGCAGTCTTTTTACAGCAGTGACTCGGATATTCAGAGCTTGAAAGATGCTGATGGTCAACGATCCCCGCCATATGCATGTCATTACAACCACAGTTGAGTCTTGTTGTATTGCTCTTGGCATTTTTAAATCTGAATCTGCATGTACTCTCTAGCTGTTGATTGACTTCTCATTCCATTCTTTCATGTTAGATAATGGCACTAGTCGAAACAAACTACTGGCTGTTGTAGGTGAAGCTGGTTGTGTTTCCATTTTCAACACTTTAAAAACATTTGGTATGTTCATCTAATTCAATGTTGATTTAATTCACTCTAACGACT
Source organism: Batrachochytrium dendrobatidis JAM81 (assembly GCF_000203795.2). Taxonomy (NCBI): domain Eukaryota; kingdom Fungi; phylum Chytridiomycota; class Chytridiomycetes; order Rhizophydiales; genus Batrachochytrium; species Batrachochytrium dendrobatidis. Next base: position 864,060 of record NW_006281109.1, on the reverse strand, counting down.
GGTTCAAAACTTTGTATTTATGGTCGGACTGGCCTTTCTTACTATTCATTTGTTTTGTTAAATACTGGTTAGAACGCCCCGTTTCATCGTGGTTTGCTCATGATAATGCCATTTTTGATTGTGCATGGAGTCATAATGACGCTCAACTGGTATGTAAATCCATACCTGCCAATACAAACACATTTCAATCCTAATATCAATTTCAATATCCAATTTACAGGTAACAGCTGCTGGAGATGCGCATTTACGCTTATGGGATCTGGAAACAAAGAAAAGCGTTTTAAGTTTTCGCGGACATCGAGGTAGCATCAAATCTGTATCTTGGTGTCCTACTCAACCAGGTAATATCATTTATTACTGCAATGCACGAATCATTCTAAAATATACTAACCCTGACCACTGCTTTAAAGACGTCATTGCAACTGCTTCAAGAGATGGCATTATTATGGTCTGGGACCGTAGATTCAATTGCAATACTGGCTCTACACACACATCATCTCATGAGCAAAGCAGCAAACCTGTCATTTCTATCCCCTATGCACACGTTCGTCCCTCACAGCTAAACATGCTATTGCAATCTGCATCCAAATCTAAACCTACAACCCCAAAAGTAGGTGGTTTTGTATTATCAACAGCAATCGCATGACGTTGGATATTGCTCTTGTTTGTCTATATACCAACTATTGGGTTCTTATTTGATTAGGTCTCACCAAGATATACGGCGAGCGTCACCTCGGTTACCTTTTTAACTCATATCACGCACATGATTGCATCCGTTGGAGCTGCTGATGGGTATGCCTTTAAAAACAGTACCGACTTTACATTTTACATGTCTGGCTTATGATGTATTAACTTGACTTTATATTTGAATTCCTTGTGGGACTGTTTTTTACTGCTAGACTCGTCAAGTTTTGGGATCTGAGAGCTGCCGGTGTATCAAAAAACTGGCGCAATGCAGTTGAAACATCGACACCTCCTAAAAACTGCAAACGGAGCTTTGGTTTGTAATGGATTTATTCTAAAATTAAAATTGTAAACACCGTGTTCATTTTGTATGATGATTGCATTGTAGGATTTAGTTCATTGACTTTGAATCATTCTGGAACAAAGCTGTATGCATCTTGCTTGGACAATAGGTATGTAACATGCATTTCAAATTGTTGTTAAAATCTATAATTTTTCATTTAAACCATTGAATTCTATTTGACTGGATACTATACAGCATTCACGAATTCAGTACTAGTAGATTGAGTACACCGACAAAGCAAATCACGTATCCGACATACAAGTGTGCCTCATTTTATATCCGCACCTGTGTCTCACCAGATGACTCGATGATCATGAGTGGATCTACAGATGGCGGTGTTTACATGTGGAACACCACGAAACCAGGAAATCAGTTGCCATTGATTCTCAAAGGACACAAAGCAGAAACATCAGGGGTTGCTTGGTGCGGATCTGATTTTGGACAAGCAAGTGTTTATGTTTTGTATACTATTGCACAAGTAGACTAGTTTCTAATTTTCTGAAATGTCTATTTCCAATCACAATTCTTAGATTGCCACCTGTTCTGATGATATGACGGTTCGTGTTTGGAGAGCGGGGCTTGACCTGACTGCGCTTGAGGAGAATCCTGGTGCAGTGCATCTTCGTGGGTTTGCACACCTAGCTGATCCTATTCCAACTTCTGAATCAGTCGATTGCTCTACAATGCAACTTCCTGATCTATCTTCATCTCTCTCTTCTACTATAGATTCATACGCATCCAATCTGTCCGATACTGCATTTAATATTGAAAACGTGGATCCAACACCCTTTTATGACTCTATTTTTAGTATGCCAGATATACCCATTGAACATGATGCAAGTATGAACCACGAAACACATACTGCTGTGACATCAGTTCAAACTCCATCAAAACCTTTACTTACTCGTCAAGCATCAGGACCGCTTTCTCTTTCCAATGGATCTACCCCACGAAAGAAAAAGACGCCTGTATCAAAAAGTCGTGCGTCATCTTCTACTAAAGGGGTTGTAGGAAAACAACCCGTTATACGAAGACAGATGGGTAAAGACGATCGAAGAGGTTCTGGTGGATTGACTTCTATTTTAAACTATTTTCATACCTTACCGGATCAAAATCGTGCAACTGTATCTCCCATCACTACTGTTGCAGAGTCTTCCACTGATACAACGATACCCGAATCTTCTACTACTCGAACGTGATACAGTAGATGGCGTAGACGATGGTGTTTATCAAATAATTGGATTCAGTAGAATAATTTTATGGATATCAAGTACTGTAGGAAATAAACTTTGCTGAAGGGTGTAATGTGACACATAATTTGAGCAACAGATATGTGTTGGAGTTTCAATTAATTCTTATTGAATTGGTTTTTCATTGTGTTGTGAAGTACGATACAATTCCCATTTTCGCCATCCTAGATCCAATAGAATGCCAGTTAGAACAATCAACCCAAAGTTCCGATTGGATTTAAATTTGGCTGCAGCATCCGTTCGACACGCTACATTTAAAGTCAGTATCTGCCATCCCAGATGCAGAATTCCACCTCCTACAGATACAGTGTAAAACCACGCAGAGTGACCATTCATCCACCCGGAAAGTGCAAGGAGTCCAACTGTGCCCACGGCAAACATTGCCAGGATAGGTTTCACGTAACTCCCAAACATCACTGCTGTAGATTTCACGCCCGCCTTGATATCGTCAGAACGGTCTTGAAGAGCATAGATTGTATCGTAAACAAGCGTCCAACAGACACCAGACAAATATAAAGGAACTGCAACGTCCCATGGAACATGATCGGTGATCAAAGCAGTAAACCCAAGCAAAGCACCCCAATTGAATGTAAGACCCAAAAAGGCTTGAGGCCAGTATGTAATCCGTTTCATCAAAGGATACATTGCCACCAACGCAAGAGACGAAGCACCAACCAGTATACTAAACAACAACCGATTAACCAATCCATACCTATACATACAATCCAACCTCACTTTGCTCTAATGAGATATAGATTTAAACTCACCTGAACATATTTAATCGAGTCAGTATTCCCAATCCAACAGTTAGATGAGCACCAAGATATGCTATGGCTTGAAAGGGCTTGATTTCTCCTGATGCCAAAGGTCGAGTTTTTGTTCGTTCAACCTTTTTATCGATATCAATATCCCATAGATCGTTGATGATACATCCAGCACTACGCATAACAACCGATCCAACACCAAACAAAGCAAGAGTGGACAGTGTTGTGATGATAGGAATGGTTTCAGCTGAATAAAACGAAGCCATGCCAATTGCAAATGTGCATGGAAGGTACAGTAACCATGTTCCAGCAGGCTTATCTAAACGAGTAAGCAAAAGATAAGGTTTGATAGTTGGCGACACTGAATCTATCCAAGTTTTCTTTGATGGTGCTGGAAACGATTCAGATAATGGCTGATCTGAATGGGTAGAGGAGTATCTTGCCAGTGATGCTTTGGCTGTAGGATAGATCTGATTAGGACTGGCTGTGAAAGGGTTGGGTTTGGAAAAGTGAATAGTGCTGTAGGAGGGACGAGAATACACTGATAAAAAAACTGGCGAGTGTTTGATTAGACAGTGTGGATATATAGGTGTGTGATGGATTCTACCGTGCAGTCCTGAATGCGTCCATCTTATTGCTGTTCTCGCAGACATTATATTTCATAGCAAAAGTGTAAATCTTGATGTTTGAAAACCAAACCATTCAGTCACTTGATACCACGTGATAATTGATTCACTTTGCCATTCTTTTTTGCTGGTGATCGCTTGAACTTTGGCAGCTTTAGTTGTTCAACCATGAATTCCATCACAACGCTGCTGTCGTCTTTACAGCTATCTGGTCGACCCAGATCACTTATCAAATCTATACACTCTAGATCGCTTATTTTCCAACCACTACATTCCACATTCCAATCCACTGTTTCTTTTGCAACATTAGCCAAACCCAATCTTGTTCGTCAAACACTTGAAGAAACCAAGAATGCCGAAAAGGAATACGCTGAAAAAACAGCTGGAAGGTTTACTCGAGCTAGATTTTATAAATATCCTCGTACTGAGCCAGTGTTTCCCATGTCAGATGGATCAGGACCTACACCCAAACCAGTGTTTACATACAAATCGAGACGAACCGGACTTGTTGCGTTAAAAAAGGGCATGACTTCGATTTTCGATGAGTGGGGTCAGATGGTTCCTGTTACTGTTTTAGAGGTACATGCCAAGATGAGAGATCTTATTTAAAAGTTCAACCCATCTAACCTGCATTTGAATATGGATTTACAGGTATCAAATTGTCAGGTTATTCGTACCCGATTTCATGCTGGATCGGGTAAACATATGGTCGAGGTTGGAGCAGTTTCTCAGCGTCGTTCTTATCGTCTTCATCGGGCTCAATTGTTTCATTTCCGTAAATATCAAGTATCACCTAAAAAGAAAATCACAGAGTTTGACGTCACACCTGATGCTTGCATTCCTTCAGGTGTGAGACTGTTTGCATCTCATTTTGTTGCTGGACAGTATGTTGATGTGCAAGGAAAGACTATGGGCAAGGGATTTCAAGGTGTAATGAAACGCTGGGGTTTTGGTGGTCAACCTGCTTCACATGGTGTTTCTATTTCACATCGATCCCTAGGTTCAATTGGTCAATGTCAAGATCCTGGCAAGGTTTGGAAAGGAAAGAAAATGCCTGGTCGTATGGGTGGTGTTAATCGTACTACACAAAATCTCAAGGTAAGTTTATGCATTGACTCGTTGTATTTGAAATGCATTATTAATCGAGTACCGTGTATAAAATAGGTCATCAAGATTGATAACCAATACAATCTCATCTATGTTAAAGGCGGTGTTCCAGGTCCAGAGAATGGATACCTTCGTGTCACGGATTCGATCAAGAAGGGATGGTTTAAAAAAACGTTTCCTGAAAATGCCATTGTACCATTCCCCACATACCTTGGTGATGTCACTACACTTCCTCGCGAATCAATTGCTCCTGCACCATCCGTAGGCACACGAGATCCATTCTCCAAGCAGCGTCGTGAACGAGACGCATAGTTGGAGAATGCTTGATTCGATATTCATTGGTGATGCCTCCAATAGACACAATACGTTTTGAATATCAATACTTTTTAATTACACGTTTTTATGGGAGGTTTGACACAAGTTTATCTTGATCTGTTGGTGCTCAATGTATTGATTTTGTTGATTATACAGCAGTATGTCAGATCAACACCAAATACAAAAATACAAAACATGAATTAATATATACATGACAGTCAAATGACCGACTTTATTTATACTGTCGAGACAATACATCAAAAGCAGGAAAGTAAACATTAAGATAATATGTTGTATTTCATACTGGACCAGTTGGCCGAATGAAATAATCTAGGCTGACATTAGAACAAGGGAATCGCTTTCAACTAAAAATACAAAAGTGGAACCATGTGAAACAAGCAGGTCAACTATTTTATACCATTGCCAGCACACCGACAGCAAACGGTAGGATCAATGAACTAAAGGAACCACCAAGAGTAGACAAGGCACTGTTTTTAAACCCAGAAGTTGAAGGAACGATCATGGCCTTGACAGAACCAGTGGGTGGAGCAAGTCCGACAAGACCTGTATAGTCAAACGAGGTATAAAACTGTCGTAAAAAGGAAGCACCAAAGATTGTAGGAAGATCACCAGAAGCAGAAAATAGCGAGATGCAGGTTTGGCCTTGTAGAACAATAACTTGCTGGTCCCAATTCAAAGTGAACGAGTTTCCATTGAATGTAAATGTGACTGGAGGAAATGATTTAACTTTGGTACAATCTACTTGGTATATATCACTATTTCGTATCTTGACACCACCCATGGCACTATTCACAGCATTAAAAATGGGCTGGTTGAGATATATCAAGGACGTGCCAGTATCACTACAGAAACAATGATAAACGCATTAGTATCCAGCACATTTCATACAAGATTGGAAAAATACGCTAGCATTACACCTGCAGTCAATCCATTAAAACAGCAAGGAGTGGCCAGAATATGATATTCAATAAACGAAAACTTACAAAAGAGCACTGATTTTACTAGCAGAAGTGGTTCTTCCATTGATCGTGACAGAGTCAAACGCAACCGCCCAATGGGATTCGGTGGTGACAATTGGCATCCTTATAACAAAATGAATATGCGTTTAAAACCATACCATTGCAGTACCAACACAATCAGGTTGAATGGCTTACCATTTGAAGTTTCCAGTGAATCTATTTGGATCGGGAGCACCAAACGTAATTTCACCAGCATTGGGAACCAATCCAGTATTTGATTCCAGACTATTTACATTGCGATTATAGTAAAAGTTGACCTTGTTTTGTGGAAATACATTTTTCAAGTTGCTAAAAACATCTGCAGGATCATTACTGTAATGAGGTGGGGCAAGACCAATCAGACCGTCTTCAGAAGACATGGACGGGTAGTTGATTGCTGTTGCAGAGCAGATGCTTTGATTAGGTATTGCCACACCAGCAATCACCAATGTGTCACTGATAACTAGACATTTGACACTAGTGCCATCGCCATAATCTCTATTAAGAAGAGTATTATTGATGGTCTTTGCCGTTGTGCTATTGAATAGGATTTAAACTAAGCGTGAGTATCCAACAAGTTAAGCTTGACATGAATGCAGATGGATTGCAGGGTATCCATTTCAAAAAATCGAGTCGAGTCAGTGTGGGAACCATCATGAACTCACCTTGTGTCGGGATTGTAAACAGGACTAGTAGGTGGACAGGCATTGCCAGCTTTACACAAGGACGAAGTGATCCAAAACGAAGCAGAGCCAGTATCAAACTGCACAGTGACAGAAATAGGAGGAGTGCCAATCTGAACCGTTCCAACCAATGTTTGGCCCATACTAGCGGCAGTAATAGATGCAGATGTATTATCAGCCGAGGCTCGCAGAATTGAGTTAAACCGAACGCTTCTGTAAACACAAAGATTCAGAATGAAGATGCCGTGAGTTGGAACATGAATGCAATTTAATAATGGACACAGTGGTATATGAATTGGGGATGCAATAATCATACGTCTTGATAGCAAATGCGGTTGATTTCGACCCTCCGGATAGTTGACCGTCTGGGTTTAGGATAGATTGAGAAGGGATTTCTACAACATTACGAGCAAATGCTAATGAAGCAACCAGCAGTAGCAAGTGCAATATGACAGCAGTATGTATGGATGCACCCATTAGATATCTGAACAAGAGCTACTTGAAACTCGAGTACGATTCTGTCAGACGGTAGAATCGACCTTTTATTCACTTCACGTGGATGGAGCGCATCAAGTACGCCTTCCATCACAGCCGTATTCGCGCAAAATGAAACATTAATAGGGGTCAGAATACGTGATAAACAGCCTGTCTGCTGAGATGATTGGTGCCAGTTCGCGCCAAATTTATTGGCAGCATTGTGTTTCTAAACGTTTAGTTTATTGGGTTGTAAAAAATTCAATAATCTTCACACTATAGTTCCACTGCATCCTCAGCACTTGTTCAATCTGCAACTCCTATAAAACATTGCGCGGTTGACGTGGAAACGGTTCACTTTCCCGAGATGTGCAATCTTTTGCTTCAAGTGTAAACGTGTCAGATTCAAAGACTTGTCAGCCCAAAACTATAGTTGAATTGTGTGAACACCATAGGATGGACATGGTGTTTATTGAACAAGCATCAAGGTCCACCAAAGAGATTCAACCATTGTCTACTCCAAGCAAGAGTGACTGCAAGTAGTACAAAAGTGCTCACTTTACATGAATACAGCTTGGAGTTGAAATAAACTAAGCAATCTAAATTCTATTCGGTATTGTAATGCTTGGCCATCAGTGGCATTCAATCTTTGATAACTTTACTAGTGCCTTCACACTAGTGACAAAGGGTATGAGAACAGAGAACCCCATGATAAGTCGTTGTAGCCATCACTCTTGATGTTTTGCAAATATCCGTGAATTGTTTATTGATTTGAATGACAGGAGCATCTATCGCTTGTCTCGTATATCATGACTTGCACTACAACCTGCTGTTCCTTTCAATTCAATATACGACAATGCCACTTGTTTGGGTCAATGACTGCTGCTTGCCAAGTTTGGTCATTGGTTTGTTCTGACGCGAGCTCAGCGTTCCATCTATATAATCTACGCTAACCTGAAACAATCGTACAGTTTATAAACCAAAAACTTGTTGAAATGCTACAACAGTTGTCTACTTGCCATCAGAATGCCTTTAAACCATGATGGTAACAGTTTCTTTATTTTATCACTTCATTCTCATGTCTAGTGTTGCTAGCTGTGAACCCTTACCATAAAAATGTGCACAGCAATCATCCATACTATGGTCATACTCGTCCGTCTATACCCGGCTTCGCTGAATGACTGTCCTGATGACGTCTGTAGTGTTTTCCCGTTACTGGTCGAGTTGGACAGTGTTCTGGTAAATGTTGGTGGCTGTGGAACCTGTCCCGTAGTAGCCGCTAACCCCACTTGCATCAGCGTTGATGTGTAATCAAACGTAACATGATAGTTCTGTAAACATGTTAGTTTTTCATCAAGTCGAATCACAATCTAGATGGACTTACTCGAAGAAATGATACACCAAAAATAATCCCCATATTCAGAGTAGGTGTAAACACTGACCAGCAATCGACATTGTCAGTCAGAATCTGCTCAGACCAGGTCATCATATAGGGCTTTCCTCCAAAAAACAGTGTTACTGGTGGGAGAGTCGTGGCGTGTTTACAATCAAGCTTATACATGCCTCCTACTGGATCCAACTCAGCATACATGATGGTGTTCATCACAGTGAACATATCTGATGGAAGTGCAATAAGAGTTGTCCCCGTATCAAAAATGGTTTGGCTGGACAGTTCTTTACGAACAGGAACAATCATGTCTCCAAATGTCATGCCATCGAGTTTCACTGACCAATACCCTGTGTTGGGAATAACAGGAAGCCTGCCAAATAATCCAAAAGTTAGATGGTGTAAAGTGTAATCCTGACAAGTTACTTACCATTCAATATCTCCACTAAATCGAGCAGGATTGTATCCTCCAAATGTAATCTCTCCTGCACCACTGATCAATCCATGGTCACCTTCTACTGCCATTTGGTTATACCAAAACGATACCATACTTAATCCAAAGGATTGCTCAAGAGTCAACATCAGGTTGGTATTATCCTTTCCAAGTGGGGGAGACATTCCAACAAGACCACCCAGCATATCAGTTTGATTTACAGCATTGGTAATCATATTGGCAGAACAGATGCTTTCAGATACAAGTTGTGTGCCTGCAAGATGAACCACATCCAGCTGTTCTTCACATGAGATACTTCCACCATCTGCATAGGTCATGGATTGAGTAAAACCTGTACCAGGTCTCCACGTCAGACTAATGATATGGTCATAAAGTGTTAGGACTATGCAAACTATGCATTTCTGTCATAAACTTTTACCTGCGAGATGGATCATATTTTGGTCCGCCACATCCAGATCCAGTTTTACAACTCGATGATCTAATCCAAGTCAATGACGATCCTGTATCGAATTGCACTTGTATGGTTTGTGGTGGTGTTCCAATCTGTAATGGTCCAGTGAGCTGATATAGCAGAGTCAGTGAATGACAATACATTCAATTTGACTCGATGGCCATGATATAAATCCAATGCAATCGCAACTTACTGTGAGAGCGTAGCTTCCTACACCCAATGTCACTGCGGTAAAAGGAACATGCTGTGGGGATGGATTGGGTCGAGGAGATCTTGGAACTGGAACTGGAGCAGATGGAGATTGTGATGGGATGGAAGAAGGTACTGGAACTGGGGCTGGAGCTTTAGGAGGTAAAGGAGAAGGAATTGGACCTTTAGCAGTAGATGGGTGAGGTGCACTTGAATGTGGGGTTGAGTGAGAAATGCTAGTATGATGTGGCGGAGGTTGTCTTGAGAAATGTGTTGGTATTGGAGTAGCAGGTGAATTAGACGCCGGCTTTTTAGTAGCAGTTTTGCTTTTAGTCGTTCTCTTTGGAGATGGTAAAGGACCATGATTAGGTCGAAAAGACGGTTTTGGTGATGGGGAACCAGCTGTGGATACAGGATGTGGCATTCTACAAAGTTAATCGATTGCAAGTATGAGCAACACCATTTGTAGATTTACCAGCACATTGAATGTAATAATGGTGGCGATAACTCAATCGTTATAAAACCTCAAATGCAACAATACAATTACCTTGGAATTGGCATGTGAGCAGGTTGGAGTGATGCTTTATCCAACTCATGCATAAACGGCTGATTAACATGAACCATAGGCATCGAGTGATCATCACTCATTACCAGTCCAGTGTCCTGTGCGATCATAGTAACTGAAGCAGTTTCTTGATGTTCGGTATCTGCAGAAATCATCCCCACGACCATATCCTCTGTATTCAAATCAATGGTCGTTGCTGACGAAGACATAGATGAGTGAGTGGCAGTCTGACTCGACCATGGCATAAACTGGATATTTCTAGCATGTACAAAACCAGCAAAAGAATAACCAATCAAAAGCAAAAGGTTTCTAGAATATCGGTTTTTAGTATTAACCATCTAGTAATCCAATTCTTTGTAAATGTTGAATAGTCGATATCAAGTCTAATATACAGCCGTATTCTAGCGAGTTTGAACCCGCGTTTCTAATTCTTTTGTTATGCACTTCCACATTCTTGTCCAGTAGTCTGAAAGTCACATGCCTTGACGGCTAGCATATGCTTCAATATATGTGGCTGTAACGATCAATTATAATTGCAAGTTTCAATTTGTAAATTACAAGTGTCGACTTTTTTTATTTCCAGTTCTTTCAAATGGTAAAATTCATGTGCTGATGGTGCAAAGAGAATCAAAGGCCTAAAGGCGCAATTTGATTGTGCGGAAATAGTCTGCCAAAAGTATGTTGAGATGAAATGGTGTATTTTTTAAAGCAGAGTTAGATAAAAACAGATTCGACCCATTTTTTGAAAATAGGAAATCAAATGTATGGTAACAATCAAATCAGCATTAGATTCATAGCTGCTACAATTGATAAAAGTATAGCCAAGAAATTATGTGTTACTGATATACTGCTTCCACTGCTGACCGCCGGTTTAGGAACCGACGACGGTGCAGTAACACTGCCAGAGTTCTGAGTTGGAATATCATTGTTCAGTCGTGGCTGTGGATTGTTGATTGCAGCTGAAGATCGAGGTTGTGGTCCAACAGTCTTGATCGTCTTGGGAATAGTGCTAATGACTGGCGTTCCATTGTTCGATACAGGAGCCGCCTTGGCCAGGCTAGAAATACCTACTGCCCATCGATCATAGTCAAATGTAACATAGTATTGACGGAGAAAGGCAACACCAAGAATAGTACGCTGTTCACCGTCTTGTGCACGACCGAGAATCGAAACACAAATCTTGCCATCAGTGTAGTATTGCTGAGACGAGGTAAGTGTAAATGCTTTGCCGCCTAGAGTGAGCACAAGATTCGGGAAAGCTTTGGCCTTGGTGCAATCAAGAGTATATTGACCAGCACCGTTATCGATACCACCCATCTGCTGGTTAACAACATCAAATAGTTGCTGACCCAATACAAGCTGAGCTGTACCAGTATCAACCAGTGCCATGCTAGCATCCAAAGGCATGGGAATAGCACCACCACCAAAAGTGATTGAATCCATGTTAACGACCCAATAGTTACTGCTGCCAGGAATGTTAGTGAGTTGGATAGGAAGCCAGTGAGGGGTTCCAGACGATCGACCTGGCTCAATGCCACCATATGTGATTGTGCCACCATTGTCGGATCGATCGTTTTGGTCTTCTTTGACCATCACATCGTGCCAGACAGAAACTTGGCGTACAGCAAATGAATAAGAAAGCCATTGCATAAATTGTGTGTCAGTCCCTTGATTGTTGAAACTGGGAGGAGCAAGACCAATGATTCCATCTGTGCCTGGTACAGATGGGGGCATAGTGACCGAGGTTGGAATAGCAAACGTGACGTTGGGCTGGGACACTGTGCCAATTGTCAATGCATCATTACCCAAAGTGTAATTCACTGCAGTACCATCGGCATAGTTAATTATAGACCATGCTGTGTGACCATTGATAAATGTTGAACTCAAGGCTGGGTTATATTTGCGGCCACTTGCACATCCATTTCCAGTGCAGATTGACGAACGGGCCCATAATATATCGCTACCAGTGTCAAGCGACACATCAAACGATTGACCGGGAGTGCCAAGACTAATTCTCGTAGTCAACTGAAAAAGTAGATAAGCAGCAAGCGATTAGTATATCCAATAGCAATCTGTAGATTTACACGCTCAAAGTATTCCGACTAAAACTATGGTAGACTTACAGTGGTGACGTATGAACCGGCCCTTAGTGTAATAGCCTTTCCGTTGAGTTTGACAGTTGGAGAAAGGAGGCCTGAGTTCACGTTGGAGTTTGGAACTTGTATGGAGCTTGATAGCCCACTGCATAATTAACATTTGAATAATCAAATGTCGAATCCAATGGAGCGATTCATCAGGATATACAGTTAGTACATGACAAGTATTGATAGTGTTCAAGAATTTTTAATCAAGTGACTGAATGCATGGCTTACGATTTGGGTGCACTGGATCCCAGAGTTTCTTCAGAGCCTGAAAGCAACGCCTTGGCGACATGTTTGACTGATGGTACTCCAGGTTCCTCCACACCTTGCGAGTTGGGATCGATTGCACCAGCTTTTTCTGGAAATTTGGGACCAGTGGATTCTGGTATATCTAGATTCTGACTGCTAAATCGTGCGCCATGTGTAGCAGTACTCTCAAGCGCTGAAACTGGACTGGCAGTGGCACCACTGATGCTCGAAGATAGCGATGGCTCAGTGCTAGTAACACCACTGTTAGAATTCAAGTTGCTGGAGAAACTCGGACCATTCGTCAGGTATAGAGGCTCGATTATGCCATTGACTGGTGCACGATGGAATGACCAACCACCACGGGCATCTACCGTCGAGGTGGTAACAGCGATCGCCAAAAGGGCGGTATAAATGTGATAGTTCATTTTGAATACTACGATAAGCTAGCAAGCAGTCGGTAGCTTGAGTGCTAAATATACAAACTATAAGTGTAAGATTGTAGAAAATGAACACAGCAAGTTGTTATGCTGGTGATTTTACGATGTATCAAAATGACAGTTCTAAGAAATCGGGGAATGCGATGTCTGGTCAAGTTATACAAAATGAAGAGTGAAAGCGTAAAAATCATTTATTCAACAAAACGGGTTGACAAGCATAACCAGCACTGATGAAACGGGTTTAGCACCAATTGTAGAACCGAGTACACAATGGCGCGAGTGAAAGCAAGTTGTAGCCATTAGGTGGTGGCTGATTGCCATATGATTGCTGTGCCTGATGGCTAAATTACTAACCACTATTTACTTGGTCATGACCAAACAGTTGTATGCACTGTTCTTGTACATGTTGTTAGTGGTTGTCAAGCCCCACACTATCGCTTTGCTTACATATCTTGTTAGCCGTACTCGCGTAGGATGGATCACTATTCTTGCAGTGACTGCCTCGATTCTGCTTCAAAATAAACAATGACTAGATATTCGTTGTACTGTATAATCGTCAAGTTTAAACTCGAATACATCCATTGCCATTCAGATGTTGAACTTTGTCAATAAAGCTCTTTATTGTATCCTAAATCTCAGATACGCTCTAGTTCAAGAAAACAAAGATTACAGGAGTGCAGCCATTGTTTCCATGTAGGTCATCAAAAGAAAGGCCACTGGGCTTTGCCAAGGAGTTCCGAGGACAATGCCGTCCAGTAAGCTCGGTGGAAATTATTATTTCATGAGATTGCCGTTTATTATGCACTGCGACATCCTTATTTCGTGTTTAATTTTGTGAATACAGCCGTAAATCAGATGAATCAACACAACTGGCTTTAATCCAAGCAAAAGGCTAATCAGACATTCCATGTAGCACTGCTACTACTATATCTTGGTTCATCTCTATAACCCCATCATGCTAATTCACAGCCAAGACAAAAGAAATGAGAATGCATAATATTTATTTCAACAACCCGATTTCGCCATGGTTTGAAAACAATCTAATAGCAAGTAGACTGCTGTTGTAGCAACCGTTGGATCAAATGAGTAATGCTGTCTTATATTGAAGCGAGAGGGTCAGAAATCTGACTATCAATTCAGATTGTGATTGTAGTACAAGAAACAAGCGATACATGACATTGTCATTTAAATCGGCAGATGAACAATCTAACGATATTTGCAAAAGAGCATTGCCAAGAATAACAACTTTTCATTTCTCCATTCTCAATCTTTGTCGCTAGTCATGATACTTGACAGATAGTTTAATAAATCATTCTGATAGTTGAATGATTTCATATTTTATCGATTGCCATCCAACCCTGGCAGTGTGAGTTTATTTCTTGCGTTCATTACAAATGTTTTGAGTAATGGCATGTGCTGTTTTGGTCTAGTAACTGAAACAACCAAGCCAACCATGTTGAATAGTCTGCCACTCGACTGTTAGTTTCCACTCTGTTGCCACCATTGCTTTGATGAGTTGAGTTTGATTTCAGTGCCTTTGAACTCGTTTAGACACTCATTCTATCAAGATGGTTGTTGCTCTAAATGACCCTGACTCACTTTAAGCTCTATGCATTGGTGCCATTCAGATGTTCTGGCTTATTTATCCATCTGCACTGTCGTTTATAACGGCGTTCATTCAAGCCATCCGGTATATTCGAAGCCGTGTGTTGTACATGGTATAACATGCTTGGATAAACAATCCACCATGATGACAACAGTTGATACCAAACAATTTTGATCTAAATTCCGCATCTATCAATTTAATCTTGTACAAGTATTCAAATCTGATACATGTGCGTATCAACGTTCTATTTTTATACGACAGGTGTCAACGCATCACTAATTTATGATGTTGTGATGGTAAGACATGAATAAAATAATCACTGACAATAGCTCGGCCAACACAACGTGCACATTGGATTAGTGGATCGCCAGGCTGTGAAGGTAGACTGAGTGCAATAATTCCCATTTCTCGGTGTCGATACAGCGGTGTAGTACTCAAACCAGATACAGTCTTGTCAGAATCATTCGATTTCAAATCGAGATGTTGATCTAGCCATTCTATGCCATCACGAAAACAACCAACAAATCCCTGTTTACCACATTCAAACTGGCTCTGGATTTGAGTCGTGGACATGCTCTTGAGCCATAAAGCCAATCCTCGACGACCTCCAAACTCTTCTACAATCAAACGATCAAAATACGATTGGCCTGTTTCCATTTGCCATCTTACCAGTCCAGAAGCTTGCGTGTGTTGACGAAAATGCCGATCAACCCAATCCGTAACAGTGCTATAAAGAAGCTTATGGTTGGTATGTGAAAATCCACCTACAAAATAGACAAACTCTTCCAAGAGATTTAGTGTGTAGGCTGAAACAGGATCACTTTGAATACGGTGTGTTTGAGTTGATGATGGCAATGTCGAGTTGGAAGCATGCTGTTGGTTTGAATGCGCACACGTATACATGTTCACAACCCATTCACAAAACATGGAAACAGTCGGGCTTTGCATTTCTTGATCTTCTTCAGTATCCATATGTTGCGATTGTATGTCTACATCCACACAATCAAAGTCTTCCGTCTCTTGACTGTTTTCAAAACTGCACTTCCTCTTGGATAAAAGACTAGGTTTCGTGGATATATCGTCATATAGATTCCATCTATTGCCATCTCCGAGACCATCGCGCTTGTTTAAAGTTGTCCTTTGCCTTCTCCGTTGATTTGACTTGTGAAATCGTTCATAGTCTTGAATATACTGCTCAACTAGATTACTAAATGGGTCGTTGAAAAGATGAAGTGCTATATGTCGATACTTTTCCCTCACACCGTATTTGCGTATTGCTTCAGTATCTGTTGCAGCGTAGCAAGAGGGTACAAATAAAATACTGCAAAGATGCTCCATCATGGTTTTTATCTGGATCACAACAGAGATTATATTATTGTATGACTGCTGACAGGCTGCGTTCTAAATAAATTTAGATTCATACACGTGTTGGTCAACCAATACTATTTAATTCCAAGCTAAAACTGACTACACATAGTCAATGCATGGTTCTTTACCTCGGTGATTGAATATAAACTTGTATTAATTGAATCTTCTTTTTCATCCACCCTTGTCTTGCTTGTCAATTCATTCCATGATTGAATGTGTTCATTGAGTGTATTGACCATGGTCACCAAACATGACATGTCAGTTGTGGAGATCCTGCATCCTTTAGGAAGTCTCTTGGAAAGCAACTTTGACACTGATGTAAACACATCCAAATCCAAGCTACGAATAGATGCAACAAGAGCTTTTATATCAGTACTTTTCATCAGTGCTGGATCTAGCTCGCTTTTAAAAAGCGGGTCAATACACTCGGGTATAGATGCAATCTGTAAAGTTGAAGAGTGGGATGATGGCGACAAATGTTGAGGATTGGTGTCTGTTGGGTTGAAATTCTGGTTAGTGGGTTGAGAGATATTGAGTTGATGTTCCATTTGTGTTGAAGGACAACATTTAGTGTATTCGTTGTCATTCATTTGTATGTCGTATGAATTCAATTTATCAATCTTCAATTTAGACCGTTTGATTGTCCTCAGGTACGGCAGCACTAGATTTGAATCTCAACTCTCAATCTGCTAGAAACGTGGCTTGATGTCCATCCAAACTCGATCAATCTTGTCAAATGTAGAATCAAACCTTTATTAAAAATCAACTTGAATAAACATTCCCAGTGTCTGGAATGATTGACAAATTATTTTTAAAATAGTTTCAATAGGGTTCAAGAATGAGCAATATGAAACTTTTATACCTTGCGACATTACTGAACAATTAGCAAATCACGACTCATCAGTAATGTCAATTTTGAATATCCGTTTAGGGTGCACAACACTGCCTAGTAAATTCGACAAAAATGGTTTGCTTTGAATGCCTTGATTCAGTGTTTATTTTGTGAAGACGGCTGTAGGATTAGGCTTCTTTATACACCAATAATACATCCCCACCCGATTTCCATATATGATATTTGACTGTTGCCAATGACATCCTACTCGAAATCAGCACATCATTGCAGTAGATTTCCAGCTTGATTGGAGGAGGAGAAATTCCCTCAGAGGTCCAGTTTGCTTTCCATACAGGTTGAATCTGAATTTGAAGTTTTTCAGCTACATACTCCATCACTTTCTTGATCCGCAGCATTCGGTTAGCTGTCAATCGACCGTTTCTAGATCATTCAAGTGTAAATTATAAGTGGATTGTACAGTATCAGTCGAGAAATACAGTTTCATCACTTACCCTGGCGGCATTTCGGAAAGTTTGGATTCGGGATGAGGCTGCAATACAAAACTGATTTTGGGTGGATCTGTATTCGGTAGACGTCTCTAAAGATTCTCAAACCAACACGTCCATATGTAAGGATTTAGAGCCATAGTGGGATTCAATGCACAAGAATCATACTTACCATCACTATCCATTCATAAAGCCACGTTGGCACCACATCTTCCAAGTTCTTGATGCTTTGTGGATTCCCCAAATCGCCAGATGTACCTCGAAACACATCCATATACGACGATGCTTCAGGCGACTCTTCATAGCTGATAAAAATAGGTATATACGCAGGAATATTCACAGCTGGTGCCAAATCATAATTAAGGTAGTTTCCTGAAATGTGTGGATTCTATGTCACAATCACATTGTTAGCATAACCCATGTAAAACTATATGGAATGATGGCAAATTGACCACAATATAGATTGAATCAAAAAACTTGCATTGACTGCACTTGAAGAAGTGCTAGGCTGGGTGGTAGAGTGAGAGTAGGTCGAATAGTTTGAAGCATCGCCCGTACTAAGTACTGGAGTGGTTGAATACGTTGCTGAATTTGGAAAAGTGCTCGACAACGTAGCACTATGATCAGATACATGTGTTTCAGATACGGTCAATAGCTGACTGGTATAGTTTGTAGGAGCAGGAATCAACACGGTGGGAGCAGCCGTGGGTGCTGCACATGCAACTGTACTTGTAGATGAATCACTTCCTTCCTGGCTCGCATTTGAAATACCTCGAAACAGCACTGCTGCTGATCTCCATTTGCGTCGTTTGGGTATATCTGGAATAGCCGTATTTGATGTACCGGCACTGGTTTGTTGCTGTGCAGTTCCTGCAGTATTTACAAGTAACCCAGTTGTAGCATCACCAGCGACTGCATTCGCCGTCACATCTGCCGTGTCATCATCAAATCCGCTCTTGGTACTATTTCCTGTATTTGTTCGTCGTCTAATCTTAAATTTTCCCATCAAAGACCCACCAACGTTACTCGTGGATGCTGTGGTAGTACTAGACGGTATATTAGCTAAAGTGGTCGGTACAGCTGCTGGCGTCACCAATGCCACTGTTTCTACATTTGAAGTCTGTGCCATAGGTAAAACTGCCAAAGTATGCGGTACCGACTGCTGTGGGTAGTCTAAAAACAAATAAGCAGAAAAAAACTACATCAGTCAATTCAAATCAATACACGTACAATGAAAGATGAATCAGTGAACGTACTAGGTGGCTGCGTGGTGAATGGAGAGTCGTCTGTTTTACACGAACGCTGTTCAGCTTCCAACTCAACCGAGGATGATTCAGTCAAAACTGTTCCAGTTTCGGTAAACGCGCCAGTTTGACCTTCATGGTCACTAAAAAAAGGTGGGTTCGATTTCTGATCATCTTCATGCGACCCATTATTGCTAGTGCTATTTTCTTGATCATATTCATCCTTTGACTCCTCAGATAATTCCATATTCAAAGTGGGTGTTGGTGTTGAAGACAAGGGATAAATAGTTGGAGTAGATGTTGATTGCAGCGGAACAAAGTCATGCGGTTCAGTAGATACATACACCTTTGTTGGTAAAGGAGAATGAATCTGCTGATCGTCACAAGGACTAGAACCCGACTTTTGCAAATTTTCCAAATGGTGCGCCAAAGAAGCATCGTTTGGACATATGGCACAGATATATGGAAACAACAAGTATGTCAATACCCATTTTGCAAGATTAATTCTCTGATCTTCGTTATTGGCCCGAACAGGTAATGCCAAATCTTCATGATAAATCTCGGCATCAAAGCACTTTCCCTCTTCCAAATGCACGGTCAATACACCAATTTTTGTATCAATATGGCACCAGTTAGCAACCCATTCGACTGTATTTTCGGATTGTAAAGTAGATTGAAAATCAACTTTGCCAAAGGTTTTCAATTTACAGCAGTAAATGATATCCCACATGTCTACTTCGCCGTCCGTGTTTAATGCCAGCACATGTCGTCGGTTATTTAGCATGGCAAATTTGGTGATTGCAGGAGCGCCTACAATTACATCAACAGAATCCTGCCATACAAGAACAGTTTTGTCGTCTTCTTGATCTAAATCGTCTTCAGGGTCATTTGTCATTGCAATGGGTATCAATCGTATGCTTCCAAGTGAACTATCCATTGGTCGCAGAGTATTGATATTTACAGAAAATGAGCCAGAAGGATCCAAGTCGTCAGTGGATTGTGCAATCATGGCACCTGGTGGAATGATCAATTCACCGCCAGTAGGTTTAAACCTTGTGTTTGTAGATTTACGAAATGGTACATCTCGCCATCGATGAATGCTAGATTTTGAAGTGGCAGTCCAAATGAAACCATCTTCAATTCCAGCAATACGCACAACTGGACTCGACTCTTTGCATATTGCTATGGTTTCAGCTGTTTCTTCTGTTGAAGCCAGTAAAGGTAAACGAGAGAGTTTTTTAACGTGACCGTCTCGACATCCTGCCCAAAATGTAGAGAGAGTTGGACTAGCCGATGCAAGACACCACACTGCTTCATCAAAGTGTGTATATGTGGTGTAGCATCTTGAAGGCATTGCAAGTGACCACAGCTTGATTGTCGAGTCTGTTGATGCCGACAATACCTAATTAAAAAACAATGTAAATACAGACTGTTTTAAACAATCAAATGTCAAGTAATTGAACGAATAGCTTACCCAACGCCCATCATGACTGACAAGAAGATCGCGAACATTATCAGTATGACCTTGTAGACACAATGATTGTGGTGAAGCACTTCGTGGATCCCATACTCGTACGACCTTTTCTGGAGATCCAGATACAAGAACTGTTCCAGATGGATTGCAAGCCAAGGAATAAATGGAGGCATTGGGTGATTCTGAGCTCATGATCACTCGAGGTTTACTACGAAGTTCTTGTATATCCCACATGTAGATTTTGCGATCTAATCCACCGGATACAACAAAATTGGCTTGAGGAGAACATGCCAATCTTTTTACGCAATCTAAACATAATCATCATCAGTCTTGTCGAATATAGCAAGATGACTATTTAAACAGACATACCAGTATGAAATCCTATTTTCACAGGAGATTGATCATAGAGTGTGTTCCACATATATATAGATCTATCAGACGAACAGGATATTACTAGAATCAAAAGGTTAAATTGGATACGAAATCAAACATCAAATGGATAGAGCCAAAACAGCTTACAGTTGGCATTATTGTTACACAGCACTATGTCATTGACCCAGTCGCTATGATGTTGAAACGAGCGTCTAAATGTACTTTGAGGGATTTTTGGCTAAGAGTAGATCGAGTTAGAATGCAAGAACAGCACATGAATCTACCAACACAAACTTACAAATATTCTTAGATTATGATTTAAAATAGTGTCATAATCTTGAGAGATTCCAAGATCTGACAACAAATGGTTTGCAGCGACAGGAGAAGAGACTATTTCAGCAGAAGAAATATGTTTTGAAAAGGACACTGAGCGTCGACCGTCCTTGGCACTGGTGCTAATATCCAGTAAATCCAGAGAATCGCGTGCACTAGTAGCAGAATGACGAGGATAAGGTCGCTGACGCAAACTGGATATTTGGGAAGAATGATGACTGTTGGACAAGGAATCTGACAAGTCATTTGAATGAGTTTTTGGGACAGAAGCAGTGGGTTGATTAGGGTTGATGAGAGTGTCAGGAACAACTGATGATGAACGAGATGGAAGTGACGACGGGATGGAGTCATGAGGAGCAAGACTGAAAGGCTCTACAGCAGCAGAGTGAGCCGAGTCAGTCAGATGCAGATTCCAGCTATTGATGGAAGAGTCCCTTCCAGCAGTATACAAGATACCGCTATTATCCAGACTGTGATCCGGAGATGTTGAATCCAGAACCGATACATCCAGAGCAAGAGCACTAATCCCTCCTGTATGGACGGTGCTTGAATAAGAGTCTTTGAGAATATACGATATTCTGGTACGACCACGACCCATAGTCAATGTAACAATGGTTGAATGTCAAGGTTAGGGTTGTAAGTTGTGGTTTAAGACTCCAAGATTGTGTGCTGCAATGGTTGGATTTCTATATCTTGATGGTCATGTTTATTTCCAACTGTTTCATTCTTAAACTAACATGAATTGAATACTTTTATTAATGGTTTACAAATCATTTATTTTATTCTGTAAAGTAATGATTGCAATTGTTGAGAATATAAACTAAATTATAAATTCATTCTAAATCTAAATACTCATATTACAGTCGCAGTAAATTCTATATTGTTTCTCTCTTTTCATTATAAACATTAAAAGTATTCAACTGTTGTGTTCAAAAATGTCTTGAATTAAAACGTATTTGCGAGTCTTTAAAATACATTATAGTTTAATTGGCAACTGTCTGATAATATCTAGATTGCAATACACGAATTGAGTGATAATACAATAATGATTATGCCAAAACTCTATTTTACGTGAATACGGCAGTAAACCAAAGGGAAAGCTTGACTGGACTTGGACCCGGTTTTATTACTAAGATGTTAATGGCTGGAACGAATCGTATACGACCCATAAAACAGCATGAATTCAAATACGCGCATTACAATGCGTGATATTATTATCGAGATACGCAACTTGTCTTGTTTTACTGTTTCGCATTGATTTGAAATCATGTTCTATTTTTCTGCTGTAGTACTTGTTCTCTTGGCACCAGGCATTACTGCAATGAATATTCTCAATGTATCTGCCATCACATCCTTGAAAACTACTTCATCTCATAATTCTCATATTAATTCATCAGAGCCGCCTTCAACTTCAAGGTATACGATTTGAATTACTCTAAAATGTAATTCGGTTTCATCCTTGTCAAGTATATCTTGCCATCTAATTTCTTATGAGTATTCAAACCGTTGGTTGCTAATGCTTGAATTCAGTATGCCATTTACAGTGATCAATCGAGCAGTCAAAAATGGCTCGTCCATTGTATCAACTGCAGGAATCGCACAAACATTATTCATGACAATCAATGTGGGTACGCCTCCTGTCACTCTTAATGTCCAGATCGACACTGGATCTTCGACATTTTGGATTGTTTCCACTCTCTGCAATGCCGGTAATGGATGCACACCTGCAGTAACTGCCAATGCTTTTAATCCAACAAAAAGGTATTTTCATTCTTTCAAGTGCGCAATCCATGTCAACCCACTTTACTAACCCATCCAGTCTATAAGTCGGTCGTTGTTAAATATATCACGCACATCAGTCAAAAGACAATATGGCGACGGAACCAAGATTGAATGCACAATAGTGACAGATTTATTGGTTATAGCCGGTATTAGCATCCCAAACCAAAATATATGCGCTGCTACATCAATCAATCTGGCGTCGCTTGGTCTGGATGGGTTGATTGGTCTTGGTCCACCTCGACAATCTGATCCTGCTGATGTATTTGAAAACATCAGGTCTGTCATCAATATACCTAGAGTCAGTTTCTACTACGATCAAAGTGTGAACAGTCTTGAAGCCACACAACCTATCGCCTCATCTGGTGAAATTACTTTTGGTACACCCAATCCTGCCCGATATACAGGCAATTTTACGTGGTATGCGCTTGCCAACACATGGCTCATGTTCAAATGACTTGAATAATGAATCTAATCATTCCATCTTGATCAATGCATTAGGTTGCCCACTATCCCTAATATGTCACAATGGGCAGTTGGTATCGACTATATCATAGCTGGTGGACAAACAGTCGTCACTACCCAAATGTTTTTGTTGTAAGTTGAATTCATTTATTTAATACACCCATTGCATCGAGTGTTGCTCATCGTGTTGATTACATGTTTCAACTACAAGTGATACTGGCACTACATTGATTTATCTTGATCAACAACTGTTTCCATTTATCAATACTGCCATGGGCGGAATCAGCAAGGTAAATCTGATATAGTTTAGTCATCCCATTGTTGATGTCATTCAATAACACGACGTGGTCTAATTCATCCAAATCTACTATTGGTATCATTCAGCAAGGAGGAATCTACGAGCTAGATTGTTCACTTGTTCACACACTTCAACCCATAACGTTCTCATTGGGTGGTATAGGAGCAAGGCTCACGTTATCTTGGAACATGCAGTATTTTACTCTCGACAACACTCGATGTATATCTATATTTACGACATCACCCAGCCAGTCAAACATCTTTGGTGGGATTTTTTTACAGCATTTTTATACCTCGTTTGATTACAATGAGAGTCGTATTGGACTGGCCGCGCCTGTGAACAACAACAAATGGAACGATGCTGATATCTTGCCTCGTGTTTCAAAAACTGCTACCGAGAGCAATTCAGCAGCTAAATCTACTAGACTGATATCGACTGTTGGTTGGGAAAGTATCTGTGCTATATCCATGGCAAGTGTGTCGACACTAGTGTCGTTGATGGGAGGATTATATCCATAATGTTATACTACATAATATTGACAAGTTTAAAATATATATCTTGTATAATCATTAAACTTTGACCCGTATAAAACTAAACTTTGAATTAAATTTTATTTCACCATCAATCAAAACATGCGATTAAATAATACCAAGAATACTAAAAATAAACAGCTAGACTAAATAGTTGACAGTCAAATACTTTGTTTTCAAGACAGTGTACAACATTTCATGAGTGGTGAATACTGTATTAGTCGTATTGACGTAAAATGAAACACTAAATACGTCGGAATACATCATAAACGGCTCATATGACATGATTGGGTTCATCTTACTGAGCAATATTATGCTTTTTGAATCCCTTGACAAAGTTGACTGATTTTCGTGCTCATTGTACAGAAATACAGAGCAAATGGTTACATTCCTGTTCCAATACATTCCACATTTTTTGAATCTTCAACCCAAACATTAGTGATTGACACGAAAGCAGCAGTTACATTTCTGAAATGGGCAATCAAACAAGTTGCAAGTTTACTGATTTCACGTCAGGTTGGAAACCTTTTTAATCAGACGAGTAGACAACTGCATGATTTTAATTTGAATGTTATATTGGAAAAACTCGCATGTATTGCCAATCCAATCATTGCTTCCTATCTATCTGCACCCATTCGCTATTACTCATTGTAAAGGTAATATTTCTGGTTATTATTGGCAATTCATCCGATTATCTGAAAAGCAGCAGCAAAAGGCAGTACAACTTTGCCAGTAGTCTTATAAAATTACAAGTTTCTGCGTAAATGAAATCATTCCAAATCAAGAATTTAACAGATTCTTATAAAAACGGCATGATTCAAGCCCTTTATATATACTACTGATATATCATCGTAACACAATGCAAAAAAGTACGTCGTGACTTTACTAGCATGCAAACCAAATGCAAGTGTATAGTTTAGCCTTTTTACCCATGATCAGATCTGATGCTATTACATGTAGATTGAAGTTCCAAGCAGGATCATCATATAATATGCCAAGATTAAATAGCAGGTAAATTCAAAAGACGTGTAATACTCTGTAAATGACAGGAATAAAGTTAGAACAATGTCAATACAATAGTCCAACATGCACTTGTTGTACCTAGCACGATTGATTAGAACCAGTTTAGATCAATATTGTGTAAACCCTTGACTCTTTAAGCCACTTTCGTACTGGCTAAGGTATACATCAGACTGAGTCTTGTAGTCATCGTCAGTATCTTCAAAGTGAAGACGATCATACTGAGACAGTGTAGATCCACCGCCATAGCGCTGACTATTCGAAGCAGATGCATCTTGTAGAAACCCATTTGTGGTGGACGATTCAGTTTGTGAAAGCAATGACCCAACCAGCCCAGCACCATGTGAAATAAACAACTCTGACATGGACTGCGATGCCGAAGATAGCATTGTAGCTGGTGTCATGGGTCCCATATCCTGGGTCAACTGACTTCGTTGCTGTGAGGGGATCAAAGGCATCATTGGTTGAGATTGCGATAACATCCGCGACGGATCAATAAACGCATTGGGATCGTGATGCGCACTGGAGAATTTGGATGTCGAGTTTGATGTATTTCCATTAGATACTAAATTACCATTGCCAGCCGAGAGGCTGCTTCGCGTGTATGTAGTACCCAAAGCATATGGAGACTGCGATGTGTCTTGACTATACTTGCGCTGTTTATCTGCATTGGAATACCCACGGCGAGGTTTTTGAAATTGCGTCATCAAAGGTTTCAAGTTGTGCAAATGACCTTCTACCAAACATGAATGCTCTCTAAATGTCATCAGCAGCTGATACCACAACGGATGCTTGGCAAGAACCTTTGGGTTGCCCACAATCACGAGCCCATATTTGGCTCGGGTGAGAGCTACATTCAAACGACGTGGATCTACTAGAAACCCAATACCTTGGTTCTCGTTAGATCGTACACAAGTCACAATGATGTAATCTTTTTCTCGACCTTGAAAGGAATCAACACTTGCAACTTCAATCTCTTTGTAAAGTTCCTTTTTAAGCGAGCCATTGAATTGCATGTGTTGAACAACATATGCACGTTGACCCTCATACGGGGTCACAATACCAATCTGAGCAGGAGTTACACCCGCCTTTAAAAACTTGGTTACAACCTTCTCTACATAGGCAGCCTCGGTACGATTTAGATATGATTTACCTGACGCTGCAATCTCCTCTTGTCCAAACGAACCATAGAAAATCATGGGCGTTTCATGGACTGGCCAGGGAAAATCAATTTCAGGTCGGATACGTTCCTGGACAGTAACTCCATTTTGCAACGATCCTTCATAGAACATATTCGATGGGAATTCAGACAAGCAAGGATGCATACGATACTGCACTTGCAAGCGAATGGGTCTCAGTCCAAGGATAATCAGTCGCTCAAACAATGACTGAGATAAACCAGCCTTGGACGCTTTTTTGTGTTGAACAACCGGACCAAGCTGTTGATGATCACCCACAAGTACAACTTGTTTTGAGCCCAGTACAAGAGGAATCAGACATTCAGGTTCGCATGCTTGAGTAGCCTCGTCAACCAATACGCTCCTAAATGAAAATTTTGAAAGTCTTGAATCGCCTGCACCCATGCATGTAGTGCAGATCACATCGGCATGCTCAAGAATCTCTCTCTCGGCCTTACGGAACAAGTATTTGTATTTTTTTTCGTCTTGAGAGCTCAATTCACCCAATTCGTTTTTTAAACGAATAAGCTTTTGAAGTTGTCGATCGGTATCAAGGTTTTTGACCTGTTCACTGAGAGATAGAAACGAAACGGAGGATTCAAGTGCCTCTCGAGATTTAGCCGTGACACGCACTACTTTGAGGCCAGTTTTGTGGATTTTGGATGTAAGATGATCAACAGCAACATTGCTAGGTGCGCAAACAAGAACTTGGCCCTTGTTCATGTTTGCCAAGTGATATACGATCGTGGCAGATGTCACCGTCTTTCCTGTTCCCGGTGGACCTGATCATCAAAGCGTCAACGCAGCGTATTTAGTAAAAATAGAGATGCGGCTGATTATCAATAGTGTATCATCCAAATAGTTTAATGCATACCTTGAATAAGACTGAGAGGTTTCGAAAGGACAGATTTGACAGCAGTAGCTTGAGAATGATTCAGCTCTGGAAGATTGGGTGCGTTGATACGTTTTGGCAATGTAACCTTCAAGACTTGTGGATCGACATCATGACCAAGAAGGCGATGATATATATACGCACTAACAGAGTTTTCATCAAGAGCAAATGTCTTCATGGCATTTTGCATGCTATCAAAAGTATCGGTATCAGTCATCCAATTTAGTTTATAAGCAATATGATTCAGCACAACAGTCTTACCGATCAAATGATGTCGATTTCCATACAAAATCAACGGTAAAATTATGAGTGCATTCAACAGGAGCACGGTCATCATGCTTCAATTCCATACTGACTTCATCAGATATATCTAAACACCAAAGTCAGCAAATCCCTAAATACCAAAAATTTCAATAAACTGTCAACTTACTGTTGGGAATCTTGATTACATGACCAGCACCTTCCCATTTTGCATGGAGTTCACCATGGTATTTGAGTAGCAGCTCATCACCCACAGCCAATCGAATATCGCCAAGTTCAAGTTTTGGTAGTGGAAAATTAGCTATTCGTTTCATGTTTAAACCCATATCCCATCTAACTACAACATCTTCTTGTGTTTGCGACTCTTTCATGCGACGATCATCATCAGCCTCCATCTTGACCAATGGACCAAAGATGTTTTGGTACTGGTATGCATCATCGTATCTAAACAGTCAAATGTTTGGTGAGAAACACAACACGTTGAGTTATAATCGGTACAATTACAACATTAAATACCAAGACGTACTTGAGAAGAACACTAAGTGGATCATCATCGACACCAGGTCTATCTAAATCTGCAACAGTAGCCAAAGCATTGTATTTCCACACATCTTCTAGTTTGACCATTTGCTGTCCAGTAATATGACGAGCACGGACCTGTTCCTGTTCAGAGGGTACTTTGACAATCCACGATAGAAGCGAGCGATCTTCAATCAATGGCATCCATTGAGCCAAATCCCAATTAGCATCCTTGTTACTAGGTGTGCTGGCACACGGTTGTCTATTTTAAACATGTTCACATTGTATGAGCATGCATGAATGCAATTTGCAACAAGCCAATAACATTACCGACAAAGAAGCACAACAACAGTATCAGATTTAGCAGGAATAAAACCAAGCAAAAAAATGTTTCTACATCCACAGTTGTAGCATTCCAAAATAGTATCGCCCAGCGCAGATTCCGAATGCAACGACACTTCCTTATGACGAGCACGAACAAGATGATTGATGATATGCGAGCCATTGGATTGGCCACGAGCATTACAAAACCATTTTGAGCAAGTTAAGCATCTGACCACTGTTGATACATTGTGAATTCCACAATAACTACAAGATATAAAATAAGAGCATGAGATTCAGTTCAAGCATTGATAGTTCCAGCGATAAAAAATCAGAATTCTAACCTGCAAGCATGAGATGGAAGCTCAGCAGCAGTTTCAGACTGATCTTGATCCTGTTCGGGATGATTAAACTCCAATACGGAGTCATCAGCCAGGTCAAAATCAGGATCGTAAAAACCAAGAGAAATTTCAGTATCGATGTTGGTTCCGTTTGGATGTTTTGCATGACCATGAGAGTGCGGATGAACAAGACCGTGATGGTTTGACTGAGAACTCAAAGACAGCGGATAGTCTTGTGAAATATCATGCAAAGAATCCATTCCAGTTGATGTCATCTGTCCATTGATGTTAGAAGTGGTGGTTGGTGGTAAACTCAGTTGACTGGCTACAACATAGTCATCGTAGTCATACTGCGATCCTTGAGTGTCTTGAAACTACCAAAAAAAACGTAATTAGTCAAACTCTACTCTTGGCTGGTTTCCTGTATTGCTTACCTCCAACAAATCCAATGGCTGTTGACTGCTCATTGCTGTCAAGTAAAATTGCGTTGTTTGTTTTTGTGTTTGAATAATAGTCACGTGGAATACCGTGCAACATGTTCACTGTTTTAATTCAAATTCAACACTTTAAATCTCAGTCAGGTGATCATTAATAATATCACGTGAATACACTACTTTGGACTTGATTGCGTTGAATTCTTTACCTTGCAAAACCAACAGCTGTGAGTCAACTGCCAATAGTCTGCACTTTGATCTGGAACACAATGTTGTCTTTTCATGTTTTTAAAAGAATGTTCCAACTCACCATAATCTGACATTCAATACAATGACTAATCTAGCAAATCAACTCCAACAATGGCCGATATCAACACAATCGCAAAGTCATTTGTCGACTTTTACTATGCTACGTTTGATCGTAATCGTGCCGAGTTGACTCCTCTTTATGTAAGTTGTTGAACCTTTTTTGAATTCAGATGTTGGGTTTATTCTAATGATTTGAATTGTGATGGAGTAGAAGGACCATTCGATGCTGAGTTTTGAAGGCCAGCAGTTTCTTGGTCCAGCCATTGTCAAAAAACTCGCTGTAAGTCATGGACTCGAGTCTATTCAAAGTCGTATTCATGTAAAATGGTCTACTTTATCTTGAAGTCACTGCTTTGAAGAGACTGTTCAAATATTCCTTGTGCTTTTCTATTAGAGATTGGCTTGGTTAATCTTTTCAGTTCAGATACAAGGACCATGTCATGATGCTCAAACTATAGTTTGAACTGTGATGATCTCTTTCTTTTGACATGGTCATATATTGTCTTGTTGGTATTCTAGTCTCGCAGATACGCTCTAGTTCATGAGAACAGTGATTGCACGTCTCGGGAATACAGCCATACATGCCAATCACACAAGACTACTGGACACATATTGTTCAGTAAATTACCATTCCATGAGATTAGCTGTTTGTTTAACCCCTTCTAGTATTCCATTTGGCATGAACACGACTGTAAATCATTTCATTTGTATCTGACCATTTTGAGATGTTTGCAGGAACTTCCATTCCAAAAAGTCAATCATCAAGTTGTAACAGTTGACGCACAACCATCCAACCCTGCTCCTGGACCACTACTTGTTACTGTCACGGGTCGTCTACTTGTAAGTGTATTGACGAATCATGATCTGGTAGATTAGAAAAGTACAATATGATGATGGTTTTAAATGATACTTGTGGTATAGGTTGATGATGAGCAAAATCCTCAGCATTTTAGTCAGACGTTTCAACTTGTTCCCGAAGGTTCTTCGTACTATGTCTTTAACGGTAAATCAACACATTGTATTGATACTTTGATATCTTGAACAAGAGTAGATTTTAATGCATACTTTGTGTAGACATTTTCCGTCTCAACTATGGGTTCTAAACCAGTGATTTCTTTCTTGGAATGAAATGGTCTTGTTAAACCAAACAATAAACTTCCTGACAGTATTAGGATAGATTTTGGTGTATTTGATATGTGGTATATAAATGAAGTTTAGATGGAATTCAGATGAAATCTTGATGGAATCCATCAAGATGCTAGTCATCTACAGACTCGGGTTCAACAAACTCGGACCAATTAATCCAAGCTTGTGTAGTAGTTTTACGAGCATTTGAATCCAAAGAACCCTTCATCTTATATGATGAATCGACCTCGAGTAAAGGCAGTGGTTTTCTGCCCAGATTCGAAAACACTGGTCGACAATGTCCAACATGTAACGTTGTATCTCTAGTTGTAGAATGTAATTCAACATTCTTATCCTGTAGAGTAGTGGTTGACATGACAAGCGTATCCGGACTCTTGTGTATTGCATTCAAAACAGCTTGATCTGTTATAGTACTTGAATGATGTAAAGTAGTGGATATGGATTGCAAGGCTGATCGACAATCCTTTGCACAGGTGGATTCAAAATACACCTAGATGATCAAAAGTAAGCAAGGATGAATAGTGTGGATAGTGTGATATTGCACTTACTCTCTGGAGGGATTGTCGTTCATGACATACTTGACAAGTCCATTTGGATACTTTTTTACTCTGCAAGTATTGTGAGTTGAATAGTATTAAAACACATGACATACTATGCAACTTACCTGCTGGATTTGTATCTGGTTGCATTGATAGCATTTCACTACTAGGAATGTTCTAGGCATGACCTTGTGTGAACGTGTCCGTTTTATGGACAAGTTTACATTGCTGTTCAACACATTCAACTTTTAACAGCAATTTTAAATTCATTTCTTTTGGTAAAACAGCCCTCATAATACATTCAGTAAATCCTGTTTAATTGGGTCCTTTAATGTTGTTGATGGCTTGCAAGAGTCTTGTGCTGGCATTCAACTGGCTCAGCATGTCTGCAATGTTTGTTGGAGGTGCATTACCACCAGTGTTGGAAGACACCGCTTGGTGTGATAGTGAGTGCTGACCTCGTCCTGATTGGGACATCATCCCCATTCGTGCATTTCCTCCAATGTTGTGCGATGGATTCGACATCTATGACATGTTAATAAAAATAAGTGGTCGGTTCAATACTGTTAAACGTGTCAGTTTAGCAACTACTCACTTGGTGCATATTGGATCCGTGTGGGTATCCTTGCGGCATTGTTCCTGTTCCATTACCATTGTGTAAAGCTTGATTCACTGGCTCACCTGCATTCTGCATGTACATTCCTGCAGCGTGACCACTTTGCTGTTGAGCGTGATGGTATTGGTTCTGTTGCTGCGCATGCATGCTCATCTGTTGATGTCCATATCCTCCCATCCCACTGCCACCAACATTCTGAACAAGCGTTGCAGGAGGATGGAAAAGTCCAGATGCTGTAGATGAAGGTCCTAAATTATTTCCACCACCTTGAATCGAGGGTGGTGCTCCCCCTGCAGCTCCAGATGCTGCTGCTGCATTCGCCAATGCAAACAACACTTGTGGATCCAGTGGTGTTCCTTGCGCTTGCGATTGTGCAACCAATGCCGCCAATGCCGTTGCAACCGTGTTATTCCCTCCAATACCTGCATTGATTTGTGATAACAACTGCTGTTGTTCCTGGTAGGGTTGCTGGTTGTGACTGGGATAGTTGGAAGAGTGGCCTGTCGGATTTCCAAACGAATTGGCACCAGATGCACGAGGATCATGGCCATGTCGTTCGCGAATAATGTAGTCGCAAGTTTGGTCCAAAGTCACATTGTCGTATTCTATTCAACACAGTATTAATCAGTGCATACTTTTGTACAGAATCATCAACATTTTCTAGGCAACGACTTACCCACAACACCAGAATGACGAGAAAACACTTGTAGGGCAACTTTGCCACTCATTTCTCGACTCTTTTCTAAAAAAACAATCGCCTTTACCCCTTCTTGTTGATATTGCTCAACTGCCTGCTTGAGATCCATTTGGGCTGGCATACGCAGAGTTTCTGTAAAAATACGTGCACGCTTCAATGTGCTAAACACATGCGAAACAAACTCGCGGTGAACTTCACCAATTACAATCAACTGACATTCAGGAACTGCTGAGCCGTATCGTTTTGGAATAGGCTTGATGACTGGAGTAGGAGCTTTGGCAGAATCATGGTGTCTAGCCAATCGAGTGCTATCTTTTCCAACATAGCCGCCATGGGATCGATCGCTGTCCCAGTTTCGGGCATTGCCACGGCTTTCCTGTTTTCCACTGCGGGCATCTCTTCCATCGCGTGAATCATACCCGCTGCTATCACGATTGTGGTTTCTTCCGTCGTTGCTATGGCCACTGCCATGAGGTGGTGATCTGGAACTTCTACTGGTACGTCGATCACGATCTCTGTCCCTAACCCTATCTCGATCGTCATATCTCTGACTACGATCATGACGATCGTCATTCCATCCACCACGGCCTCGACCACGACCACTTCGATTTCCACCACTATTGTATCGGTTGGCGCTGTTATAATCCCTTTTTGCATCGTTGGAGTGCTGATCGTCACCCTCATCAGAATATTTGTTGTGGTTATACCCACGTACATCGTTTGGTTCATCGGCTCTTGAATGAGCACCTCGTTCACGGGAAATCTTGAGATCTATCAGGCCACATCCAATGATTAAAAACGAACCATGGATTAACATTAGAATCTTGACTCAATTGTTCAATTTAAACGGTTTCAACTGAATGTTACTCGTGTGATATAATAAACTAGACATGGAAAACTTACCAAGTCTCACATCACCCATCATATTTTGGTTTTCTCCCTCAATAGCAGCCTGGCAACTCTCAGCGTTATCAAATTGAATAAATCCAAACGTGGATTTGAGCATAATCTCAACAATGTTTCCATACGGAACAAAACGTTGAGCAAATTCTTTGGGTGTAGGCTTGTCGGATGGAAGGTTTCCCATAAACAGACGACTGTTGGGCGGCATTTTGGATATGACGCCTGGTAATGGAGTAAAAGTCACGGTATGGGTGGGATGGAATTCACTTAAACTGGCAGTAGGTTTCGCCACAACAGGGTTGGATCTGGAGGAATATGAAGGCAGAGGGTTTGATAGAGAATCTAAATCAGAACCAGTCATGGATATTGTATTTGAATCTATGGCTGCTGGTATCAAAATATCAGTTGAATCACTGGCAGGCTGAGTTCGAACTGTACGAGTTGGACTGATACTATCAGATCTCGATCGTTTATGGGATGTAGGCTGATGATCAACAGATCCATTCAAATCTTTAGATACCTCAAGTGTTTCAGTCTTGGTGGATGAGGGCTGTTCAGCCGATGTATTCCCCATCCCCATCTTTACAGTGTCCTCCACAGCAGAACTTGGCGATGGCAGCACAGGAACCCCGTCACTTGCAGGTGTCGTATCAATATAAAACTGTGACGCTATATCACTCTTATAAGCAGATGTACTTGTAGATACAGCCAAGCTATTCTGTTGTGGATGATATACTTGTTGTTCATGTACCACTTCCTCCTCTTCTACTTCTTCAGAAATAGCAAGATCTACTTCCATTTTTCCATTGGATTGATAGCTAGGAAATCCAACATTGTTGATCTGGCTGTTGTCATGGAATTCAGAATTGTGTCGAGGTTGTTCACCATCATGATCCCTATCATGGGTCTCAGTATCATCAAGCGCTGGAAACAATGGCTCATCACTGTCCCGATGTACCAAACCGTCCTCAGTATTCGCAGAGGCAGCAGTCATAGCAGCCACATGCATGAGTTCTAATGGAGAGGGCGACATGGACAAGGACGACGAAAGAGAAGTAGTCGAGAAAGTACAAGAGGACTGTCTGTCATGCATCCCAATCCCAAACGAGTCTAACGTACTGTCTTGTAGTGATGTTTGGTCTTTTCGAGTGGATGGTATGGTCATGACTGGCTGATGGGGTTCTTTATATGTCTGGACCTTGGTGATTGCAGCAGCACCTGGCTCAACAGTCTGTAATGAATGTTCTGATTGCATGCTCTAATCGCATTTCAAGACAAAAATAAACCACATGTTAGTATCAGCAAGAGTTGAACAAGACCACATCATAGACTACAGGATTCTATAGTGAACAAGAATGACAACATTCAACCATGTGTATAAAACTGTATCAGTTGTCATACACATGGTTATAATTCAATACATAATCAACAGCAATCAGACTAACATTAACATCAGTGTTCTCCATTGTCATTAGCACTCTTCAATAATAGGTTGTAATAATGGTTGTCAATCCCTGTTCAATTGTAATTCCAACTCTAGCTGTGCTGTAAAAACTAGAAGAAATTTGTGACCCAAAAAACACCTCAATTTCAGTCTGGGCTAAATTTAGGGTTGATGACAATAGACTGAGGACAGAGTGGGAAGTGTCAGTAATCATCACTTTCAATGTGTTAGTAATCATCACTTTCAGTGTGTTAGTAATCATCACTTTCATCATCAAGTGTATCTCAATAGGTTTTTTAGTTGAAATTGTTACCAGTCTTGTACAGTTGTCTCAACTTCAAAAACTCCAATACAAACAACAAAATATGACTATTTGTTATTCTTGGCATGACAATCAAACCTTGATATCAATCCATGATCTTGACAGATTGTATTCCATAAAACATTAAGATTGTCAACAACTTTTGATTCAATCTAGCAATCATGATCAATTAAAAGACCAGATCTCATCACTACAGATGACTGGCTTCAATGAAATGACTTGATCGTTATAAACACACAATTCATAGTTTATTCAGAATTGTTGGATTTTGATCAAACGATATTTTAGAGAGTCAGATACTCGTACAAAAACGCAGTTAATTTTAAATTTATTTTGGCAGTCTCGCCTAAAAAAGTGGTATCATCGGGTGCCCTGTATACACTACTATCAAATATATAGAAAGCAAACACATTAAACGCCAACCCATCAGTGTACATGTGTTATTCAAATGCTGGATATGAACTGAAATAACCATTTAAAGTACAGCAAAAGAATGCCGTGATAAATGGTTTCAAGTATTTATCCTCGCGATTGGTTCACTTGAGTTACAGGTGCTTCTGGTGGTGGTGATGCAAGAGCTAAAGCAGGCGATTTTCTTGCCCGTGGCTTTTTAGTTGGTTTTAAACTCACTGCTGAAACTGCCCCTGAAAGAATCATCTTTTACCAAGTCAGTACATTTATAAACTCGTGATAGAATGGTACCGTCTCACCTTGCTTGCTCGTGTCTTTTGCGCTGCTATTCGTTCAGATGGCTTTCTATGTACAGGAGTCTGTGTCTAAACGTGAATTCAAATCATCACGTAATCAGAAATGTGATTAAAACTATCAAAGTGGAGAAACACATGGATCAATGAAAAGCTTACTGGGCGGTCGGATACATCTTGATTCACATTGACATCATCATGATCATCTTTTAATGTGCTATGTGCAATAACTGGTCTTTGAATACACCGTTTTGCATGCCGATACTCTCTGACATCACCAAGACTTCCGGATGCAAGTTTTGCACGTCTATTGCTTTTTGAATCGGGGTTTTTACCTGCTGATCCAGCCAAGGATTGCATTGATCTGGTGGCAGATCTCGTTTCAACAGTATTTTTACTTGTGTTGGTTCGTTCCTTTCCCAGTTTGGGACTGTTTCTCGATGCGGGGGTATCTACTCCACGACTTGAAGTAAACGTATTCTTCCGAGCCTGTCGTCTTTCGCGAGACCGTAATTGCTGTTGTGGACAAACAAAAGCTTCTGGTAGCAATATAGACTCTTCACTATTGGGTAAAAGTATATCCATTACTGTAGATACAGTTTCAGCCTTTTGAGATATAGGTAATACAGGTTCGTCATTTCCACCATGGTCTTGCTTTGCTGATCCATCCAAATCATTATTTTCAGCTATTTCTTTCAAAGTACAAGTAGAGTCCACTGTACCATTATTTACTGTCAAATCTGTTTCCAAAGAGCACTGCAAAAATGCAGTTTCAGTCGATATCTTTGTTTTCAAATCCTGTTGAAATAATGGCGTGGTCGTATCTAAAGCAGATGCCGTGATATCATCTGAATCTGTTGGAGTAATCGGTGATTTCTGTTTGGTTCGTTTTGATTCTCGTTGAGGCGATGAGATTATAGATGTACTAGTATGAATGGTGGGTGCAGGTCTTTTTGACGGAGATACAGACGTTTTCAAGTGTTTTGTTTCAAGTGTATCAAGTTGAATAGAGTTTGTGTCCCGTAATGATGAGGAAGATGCAGTTTTAAATATGGCTGCAGGTATGGGTTGTGAAGATACAGGCAATGATCTCTGAGATTCGAGTTGAAGCGGAAAATTATTCTCAGAAGAGTCATTCAAGGCTGCTCGTAATCGTGAAAAGAATGGACTGTTTTGCAAGGTAGATGTGAATGGCTAACAGTAAACAGGTTGAACATCAATGTTAGTATATTTAATACGAGTCAGGATTCCAAATTTGACCATTACAGCATGCATACATCTGGAGATTTTAGTCCCGAGTTTGACGATCCTGCAAGACACGTAGATGAGGAGTTTGCCAAAGTAAACGACAACTTTCTCTTTCCATCGCCAGCAGTAGCATGCAAAGTGGGTGATCCAGAAGAATGTGTATGTACCGAATTATTGTGTCTATGCATCAATGCTAGTCGTCTACAAGAGGTATTACAACAGTCAAAATCATTAAATAAACATTCAAATAATTATCCCAACAATGATTACAAAAAAAGGTTTCATACTGTTCAGTGCTTGCTCTCGAATGAGGCCATTGTGGAAATTCCTACAACACACAAAGTTAGACTTTCTAATGACATTGAATTAAATACAGAATCTGCTATTAGACGCAAACCCCAACGACAGGTAGACTCCATTATCCAGTGTCCATTCTAGTACAAAAGAAAACTACACAGATAATCCAAGAATACAGCTTCTGCTGTTTGACAGGGGTCACCTCAAGTGACGTTGAGCCAAGAAGACAGACCATTCCCAATTCAAACTCACATGAACCAGTGCAGAAAACAACCGACTCCGAATTCCACTTGGAAGAATGTGTTTCTTGAATGGAGTATCTGTAGGGCTTATAAATGAATCAAGTCTTGACAGAAGCTAACAATTATCGAGTAGTGTAACAGTCACGTAATGAAACCAATGGAATTTCCGCCCATAACGAAGCAAACGAGTCAATGATCAAAGAGAATGCATTCGAAAGCGAGTTTAACATGCATGCAGTGTCAAGGCACAGTAGTCGGGATAAAAAGTTAATACCAAGACAGATGGTTGTGATGAGTTGCTTATAGTCAGATGAACTATGAACTCCAGTGAATTTATGATAAAGCGTATCATTACCTGCTCGAGTCTCTGTATTTCTAAAGAAGTAAACTGTGCTGCGGAGAGAGGAGTTTGTAGAGGAGTTGCTAGCAGTGGTTCAGATGAAGGATGAATACGCGAGGCATCCGCCTCTGCATTCCGCATTGAATTCCAGACGAGTGAGTTGCCAACCAATTCTAGATTTCACTTGAATAATCAGTCACGTGTTTTGATGGATTGCCAATCCTCAGCACTAGCAGAGGGTACGTATCGATTCATCCCTACGCATCGCAACATCAAGAAACATTTGTTATTTACGTTGATGGTGAACATGCATCTTGAATTGATGACCGAGTTTATTTAAACTGTATAATGGCTGAATGAATTCAAGATTCAGTAACTGAAATGAAATATAAATATCAAGAAACTGCATTTTAATGTTAACTATTTGGTGAATAATTGCAACGAATCGGTTTTACAAATACAAGAATCATTTTCCTTGACTCTTGAATCTCGAGTTCTTGACCACTATTTGATTCTACAGTTTACCAGTCGAGCATTATGAGCCATTCTTATCTCAACAGCAGTCGTTCTGTCAAGATTGGTGCTCGTCCTGTAAGTGGTTTATACACATCTTGTCTAATGTCATTTATTTTACTGGAACAATCTAATCTTGAACTCTTCAGACACGAGAGCGCAATACAGATGAGCAATGGAAGATTCTTTCCAACGGCATCACTCAGATATACTGCAAAAATGCCCTTCAACTTAGTTTTGAAGAGCTTTATCGGTACGACTGATTTTATCAACACATGCAATCTGCCTTTCTAGCTGCTTGATTCATGTTCAAGACCTTGAATTCTAACGCATTCTTGATGCATTCTTATTCAAATACAGGAATGCTTACAGCATGTGTTTACAAAAAGCAGGCGAACGTCTATATAAAGGCACTCAGACTCTCATATCTGAATTTCTGGAAAAGGCAGTTGCGCAAAACGTTGTTCCTGCGTTTCCACATAATGCAACTCCATCTCAGAGTAAAGCACATGTGTTTTTGAATCAAGTCAAATCTCTATGGGACGATCACATTGTTTGTCTTGGAATGATTCGAGATATTCTAATGTATCTAGTAAGTGTCATGATAGTGTACTATTGAAATACTAATACTGACTTTTTCTTGTATGATCAAATCAAATCAATCTCTTTAGGATCGCACATATGTCAAGTCGGCTAATTTACCCACTGTATATGAAATGGGTTTGGAAACTTTTCGTAATGTTGTATTGCAGTCGGTCCAATACCAAGTCAAATCGCATATCATTACCACATTGTTGTACCAGATCCAGCTTGAACGTGATGGTCAGATGATTGATCGGATGCTATTGAAAAACATAATAGATATGCTATTGACTCTTCCAGCTAGTTCCAGTAGGTTTCCAAAATGTACACATGTCTTGAATGCTCATCTCATTCATATAATTTGATTTATGCTAGCATCATCGAGTCGTACCATTGCTACCGTATACCATGCTGATTTTGAGCGTGCCTTTCTCCAAACAAGCCAGACATTTTACTCGCGCGAAAGCGAGGTGCTTCTCAAAGAATGCGATGCAATTCAATTTTTAAAGCGAGTGTGTTTCTGTTCATTACAATGTATGCTGCTTTAAATTGATTTCCTCCAAGTTGACTTGTACGCAACGTATTTCTATATATTGATAGGTTGAAAAGCGACTAAACGAAGAGGACATTAGAACAAAGCATTATATTCACGCATCTACTCGACCCAAAATCCAATCTATTTTTGAAAAAGAACTGTTGGAAAATAATATCAAAACAATTCTCGAGGTATATTTTGCATGACTGACTAAATCAATGCTGAATACATACATGCGATTTACATTCAATCATTCATTTACCTTGTCTGAAACTTGTAGATGGATTCTGGATTGGTACCTATTGTTGCCAATGATCGATTTGAGGACTTGCAGCGTATCTACTCGCTATTCAGTCGTGTTCCAAATGGCCATGTTGAACTGCGATTTGGACTATCAAATATCATTAAGCAAAGCAGTATCACCATCAATCAGATCCATTCGTGTGGGGGCTTGTTACCCTTATCCACAGATACTTCCCGACCATCAAATACCAACATGCCATCCGAAACAAACCCATTGTCGCCTATTTTATGGGTCGAAGCAATGATTTCTCTTAAAGATAAATATGATACTATGCTTGATGCTTGTTTTGCACGAGATAAAACATTTCAAAATGATATCAACTCTTCTTTGGAAACATGCATCAATCTCAACATCAAATGTCCCGAGTTTCTCAGTTTATTTATTGATGAAAATCTTCGCAAAGGAATCAAAGGGGTATGTATCTATGCCATTATTTCAAGTTTAATACTAAACTGGCTCTTACTCTATATACTTTTAATTTTTATAATAGAAATTGGATGATGAGATTGAAAAGTTTCTTGAAAAATCTGTATGTTTTTTCCGCTTCATTCGCGAAAAAGATGTGTTTGAGCGCTACTACAACCAACACCTTGCTAAACGGCTTCTTTACGGTCGCAGTGTTAGTCACGATACTGAGAAAAACATGATCAGCAAACTCAAGGTGGAATGTGGACATCAGTTTATATCCAAGCTAGAAGGGATGTTTAAGGATATGCATGTATCCAATGATTTGACACACGGGTTTAAAGATTATATGGCTTCAGTCTCCGTCTGTGAAACCAAGACTCCCGATCTGTCCATCTATGTTTTGACGAATACGTTTTGGCCCGTGACAGTACCTCCAGCCATGATGGCATGTTATCTCCCGCCCAGCCTTGCCATCACGGTTGATCATTTTCAAAAATATTACATGACTCTCCACTCTGGTCGTCAGCTTACATGGCTCAAACACATGGGTACAGCAGATCTCAAAGCTCAATTCACTACATGCAAAAAAGAGTTGAATGTCAGTACCTATGCCATGGTTATTCTTCTGACATTGTTTAATAGCTTGGAAGTGAACGAACCTATTGGCTATCAACGTATCATGAATGAAACAGAGATCCCTAGTGGTGATTTAGCACGTACCTTGCAAAGTCTGTCACTGGGCAAGTATCGTATTTTGCTTAAATCAACCAAAACAAAAAGCATCGGGCTTGATGATACGTTTGTAGTGAATGCTGCCTTTACATCCCCATTGAGTAAAATCAAGATTCAAACTGTTGCTGCATCTACTGTTGCGGGATCTACCACCCATACAGGATTGGATCCAACTTCTTTGGCGACTTCAAGCACGGCAGCCAACTCAGTCGAGACAGAGTTTGAACGGGTCAAGACAATGGAGCAAGTAGCTCAAGACCGAAAACATCAAATCGAAGCATGTATTGTTCGTGTTATGAAATCAAGAAAATCAATGCGTCACAATGAACTTGTAGCTATGGTGATTTCGCAATTAAGTTTGCGGTTTTCTCCTGATCCTTTAGTTATCAAAACCCGGATCGAGGAGTTATTTGAACGAGAATATCTTGAACGAGATACGGAGAACCGGTGAGTGATTGATCTTTACTAAACATTGGATAACAAAGTTGATTGTGATTTAAATACTAACTATTTTTTGCTGATATGTCAGACAATTGTATCACTATGTGGCTTAAAGATAAATATATTCCATACATTGATCATATGAGTACTAACAAGAGCAAGCAGTCTACTTTTCAGACCTATCCAGAAATGGTTTTAAATAAACTGACGCGTTGATGAAATATGGTTTATTGTTTCTCATTAATGAGTGTATCAATTGTTCGTAAATATTGCATTTTGATGGTTGCTTGTTTAGCACCATCCAGATCCGACTGTCTGAAACATGCTGCAATCGACTTTTCTGCCTTTTGGATTTCCACTTGATACAATCACAATCGTAGTGTCAGTACTATGTGGTCCAGTGTTATATGTGACTATCATCATTACCTTGATTGTCCGATTTGATCTGATTGATTACTTGCACATCATTTTCTGCAGATTCGATACTTTCTTGAATGTCCATAATCTGAGCCAGGAACTGTGGCTCATTGATCGATGTTGATTCACTAATTCCAACACCATACATGTCGAGCTATATTGTCATTACATTGTTATTACATTGTCATTACATTGTCATTACATTTGTATTATTACAACTGTGTTTTTCGACAATATGATTACTGCAATCCATTCAATGGTTTCATTACATGGCAAACCTTTTCAACAATAATCACTGTATTTCAAACACGCTTACCATATACTGTGCACGAGTGAGCGGATCTCGTAATGTCTGATATGCCTTGTTGACCAACGTTGACTGTTCTTCAGACAGCAATCGTTCTTGCTATATATTGTATGCAGCAACCATGTAAAAATCGTTCAACAATCATGTAACAATCATGTAACAATCATGTAACGACCGTGTAACCATTTACATCAATACAATCCATATACATCGACACTCATCCATATCAACACTCACATTAGACTTTGTCGTGAAAT
The DNA here is from genome assembly GCF_000203795.2 of Batrachochytrium dendrobatidis JAM81. Classification (NCBI taxonomy): domain Eukaryota; kingdom Fungi; phylum Chytridiomycota; class Chytridiomycetes; order Rhizophydiales; genus Batrachochytrium; species Batrachochytrium dendrobatidis. Next base: position 821,846 of record NW_006281109.1, on the reverse strand, counting down.
TGTCTGGATGCAACATCTGTTGCAATCCTCTGTATCGTCGTTTCAGATCCGCCAGATCCACCTGGAATGCATTGTGCAGTAACTCGTCATTCAACTGTGAATACTTTTCTGGCATCAATAATGCAAAATGGTTAGGTGGAGGTCGCTGCAATGGCTGAAGCACTGCACACTGAGTGTTTTTACAAAACAGTCGAGAAGGAATCTGAAGTTGCTGTGAATTGTCTACCAACGAAGGTGGTTCATAGTGATGACATTTCCAGCAATGTGTTCCTGGCAGTTCGGGTTGAATGCTGTCGTCTATATTGTCCGGAAGTGGAGCAATTGTCTGTACAGTTGGTTTTCGTTGATGGTTTATAGTGTTTGGTTTGGATGCAATCGAGTGTTTTTGGAATGATTGCAATGCAGTATGTATAGTTGATGTAGTGTTTCTACTGTAAAGTGTTGTCCTGATCATGTTCATCCTATTGATCATGATTGTCCATCGTCTTGCATTCATTCTACTCGGTGCACTTGATTGGCAACTTTCAATAGTTTCAATTTACTGCAAATTGCTAAACATTATTTTTACACAAAAATCTAATATTGTCGATATGAACAATATGAACAATATGAACAATATGAACAATATTGTCATCAAATGAATCGACTGTCATGTCTTGTGTATCAAGTTTTAAAGCAACTTGACATGATTGGACAAGGTTTTGACAAGGTTTTGATTACAGTTTGACTACAATTTTGATTACAGTTTGATATCGATTGTGGTTCAGATTGTGTTAAACTGGTCGAGTAACAATCGAGTTTGTAAACCAAACGACCATTTAAAGCGTGATCAAACCTATTAAAGACTCGAGTGTTTGTGTTGTCAAAAAACTCAAACAGGTTGATAATATTTAATACAATAATGATGGCTGATTGTTGGGTGACAACATAAAACAAGCCATGATCGCATCATACTTGTCAAAATCCAAGTTTTATTATTGAAAGCAATTGTTCAATAACTGAATAAAGAAATCTTGAATTCATTGCAAAATCACTGTAATTTGACTTGAACATTTAAACCAAGTAATAGACTAGACAAAAGCATCCTACAATCCAACTAATGGATTCGTTCTCATACACTTGGATATCTTGACCTCAAGTTGCAATATATTCATATCAGTTTCTATATACTGAATTATTCAAACACATAAAAATAAAATAGCGGGTAGTTCAAAATGTATTTAAAGCCAATCAGGAAATTCTTGAGCATCAGTTTTTAAGGCTTACATCTGCCATGGTTCCAATCAAATCAATCACATCTTGTGGTGCATTCACATGCCACTGAGCATGAGTGTGCTTTGTAGCAGAACCAATTGTACAGGTAAAGTAAGTATCCTCATTCAACTCGCTCTTCTTTAATGCCTTGAACATATCTTCGTCGGTACGATCGTCTCCAACACAGTATACAAAATCGCATGGAGGCTGATTCTGCAATTGCTGCTGTACCAATCGTTTGACAATCTCTCCTTTGTTCATGGATATGGGTCGCACTTCAAGATTTTTCTTTCCAAGAAGGATTTCAACAGGAAGTTTGGATAAAATGGCATTTTCAAGATGCATTTGACATTCTTTGGCTTGAAAAGTACCGTAGTCCGGATCTGCCAATCTATAATGCCATGTTATAGCGTATCGTTTATGCTCCACAAATGATCCCAGAGTTCGTTCAGTGAAAAAGTTGAAAATCTCTGCCACAGGTGCTTTCCAATTTAAATCAATTTCTGTTGCTAAATTGATCCACTTTCCACCTGGATATTTGATGAATGAACCATGCTCGGCACTAAGACCCAAATTGTCAATATGACCTAACCATGTATCCAAACAAGCTTGATCTCGACCAGAAATCACAAAAACGACATTTTTAGGATCCTGGACAAGAATCTGCATTGCTTTAAGCATGTCGGGTGGAGGTAGTGCCGCATTTGGAACTTTTTTGATTGGAGTTAATGTACCATCATAATCAAACATGAGTAACCGGCGTTGAGCATGGGTGTAACTGTTGATGATGCGTGGTGTATCAACTATAGGCGTTGGTGTTTGTTGCGTGGTGCCTTGTGAAATACTACAGAGTTCCTTGATAAAACTACTTGCCCAAAACTGTGCCGTATGTCGTGTAACATGATCATAGAGTTGCTGCAAAACGTAAAAAGATTGAAATGAGTTTAGAATGATATAGTAGATTAATTTTGTAAATAGGACGAATGAATCACACACCTTGTGTTTGATGGCCCGATCTTCTATTGACAATAGCAAGGCATCGTTGATTGCATTTGCAACACCCAAGTGGTCCCATGGATTCACCAGATAGGCTCCACTCATGGATCCAGCAGTACCAGTAAACTCGCTCAAAATCAAAGGGGCTTTTTGCTCATGCTGACACACGACAAATTCATGTGAGCTGGTATTCATACCATCTCTTAAACTCGTAATCAAAGACATATCAGCAATATTCAACAAAGCGTAATATTCATCCTCATCCAAAATTTGGTGATAATGATGGACAGGAGCGTACTCCAATGACCCATATGTGCCATTGATCCTTGAAATAGTTTCCGAGATCTTGGATGCAAAACTTGGGGAAGACCGATGAGGTGGACTGGTAATTTGAATCAATGTGACCTTGTTATGCCATTCGGGGAATAATTGAAGAAACTTTTCAAACGAGTGTAGTTTGTGAAGTATGCCTTTGATGTGGTCAAACTTGTCACGACCCATGATGATGCGTTTTCCAGGAAATAAGTCACGAATGGATTTGGCTTTTTGCGAGACAGAATCCTTGCGACAAAGTGCTTGAACTCTTTGAACATCGATGCCAATAGGAAAGATTCCAATTGAAACCGTGAATCCATGAAACTCTACACCAGTGGGAGAGGATTCGCAGCCTAAAACACGAATACAGCTGCTATTAAAGTGTCTGGCATGTGCATAAGTCTGGAAACCAATTAAATTAGATCCAAGCAGGCCAGAAAGAATTTCCTTTCGTCCTAGCATAGCAATCAACCATATAAATCAGATTTTATCTCAAACATTGCATCGATATAAAAAACACCTACGTGGCAGACTCCTGAATATTTCAGACGAGGGAAAAGGTGTATGCAAAAAAAACCCAATGATAGCAGTTGGTAAAGCCTTGCGGATCATCGATGGAACCAGCAGCAAATGGTAGTCATGAACCCAAACTATATAGAATGATTTCAAAGTCAAAAGCAATTCATATTAAGCAACTCATTCACATTACAACTTACTGATATCTCCTGGCTGATAAATCTGAATAATAGTTTCTGCAAATTGCTCATTCACAGTGACATAATCAGGCCAGCTGCGAGTACCTTCTCTTGTACTTTTTGTATCGTCCCAAGGAATATAATGAAACAATGGCCAGAGATCTAAGGTTTAAATTGCAGTGTCAATAGTATTCCAAACCTAGTCAAAAGCTTAAATACCAACCACACCACACTTACCCAACTTGCAATAACCCTTGTAGTGATTGGTAGCCACATTATCATCCAACAAAACAGGAACACAGCTTTGTAAAGACCATAGCATCTGCTTTGCTTGCTGCACTGTCTCTTCAGGAGTTTGTGGAGTCAGTGACAGTGTTACTGGATCAGGATTGGCATTCGAGGTGGATTGCGATGGTGGGACATGTCCTAGCCAGCCAACATGCACCACTTGATTCGCACCCGACTCTGAGAGAGAATGCACTCCAGAAAACAGAGCAGAGTGACCAGGTCTAGACTTGAGAGTCCATTCAGAGTTGAATGCTTTTGGTTTCAACAGAGACTCCTGATCAACAGGCTCAGTCGGTGCATTCAATTCACTAGTGATATTTTTTACACTATCAATAGTATTATAAGTCAGACCAGGCCCAATGAAGTCCGAGTTTGCAGTAGATAAAGAAGACTTTAATCCGTATCCACTGTCACTGCTGCTTGATGTCGCAACACTATCAATGCTCAAACCTCTCGAATGATGAACATGATTGGATTTTCCAGTGCCAGGGTTAATGCCATTGGAAGGCAATGAATTCCCTGAACGACATATAATCCAAGGCAGATGATGGGTAGCAACAATGATTCTTCCCTTGGGCTTTTGAATGTCAGTAGGATCACTCACAGATCCAGTACTCATCATCACACTGGATGCCATTGTAAAATTCAAGCGGTATATTGGATCAAGTGTGAAATAGAAGCACTCAAACCTAAGCAATTCACTGATCAGCAATGCTTAACTGATCGACACTTGGCACATAAAGTCTAATTCATTCTTATAAAATCAACTGTTGCATTGATCGTAGTGGATGATAACCATGAGTTACTTCACATGGCTGCTTTGCTTAAGCTTTATGAATAAACTTTCTTGCTCGTCTTGATTATCTGCTTGCAATCTGCTTTGTTTCTATCCATAGTTGCATGTCTGCTTTTCTTGATAATCTCTTGTATCTCCGGTCCACGCTGCACTACACCTTGCATGAGCATCATACTTTAATAAATGAATCACAATGTTTTTGCATACCTCGCAGTTGCTTAATAAACTCTTTGTGTGCTTCCAACACAATTCTGGCCTTGTCAGGAGACTCTGCCATGCATCGTATTGCATTGGCACTGGTTGGAAGTGCAAAGTGTGGGACTATCTCTTCTTGATCCTGTATTATCGATCGCTCAGGTAAACTTGTACAGGTTTAACTATCGAGACTTGGGTATACTTTTTTGTCTGATACATTCATCATATTGTTTGAAAATCTAGAATAGTACCTGTTCTTTGTAAGAAGCATGTACAAGTTTTCAACAAATCGAATGGCCGCGTCTGCATGACAATGCATCACTGCTTCCATTGCTTCTTTAGGTATATTAATATTGTTTCGTTTAAAAACTGAACTTGTGATGAGTTGAAAATACTGCTCAAATCTAATACAAATCCAAGAATAATACATACATTTCCCAATAACATCCTGTATAAATAGTTGGTGTTAAATCAATTCAGTACTATTGGCTCAAATCACAAGCAATACTTGCATACCCAGTTATTGGCCTTTTGTGGTGTCGAGTCACCAGTATACAGCAGCCATACTTGCAACTCATTGGGATAATATCGGGAAAATATCTCTGCAATAAGATACCCATTCGCAAAATCACTAATTCATTTATATACACGATGCCACATTCGCGTTATTTCACATAAAATATGTGTATGTTGTACAGCAATACAAAGTAACACAATCCTATCAATTATAATGTACCGTTTTGGAATTCGAATAGGAAAAGATAGATCGAGACTTTGAAGCCATTTTATCACTTGTCGAGGTAGTCCGCTCATCTCTTGATTTCTATTCTCAAATATACACATTAGTATCAATCATCTATCATACATTCGCTTTCAAAACTCAATAAAATGTGTTTAAATTTACTGTTTAATAAAAATATCCTTGTATTTAGTACAGTTGTACACTAATCTGGTATAATGCAAAAGTTGAAATCGATGGCAAAAAGATAAATCGACCACGTGCTATTGGTTGGATTTTACAGTGATTTCGCAATGAATTCAAGATTTTTTTATTCAGTTATTGAACAATTGCTTTCAATAATAAAACTTGGATTTTGACAAGTATGATGCGATCATGACTTGTTTTATGTTGTCACCCAACAATCAGCCATCATTATTGTATTAAATATTATCAACCTGTTTGAGTTTTTTGACAACACAAACACTCGAGTCTTTAATAGGTTTGATCACGCTTTAAATGGTCGTTTGGTTTACAAACTCGATTGTTACTCGACCAGTTTAACACAATCTGAACCACAATCGATATCAAACTGTAATCAAAATTGTAGTCAAACTGTAATCAAAAATTGTAGTCAAACTGTAATCAAAACCTTGTCAAAACCTTGTCCAATCATGTCAAGTTGCTTTAAAACTTGATACACAAAACATGACAGTCGATTCATTTGATGACAATATTGTTCATATTGTTCATATCGACAATATTAGATTTTTGTGTAAAAATAATGTTTAGCAATTTGCAGTAAATTGAAACTATTGAAAGTTGCCAATCAAGTGCACCGAGTAGAATGAATGCAAGACGATGGACAATCATGATCAATAGGATGAACATGATCAGGACAACACTTTACAGTAGAAACACTACATCAACTATACATACTGCATTGCAATCATTCCAAAAACACTCGATTGCATCCAAACCAAACACTATAAACCATCAACGAAAACCAACTGTACAGACGATTACTCCACTTCCGGACAATATAGACGACAGTATTCAACCCGAACTGCCAGGAACACATTGCTGGAAATGTCATCACTATGAACCACCTTCGTTGGTAGACAATTCACAGCAACTTCAGATTCCTTCTCGACTGTTTTGTAAAAACACTCAGTGTGCAGTGCTTCAGCCATTGCAGCGACCTCCACCTAACCATTTTGCATTATTGATGCCAGAAAAGTATTCACAGTTGAATGACGAGTTACTGCACAATGCATTCCAGGTGGATCTGGCGGATCTGAAACGACGATACAGAGGATTGCAACAGATGTTGCATCCAGACAATTTCACGACAAAGTCTAATGTGAGTGTTGATATGGATGAGTGTCGATGTATATGGATTGTATTGATGTAAATGGTTACACGGTCGTTACATGATTGTTACATGATTGTTACATGATTGTTGAACGATTTTTACATGGTTGCTGCATACAATATATAGCAAGAACGATTGCTGTCTGAAGAACAGTCAACGTTGGTCAACAAGGCATATCAGACATTGCGAGATCCGCTCACTCGTGCACAGTATATGGTAAGCGTGTTTGAAATACAGTGATTATTGTTGAAAAGGTTTGCCATGTAATGAAACCATTGAGTGGATTGCAGTAATCATATTGTCGAAAAACACAGTTGTAATAATACAAATGTAATGACAATATAGCTCGACATGTATGGTGTTGGCATTAGTGAATCAACATCGATCAATGAGCCACAGTTCCTGGCTCAGATTATGGACATTCAAGAAAGTATCGAATCTGCAGAAAATGATGTGCAAGTAATCAATCAGATCAAATCGGACAATCAAGGTAATGATGATAGTCACATGTAACACTGGACCACATAGTACTGACACTATGATTGTGATTGTATCAAGTGGAAATCCAAAAGGCAGAAAAGTCGATTGCAGCATGTTTCAGACAGTCGGATCTGGATGGTGCTAAACAAGCAACCATCAAAATGCAATATTTACGAACAATTGATACACTCATTAATGAGAAACAATGATCATTGGATGCCATTATATCTAGGGCCCTGTTATGTTGCAATAGACTGCATATTTATTGAATCGAGGTGATTAATTCTTGATGCAAATACATTGAAAACTCAATCACGCTTGGAAATACTGTAGATTATACCACCAATGAAATGATGAAACATAGGATGGTACCAGTCTTGGTTACATTCATTATTGAATGCAACGTGAATGCTGATGCGTTGATTGCTATTTTAGAACAATATTCTGAATGTGATTGTTGTGGATTTGGTTCAATAAACAAACTAGTTTACTACAACACATGGTAATGGATTACTAAACATCATCATAAATCAGATGGACTGGACTGGAATGAAATGAGATCAATGACAATCGCATTACAAATAGTGTGTGGTGATTAAACCATCGAGTATTTCCAAATACAAACTTGAATGAAAAGTCTTGCCACAATACTGATCAACTGTATTACTGTTTACACTGTGGTATTATTGATGTATTGTAATATTTGGTGTTCAAATACACAATGATAATGGTAGTACAAATCATGGCAGTTGTACAAACCAAACGTGATTAAAGCCAATAATAATGCCAGACAAGATTGGATAATGAATTAGACATTGGTAATGTATGACATTTGTAATAGGACCCAGACAGTCAGGATGCAGTCTATAGTAACAAGCATTGTATAAACAAGTAAGCTATACAATGATTAGATATGGTGATGACCATTGCCTCACTTTATACAAAGACTGTAACGCTTGGGAACCCTTAATGGTGAAGCTTAGGAGTGACGCTTATACCGTCACTAATTCACTACTTCTTCTTTCTATAAGAGACAAGGTTCTCTTATCAATAAACACAATCCACTATTTTGGTTCCTCCTAGTTCTAGTGCGTAACTTAACGTTCCTTGCACGTAGTGTAGCACGAGTTTGACTGCATTCCATAGATCTGCATCACTCGAAACTATAGCCTGTTGCCACGTTTCTGGCACAATGTTCCTCGATGATCCGTCCGATATAACTGCCACTGTGTTATTCGACTCATCGGCATTACTGGTACCACTCCCGTGAGTGTACGAGTAGTATTGATCTGACTCTTCCAGATCACTGTCGTCTTGACTTGTATTGGTTGGCAAATCCTCAACCATTCTTTGTTCCACCGCAGCCTGTATGCTCGGCTCAGACGCGTCATCAACCTCTGATATCGCTCCTGGATAATCAGCCGTGACCGTCGATTCTGTGGGAGCAGCCATCGTGGCTCTGTCCCTGTTCATAACGTCAACTGGACGTTCCTGAACTGCTTTCCTCGAACCTTGAGATTTCGATCTCGGTTTCTGGTTCGGTTTCCTATAACCGGCTAGACTCGACTCATTTAGCGATGTCTTTATAGCCTTATTCCTGCTGATGCCACGCCCTAATAACTCCTCCTGAGTTATGCGTTCATCGCTTGTTGTGACCTCGGTCCCGCGATCTGCTACAGTCATCCTCGCTGTATTCCTTGCAGTCGGTACTACTCTTGGTACTTGTCGGCGACCTGGTTCTGACTCCCCTCCAATTGGCGTACTCGCACAATCTGGATTCCCTGGAGTTTCTGATGTTTTTGGACTTACCACATTATCTATCGCAATAGGTACAGACGGTGTAACACCACCTAGATTGTAGCTATGAGTAAATAATGGAGCCTCATCGTACAGTGTCATTACTTGTACGGCATTGTTTCGACGAGCGGGATTAGAGAGTCAAGGAAACTCCTCTTCAGCAAAGTCTACATCCCTGCTTGTTATCATTTTCTTGCCTTCAAGGTCAAACAGCTTGTATGCCTTGGCCTGTGAGTGATAACCTATAAATACACACCTTCTAGTGCGTGTGTCCAATTTTTCCAGCAATTGCTTTGGTCTGAGTGCATACGCTGCATATCCGAACGTCCTGAGATGCATCACCTTTGGCAGCTCTCCTGTCCATAGCTCGTATGGCGTTCTTTGGCCTAGCGCCTTGTTAGGAGACCGATTCTGTAGATACACTGCAGTCATCGCTGCCTCTGCCCAGAATTCTCGACCAAGCTTGCAACCGGCAAACATAGCGCGTACAGCGCTGACGATTGTCCGATTCTTGCGTTCGGCAACTCCATTTTGCTGTGGAGTGTAAGGCGTCGTCCTTTGTACTGCAATTCCTTTAAGCTTCAGGAACTGTTGGAACGCACTGGAGGTAAACTCCCCTCCATTATCGGTTCGGATCGCTCGAACCGGTAAGCCTTTACTTAATTCGACAGCGGCAACATGTTCCTTGAACCGCTGGAACGTTTGATCTTTTGAGATCATTGGATACAGGTGGGAATACCTTGAGTAATCATCTACTATGATCAGGTAATACTTGTATCCACCTAGAGCCGTGTCATGAAACGGCCCTTCTAGATCCATGTGTAGTAACACATTGACTTGAGTTGCCACATGTGTACTTGTTTTCGGGAACGGGTGTCGAACGGCCTTGCCTTTGATACATGCCACGCACTGAGACCTCTCTTTGGTCTTTCCCGGTATAATATCAAGACCTTCCGATTTGTCGGCCAAGTTCTTGATCGATTCGACATTTATATGCCCCAGTCTTTTATGCCAGCCAGCAGTGTCTGTGGGCTTTCTAAATACTTCTGACGCGTGATTAGCTGTTGCAATTACTGTATTATGAGCCATTGCACGTTCCTCATCAGATATTATAGCCTCGCAGTTTACTGCGTTTACGCCTCCGTCTCTACGGGTAGTCATGATAACTTCGCCATTCGACTTTCTTATCGTCCTGACCTTTTTGAAAATACTGATCTGACATCCTTTGTCTTCGAGTATATTTTCAGAGATAAGGTTGACTCCGAAAGTTGGCACCACTAGAACATTACCCAGTTGAATGGAAACAGTCCTGTGACCTACATTGCACAGGATTTCCACTGTTCCAGTACCGATGACATTGTGCATGTCTTGTCCTGATGCCTTGACCTGTCGGTTGCTGCACGGTACAAAATCATACACCCATTCAGGTCGGCATACCATATGGCTGGAGGCTCCGAGTCCAATATGAACATATCACTCCTATCGATGGAGCTACATGCCTCGTCAATTACAATGTCCCTTTTCTTGTTGTCCATTGCTACAAACATTCCGTCTGCCGATTGATTATTTCTTGATCGGTCTTGGTTGTTTGATCGTGGCCCTTTGGAGAAGAATTTTGGTGACGATTGTCGGTAATTGCCGTTCCTTGGAGCTGGTCGACAGTCCTTTGCATAGTGGCCTATATTACCACAATTATGGCATGCGGGCATTCTGTCTTGATCGTCGTTTCTTTGTTCATAGGGTCGACGTCCCTGCTCTCTACGATAATAAGTATCCATCTCATGGTTTGCTGCAAAATAGTCATCCCGACTAGAGTTGCCTTGCTTTGCGCCGTGTGCATTTGGCCCATGTGATGTTGAACCTTTCCGTAGGTTCCTATGATTTCTAGACGCATAGTTCGCCTCGTATATGGTGTCATCTACACCGTGCCTCGGTAGTGCACCCATGTTGATGAGTTTAATTTCCTCTTCGATGAGTTCCGACAGGAATTTGTTGGGGCTTAGCATTTCGTCGGTCCATCGCACTGTATGTCCTTCAAAGTAGCGCCATTCTCTGCTCTTGGAAACAAGTTTTGCCATCACCCTTGATGCAAACACTTTCTCACCCCAAAATATATTTGCCGCTGCAATCTTATGACGTAGACTCGTCATAGTGTTGTACAGTTCCTCGACTCCCTTCCTGGGATCGTACTGCAGATTTGCCATGGCTTCCTCTGATCGCGTCAGCGATCTTTCACAGTAGTCAACATAATGGTTCTTGAGTCCGACCCAGATTTTCCTGGCGTCAAGTTGTACTCCATTACTGTCACAGAGCATAAACTTGAATTTACTGCTCACTGTTGCCTGCAAGATTCCTCTTGCCTTGAATTCCTTTAATTTGTAG
>NW_006281109.1:809360-810372 GCF_000203795.2 Batrachochytrium dendrobatidis JAM81 | reverse complement strand
ACGTATAGTGACATATTGATGTAGTATAAGTTTGAAGGAAGATCACAGAGATGTAAGACAAGAAGAAGGAATGAATCAGAATAGTCGTGATTGTTTATTGATAAGAGAACTTTGTCTCTTATATATAGTAAGTAGTAGTGGTGAATTAGTGGCGGTATAAGCGTCACTCCTAATCGTCACCGTTAAGGGTTCCCAAGCGTTACAGTCATTGCATAGAGTGAGGCAACGGTCATCACCATATCTAAGCATTGTATAGCTTACTTGTTTATACACTGCTTGTTACTAGACCCCATCCTGACCGTCTGGGTCCTATTACAAATGTCATACATTACCAATGTCTAACAACAAACACCAACATATTAGAAAGTTTAAATTTATTCAAAACCAAAATCATTGACAAATCATCAATCCAAATCCAAACCCAGTTCTTCGATTTCCAAACCATGCTTTATCATAAAGTTTTTCAATTGTTTTCTGATACTGTTTACTCTATACCTTGCCTTTTTATACTCTTGTTTTGCTTTCTTTTCAGTGTCTGGATCGTACTTTGATACAAATATATCTTCCTTTTTTCCCAACACTGACCATTGTTTGTATCCAAAAGCCATAGATTTATGATAGTCTTTGAGTTTTTTCTTTCGTAATTCTTTAGACGCTTCAAGATTTTTCTTTATATCATCAAGGATTATCTGATCCTTTTTGCTTAATTTAGTAACTTGATTCGACCCAGTATTAGCAGGCTCGACTTTGTTCATTGGTTGTTGCTGGTTTTGGTTGGAAGTACTTGGGCTGGGCTGATCAATTGGTTGTGTTTGACCTCGTTTGGCAGTGCTCGGTCCAGCTACATCTGTTGGTTGTTGTTGGTCTTGGTCGGAAGTGGTTAAATCAATCATGCGCTTTCGGCCTTGTTTGAGAATATCTGGACCAAATACAATCACAGTCGGTCGCTGGTTTGGACCGGGAGTATTTGGATTGAGTTGATCCACTGCTGCTGTTGGATTCGGTTGGAAGC
>NW_006281109.1:803518-805211 GCF_000203795.2 Batrachochytrium dendrobatidis JAM81 | reverse complement strand
GAGGAACCAACGCATCATTGAGTGGTTACTCAGATGCCGATTGGGCTGGAGACGTAAAGACCAGGAAGTCTACGTCTGGATATTTATGTTATGTAGGCAATGCACTTGTATCGTGGAGGTCATCAAAACAGACGTGTGTGGCCGTATCTACTATGGAAGCCGAATACACTGCTGCCGAATCAGCATCGCGAGAATTATTGTTTCTGCGCGATCTACTTGGAGAGTTAGGTTTCAAACAAGATGGACCAACAACGTTATACTGTGATTCGCAATCGGCGATATCAAACATGATTGGACCATCCGTCGTACACGAGGCAACCAAACATATAGGCATTAAGATTAATGCATTACGAGACAGAATCAGCCAGGGACTGATCAAACCAGAGTACATCGGTACTAAGGATCAAGTAGCTGATATTCTGACAAAGGGATTACCAAGACCCGCCTTCGAACAATTCGTCAACCTGCTCGGTCTTCGAGAGTGTTCTCGACGTGGAGGGGTGTTAGACATTGGTAATGTATGACATTTGTAATAGGACCCAGACAGTCAGGATGGGGTCTAGTAACAAGCAGTGTATAAACAAGTAAGCTATACACATGGTATGCTTAGATATGGTGATGACCGTTGCCTCACTTTATGCAATGACTGGAACGCTTGGGAACCCTTAATGGTGAAGCTTAGGAGTGACGCTTATACCGTCACTAATTCACCACTACTACTTACTATATATATGAGACAAGGTTCTCTTATAAATAAATACAATCCACTATTCTGGTTCATTCCTTCTTCTTGTCTTACATCTCTGTGATCTTCCTCCAAACTTATACTACATCAATATGTCACTATACGTTCATGAGCAACAATATATTGTCCAACATACACAACACCGATATCCAATACATCACACATGTATGCACTGCATATACAAGCAGTAGCAATAACCAATCAAACCAACAGTGACAGAGTTACTCATCAACATATAGTTGATCATCAGTCGACTCTGCATATATCAACTAGTTGCAACACGTCATAATCAATGTGTATTGTATTGCTCACCAATCGATCATGACAGCTAATCAATACCAATCATATAGTCAATACAATCACCAACATATCGATGATTGTTGAATTGCGGTTACAACTCGTCAATTGCATCCAATGTTACAGGTGATGCACATCTGATTACTGCAAATCAACAACTTGTCAATCATATCATAGTGTGCATTGCCAACGGACCATGAAATTACAAATCAATGCATACGTGATCAACACTTGATATTTGATGGTGATGAACCAACCATGATTGATTGTATCATGCAACTAATACAGTTGCATTGTCTGGTATTGATGATCAACCCAGTCATGTCAAACAGTAACTAATGTGTGTATATCGAGTTTGTGCTGCATGGACACATCAAGGTGTTTGATAACGAGTCCAACGTGATGATACAAACCCAATATTACATGAATATCCAAGTTGATGAATCAAGTCGAGGTTTGCAAAGTGTCAATGTCAGGTCAATCAAACTAACCAGTCAACCATTATATGGTGACTAGTGATGGCACGGTTTGAATGTCAACGAGTTAGACAGTCGACAATATGGGTGATTGTGATTTGGTCAAACCCGCAACACATTGCATATCACCAAGTCGGTTTAATGTACGTGGTGTAAGCAGTATGTATAAACTCGT
>NW_006281109.1:800602-803059 GCF_000203795.2 Batrachochytrium dendrobatidis JAM81 | reverse complement strand
TCATGACTGGTCATATATGGTTTGCACAACAATCTTGATTGTACAATGATCACTGTCCAGATGTACATGTCAAATGCGTGTATAACCAGGTTGACGATATTGATCAGTTGACACATGCTGATCAACGCAACTGGTGTACATTGTATGTATTGTGTGCATATACATGTATGGCTTGATTACTCGAATGTACATACTTGACATATACTGACACGACAACCATCATCACAATCAGATTGCATGTGGACAATATTGTAATGTCGAATGACTGGATCCAATTGCAGTGTATATACGAGCCATACAACGAGTTGCTCAAGTGATGGAATGAGTGCATCAATCCAGAATACGAGTCAACCATGACATATGATCATGATGTGGCATTGTGATTGCAACATGAACTACATTGTATTGATTCAGTTGATTGATTGAATTACTGGACAATGTGTAGTTATGATTGATCGTGCCGAGTTGAATGTAAAGTATCACCAAACCACATGTTTGAATCATGTCAATCAACTGTGATTGTAAACCATACAATATCACAACACATCGATGACCGTCATATCAACTGAATGTCAGCTCAGTTACATATAGTTATATGACATTATTTTGAACCCAACTTGCTTTCCTATATTGTGGCATACTGTTCCACTTTAGAGTGGAAGGATAGGAGATGCGCAATCAATCAACCATAAATAATTGAGCGCACAACCAAACATCAGCTCAACCAAGATTGCGGATCATTACATGAATGGATATCCCTTTAAAGTTGCTTTGACACTCGACAGTAAATCTACATCAACTCCAACTCCAACCCTGACAACAACAATAGTCCCTTGTGACGGCCATTTAAGGAACATGCTTTTAATATCATTCATTTAATACATATAAATGCAATCCAAAAAGAAACTTGTTGAATGACAATCATCTACAACTCACTCGACCAAACTACTATGATGAAGTTACTGATTGCTATATTGTCATCAACGCTGATTGCTTGTTCAGTTACTACAGCTACTCCAGTTGTTCCCAGTAGGACTGCAAACTTCGAGTCTAGTTCTGCAACTATTTATCCCGGCACTTCGACATTTCTTGATTTAAATGTAAACTCGGTTAATTGTGGTGATTATTCAAAAAGAAGAAAAAAGGCAGTCAAAAAATACGCAAAAGCGAAATATGATGTCGAGCTAATACGTGAAAAATGCAAGTTGATATTAACAGAAATTGTTGATCAAAAAACAGTGGTAAAAAATCTGCGTGAAAGAATCGAGTTAATGTCGCCTGTAACTACGCCAAGTGATGGTGGTCCAGACTATACAGAAACTCAATCTCTCCTTCAAAATGAGAATAGTGTTCTTGCAAATCTTCAAAACCAGCAGATAGTATGCAATAGAGAATATTATGCTGAATGCAAGAAGTTGCGTTTAGCCGAACGAAAACTTGCAAGAAAATTTTTTGGTGGTTTCAGCTTCAGTCTTGGACGGGTTAGTAGTGGGCAAATCATAACCCTTTTAACAAATCGGGACTTTCTGGATTGTTTTAGTCAATTTTACCCTGGCATACCGAGTTCATCAACAGATTCCGAGGGTGCCTCTACTAGTGGAACGCAAGGTTCATCATCACGACCTCATGGTCCACCACCATCATATGAAGTTGTAATGAAGAAACCTAGATTCTATAGAGTGACTCAAGAGGGCCCAGGTGATCAACTTCCATCGTATCAAGATGTAGTGCGCAACCCTCAAAATTTCCCCAAGGTCTTGGAAGATCCTGATATTACCCAATCGTCATCGATGAGTCCATCTATAGTTCATCCTACTCAAACATCTTCCAGTGTTCCACCCAGTCAACACACAGCTTCATCCAGTCTTACATGGAAGGCCGATCGTTCTTAAGTCGGCATTAAAATGAAGATCGCGAGTTATTGATTCGAGTGCTAATCCGAACTGGTTCTAATCTAATCGACTGTCATTCTACAACCGCATTACTGATTCAACTTGTAATAAATACACTACAATGCATTACATTACAATACATTACAATGCATTACAATACAATGCATTGAGCATACATGTGTTGAGTTTGATCACTCCAGTCTTGATCAACATGCTTGCTGATATCATTGTACCTCGACACTTGTATTTTAAATATACTTGGTTATATATTATATGCCTGTACAAATTGATGATCCTGACATACATGTGTTTTGTTGATATAATATCAGTTGACAAGTCGTATTTACACATCATGTATCAAGTAGAATACCGAGATTAACAAAATAGTTGTGTGTTGATATCAGATCTGATCAACTCGACCAGTTTAATTAGTTCAAAAATGACGAGTCATTGGTATACTCGCTGTAGTATACCATATTACACTGTTGATATCGCATATCTGGTGTCATTACAATGTATCAACTCACTCGATATGGTTGGTATCGATCATTGTGGTCGTCGAGTG
>NW_006281109.1:790053-800384 GCF_000203795.2 Batrachochytrium dendrobatidis JAM81 | reverse complement strand
AGGAAATTGTCAGATAAGTTTGAATCAACAAACGTCAATAATAAACTTGATGTATTGATTCAAAGTTTATTAAATGCCATTTATTTAATAAAGACAAGAGTGTCTTGTATAGGATGGGAAGAGTAGTGAAGGGTCAGTAAAATGAGGTATGTGGTTCACTGCTCAAGCATTATTGCTGAAAGTCCCTGATTACTTAGTTTTTCCATAAGAGTTGGCTGTAACTACTGATTGAACATCCGAGTTATATGTAAACGGTCAATGTCTAACAACTTTAACAGTTGATACAACTATATAGTGACAATCGATGTTGATATAGTACCACACAACATGAAATGTCAACACAACAGTTGCAAGTCATTGATCATCAATGTGACATTGTGGTTGCAACATGAACTACATTGTATTGATTCAGTTGATTGATTGAATCCACTGATGACCGTCATATCGACTGAATGTCAGCTCAGTTACATACAGGTTTACATGGCATGCATTGATTTCTTAGGCTGTGGTTCACTGACCCTTTTCAGAGTGAATAAGGGTGAGAAACTACACAATCGATCAATCAATCGTACGATATTTGAATACATAGCCAAACAGCGGTTCAGTAAAAACTGTTGATCGCCATATAAAGGGATATCCCTTTTGAATCGCTTGACATTGATAGTAAATCAACATCGACCCTGACAATAAACCTGATTCTTTGGAACGGCCATCCAAAAAGTATGCTTTTAATACTATTCACTCAGCTGATATAAATACAATTTAGACCCGACCTGTTGAATGACAATCATCTGCAACTCGATCAAACCAGTAAAATGAAACTACCAATCGCTGCATTGTCATCAATTCTGCTTGTTTGTTCAGTCACTATCGCCAATCCAGTTGTTCCCAGTACGACTGCAAGTACAGAACATGTCTCATCGACAGTTGTTCCCAGTTCGACTACAAGTACCGAGTCTAACCCATCTGCAACTCCTAATACAAACGGTTTAGACTTGAGCCGTCTTGATTCACTTTCAGTTGACATTGAAGATTTGCTTGACAATTATTCAGAAAGAAAGCATGACCATGATAGGCATAGAAAAGAATGCGAATTGATAAGGCTTCGACTTGAGGATCAAGAGGACCTGGTAAGCCATTTGGAGGAAGAGTTTGACGATTTGAAATTTGAACTTCAAGGAAACGGTCACAGCGATTCAGAATATAGTGATGATGATGAAATGGAAAGGACTGAGTTTGAGCTTCAAAACGGATATTCCAAACTTATCAGACTTGAAAGAAAGGATAAAATGTGCAGACTCAAGCATACTCGTTTTACTCGACAACTGAAACTCGTCAAAATAGATCTTGTGAAATCCGTTTTTGGAGCATCTTTCAATATTGAATTACTAGAGGAGCAACTTTCGCTTATCCTCTCACACTCTCTCGTTAAACAATACCTTGAAGGACTATGTAGTGGTGAACAATCATCAGCATGCAGAAACGATTTTGGTCAAGATCCTGATGCTGAACAACAACAACAAGATCCTGATGCTGGACAAGAAAGCTAAGGTTTGCAACCATCACCAGCAATACCATCTGTATCTCGTTCCATCAGACATACAGTTTCTTTCAGATTTGGTAGTGAAATTAGATCGCTTATCAGGCAAATCAGACGTATTAATTCATACAACTGATTTGAATGCTAGTGTAATCTGGTCCAAACCCATTCGATTGTCATTCTATAACTGCATTTCTGATTTAGCTTACAATAAAACTGAATTTACATGCATTGTATCTGATTATTCTACAGTCTTGGTCAGCATGATATTGTACCTTGACACTTGTATATTTCCAATACAATACAGCACATTGTATATTGCATATTTGTACACATTTATGTCAATAAACTACCCATTCAGATCTGGATCAATATAAAACTTGTGACAGTCATGATCCAACTCGGTACAAAACAGGTCAACTCCAACACATTCCACCATGGTTATGGTCACATTCCACCATGCTGATGTATGTCAATCGGTATCACATTGCAACCAGTTATCATCCAATGACTGCAATGCAATACCGTGCATGTATTGTGACTGATACGCTGTGCACCATCAGCAAATGTGCAACTGTCACTCGATATATCGAGTCTGATATGCAACAACATGCAGTGTTTACCATGATCAGGTTTTTGATCAATCTTGGACTCATGATACATGATTTGCCATGTTGGATCGTGTGGATGTGTCATGGACTGCAATTTAGTTGCAAACACACATATGTTTGACATTGACTGATGCATACTGTGCAACGACTGATCAGTGCGGGTGTGATTGCACACTTGGTGGTATTGTGCATTATGGTTGTTTGACAATGGATGAATGCTGGATTAGTCAGTTATATGCAATCCATTTGAATCGACATATTTAGACCATCACTCGATGTAGCTGACAACAATGGGTTGTCAGCCAATGTTCGCACAGTACGAATATGGTTTGTTTGCATCAAATCATCACACAATCTGTATCTCAGCACTCGTTTATTCAAAATAAAATGCATTCAACCACATGTTCAAACATGTTTGGCTACAGACGGTTTGTGTGATAAACTGCACATCATCGACTGAGCTACACTGCATGATCTACTATGCCATTGATACACACGTTCAATTCAGCAATGCAGCTGTATTACAATGCTGACAACTATCTGAACCAATTCAGTATAATATGTTACAACTAAATAGATTCCATTGACACATCAACAGTCATGCATACCGATTGTTGAACATGCTCGTGTTGGTTGGTGTGCATTGATACAAATTGTCAAAGCCAACCAACAAATCACTATATCTGTACGGATTGTGTACCATGGCATATGTTTGAACAGATACTGCACGAATCATTATCATTTGGATTGAATAATCAACAAATACCATTGTGACTACACATGTATGCATATCTGAATGGGTTACAGTCGAGTGTGTTGCATTTCATGACACTCGATTGAAATGTCATGATTGGATATTTTCCAAATAGTAAAATGGTATCTCGTAAAATTGTTGAAATGCACTGATTATGGGATTGGATAATCAATTGGATACCACTGCTCACTTTGTTGGTGGCGCACAGCGTTGATCGTTGTATAGTTGTCAATAATGTCCAATTGTTCCTGCATTATACGGCAGAATCTTGCATTGTTCAAATTTTAGCACAGTATACGACTTTACCAGATTTCAATCCCAACATGACTGTTAGTTTGGTAACTGCCGACTTGACTTTGGTAACCATATGTTGATATATCAGCAATCTGTTGTGTTGTGCTGATGTAGATTGATTACTATAACCTATTGCTGCACGATCTTGTAAAGCATGTATTTTCTGCATATGGCTGACCCAACTATGTTGCTGATTGTGAACCACAGTGTTACATTGTATATCCATGTTGTTGGAAACCGAGTTTTTCAAGTCATTGTGTTGTGCTGATCATTCCTGTCAATGTAGTTTGTGCTGCTATAAACTCGACCTGCATTGCCGATCAAGACACATGTCTGCTTGACAGACTTGCATGAAATACATCCGTGACCTAAACACCACATACATTCAGTCGTGGATTTTCAGATCCAGCATCTCCGGTTCAGTTGGCATTGAAGTGGATGGACAGTATAGTGGTACATTGACCAAGTATGAGTGATATATTCATCGTGTATTTGCTATCAACATTGACATCACAGCGTTCCAATGTTTGTCAGTCGGGTTGTGTATCAACATCGACACTTGTTTGACGGCTGTCCAACAGCTGTTTGTAAGTCTGGGTATGTTGCAATCATTGCATACACTAGTAATTGGACTGCTTCACGATCAGGCTGAGTCGTGGTAAACTCACCTTTTCCAGCTACCTTCGACTGTAGTCATGGCTCGATTACAATGTGCAGCAGTCTGCAGCAACACATTCCAAACATTCCAAACATTGATAATACGTCATTAAAGTGGTGTCCGTGTGATTGACACGATCTCGGTCAACTTTGATGTCGAAACATGTATGTATTGGTTCAAGATGTTTGAAAATACCTTGAACAGTCGCGACTTGATCAAATCTAGCAATGCGTAGTCATCACTTGGCATCAATGTCATTGACATATATAGCGACTGCAACAAATAAAGTGTCCGTTTGAAGTGTATCAATGCATATGTCAAACACATACTTGTTGTGACGGCCAACTGTATGACCCGAGTCACTCTGTCGCTTGTATTCACCTGGCAGATCCAAATAGTAAGACTCGTCAATGTTTGCATTGATGAATGTGTTGTTCGTACGGTCAACTATCCAGTCGTGAATGTTACAGTTGCTGATGGCCGCTAATGTTGATAATATGCTTAATCAAGTGAGCCCGAGTATCGATGCGTAGGTTTCGTGCAAGTTATTCCTTGAATTTGTTGGAACTGTATTGCCACGAGTCTTGCTCTGGACTTGCCGATTGATCCGTCGATTGGTCCGTCAATCTTGTGGTCAATGTCTTGACCCATTTTGTATTGGTGGTATGTGTTACACTGTCCATGTGTTGTTGTGAGTTGACGAGCTCATTTATGCATCTGCTGGTTTCCAAATATCTGATTTTGAATATTGCATGGTTTTTTGCCAGAAATGCGGTACTACTATATCAATGTATTGTGCCAAGAACTTTACAATCGAATGACTTGGTCAGGGTCATACATGACTGAATCCAGTCGATTTGGTCTTGGATTACTGATGTTTGTGCAGTTGGATCCACGATTTGTCTGCAGTTGATTGTTTGATATTGGATTGTGTCGGATTGACTAGAGTATCAGTAGCCTTGCTCGAGTGTTTATAGAGTCTCATAAACCAGTCAGTTTTGATTGATTGGTTACTTGTGGATCGACTTGGCTCGATTGACTGCGTTCTATCGAGGTTCCACAGTTCTTGTTCGGTCATCCATCTGGACACGTCGAGGTATACCCGTTTCCAGTGTTTTCAATGACAGTGATCGAGTCTTTTCCAGTTGGGACACTCGATTCTATGTTCATTTCTCAACTGATTTTGTTGGTTGAGTTGTTTCGAGTCTTGTGGCATGCTCTGTGTGTCGACATGTGTTCCACTGCTGTGAATTCAGTCATTTTCAGTATTGTCCATTATCTGAGCATTGTTGTATATACCCATGACTGCTTTCTGAAATACTGTTGGTGTGGGTAACAAAGCAATGTAGCTTAACAACGTAAACCTGCATTCATCACGATATACAACAAACCTTGCCGTTTCAATGTTGTAGAATGTGTATGCCTTTAATTCCGGTTAGTACTCAACTCCGACGCATACTGTCATCCCAGTCAATTTCTCGAGTGACGATACTGGAAAAAGTACATGTGCCTGACATCCATCTGGACGTAGGTGAGCCATAACCGACTCGGATACATACCATAGCTTGTAAGGCGTCCTGTTGTTTATAGCCAAGTGTGCGACCTATTTTGCAGGTATACCACCATCATCACTGTTACTGCCATAACTTTATGATCTTGGCTTCAACTAGTATGGACCTTATCGCATCCATGATCGGGGTCAGTTTTGCACTCAGTAACACCATTTTACCAGTATGTGTAGGGCGTTGGCAGCCTCTTGATCCCTGTTCCCGCCAAGTACTGGTCGAATAGCAGAAACCTGAGCTTTGCTCTATTGTCGGTGCACATCATCCGGACTGGTAATTCAGTTTGATTGTCAACCAGCACGACATGTTCCTTGAACTCGTCCAACACTTGATGTTTGGAGTGTAGCATACACACATGTGCATATTTTCATAAATCATATACAATGATATAACAGCACTTTGATTGACCTATTGATTAACGGACAAGAAACCTGACAAGTCCATATGCGGGAGTACGTTGGTTTGTATTTACCAATGATTCGACTTTTCAATGAATGGGAGTTTCGTCGACTTTCTTTTGGTGCATGACATGCTGCGTTTTTCATGCTCGGTATTTGTTGCAACGTCAAGTCATGACTCTTTTGAAGCGCTCTGATGCTTTTTGATAATATGGCCAATCTCTTGTACTGTGTGTCTATATCCACTGATACTCGACATTCCAAACTTGATGCATGGTGATTGATGTTTATTGAAAGTTGTTTGTCTGGACAACACCCTGAAATCAGCCATGTCGAGCCATTCGCTTGAAATGCAGTCATCAGCGGTGCATTTTTTGTATTGGTATATATTTTCCTTTTTTTGAAGACCAAAATATTACAGCCTTGTCAAGCATCGTGTTTTTGGAAACGAGATTGCTGAGCATGTAGGTATGAATATGACATTGGTAATGCAACTATTTGACCCATACATTTGATGTTACAGGTCAGATCGACTGTGCAAACGCCCTGAATTGTAGTCGCCTGTGCTTGATGACTACTCTTGAATTGTGGTATAGTTTAGTTTGTAAGCCATTGCTCACAGCAAACCATACAACTTGTGGTTCCAGAGTCTAGTGTAAATTCACCGCCATTTTGAGAGTTTTTTGTGAATTCCAATTGCACAGTACCACAGTGATCGACCATGTTTGTGTCGATGCTCTTGTTGGATAGTAATAGTTTGAGTTGAATTGTATTCTCGAGTCTTTGACTGTTGATTCCAATATGCTTTCACAGAATATTACCACTAAAGCTTAAATGGATAAATACCATTGTGGTCGTAACCAAGCTGTGTTGGTCAAGCGAAATGGAGATATCAGCAACGAATACTCCACCCTGATATCTTGGCATTCGGACACCCTGAAACCCTGGCCACTAAAGTCGAAAGCACCCTTTTAGCCCTGAGTGTTTTTGTTTGCATAGTCTATGCTGACAATCAGGCCGCTCTGCAATTTGGTGTTTGAATGCACTGCTAAATAGTACCTAAATACATGTGTGCTTTATTTGACTTTGAAATGGGTGGCCAAATATAGTTTATTGGGCTTTATACTAGTTTAATCCAGTCTCCCTTGGCTGTGAGCATCCCTTATCTACATGCAAAGTTATGTGATCACATCAAGTACGACTTTCAAGATTGTTTCGGGAAAATCTGCAATATAAAAAGCCAGGTTTTACCCGAATCTTGGATCCATCAAACACCATCGTCTCAGTCTATTATACTCCAATCTACTCTACTCCACTCCACTACATTTCAATCCAATCCAATCCAATATATCAACCGACCATGCAATTCACTGTCATCGCACTCATCGCTGCTCTTGTCGTATCTGTCACTGCTGCTCCTAGCCCGTATTTTGCTCCACGTTTTTGCAGTGGTACAAATGAATGTAACCTAGGAGAAAAATGTCAAATCACCAATAGTCAATCGTTTGGAGTCTGCATGTCTGAATAAATGCTTTGGCTATATTTGCGTGTCAGCATCCGTTCTAGAGTCTGTTCAGGTCGCACCAACTAGCTTAAACTTGAATTTTGGAATAAATAGACCCACTTTACAATGATATTTGATTGATATTGTATAACATGACTTTGAATGTATTTAATCATGAACGGTTGTTTTGAGTTGAATGGCTTTGTATAGTAACGATCCAAACTGTTGGACCTGATTAATCAGCATATAAGGCGTGAATATGATAACTTGTGCAGGTTTAGAAACACATACTGTGGTGTTACCAGTATTGACGTCCCAGATTGCAATCAATAACTGACAGTTTTTTAACAGGCTATCACTCATGAATACATGGTGATTGGACACGATTATATTATTTTGGTACTCATTTTTTGAATGAATTTTAAAATAAACTCGAGTATTGAATACGATATGATTTCATGTAAGCAGGCCATATTCATACAAACATATTCTGGTGATTTTACAAGTTTATTGGCCAACTGTTGTATGGTGGTCTCGATGATGGTGCCAGAACTGTGTTATCAATGGTACGCTACCAGCACAAACTCGATTGATTGACCAATCGAACAGCTAATATTCTGCAATCAATCACTCCAACTCAAGTATCAGCACCACATGGCTGGCAGTGTTTTTTGTCAGTTACATCAAGTGATGGTCTAAATATGTCGATTCAAATGGATTGCATATAACTGACTAATCCAGCATTCATCCATTGTCAAACAACCATAATGCACAATACCACCAAGTGTGCAATCACACCCGCACTGATCAGTCGTTGCACAGTATGCATCAGTCAATATCAAACATATGTGTGTCTGCAACTAAATTGCAGTCCATGACACATCCACACGATCCAACATGACAAATCATGCATCATGAGTCAGAGATTGATCAAAAACCTGATCATGGTAAACACTGCATGTTGTTGCATATCAGAGTCGATATATCGAGTGACAGTTGCACACTTGCTGATGGTGCACAGCGTATCAGTCACAATACATGCACGGTATTGCATTGCAGTCATTGGATGATAACTGGTTGCAATGTGATACCGATCGACATACATCAGCATGGTGTGATGTGACCATAATCATGGTGGAATGTGTTGGAGTTGACATTGTGAGTTGACAATCGATACACCATGCACATGACTGGAACATATATATTCGAGTGTGGTTTGATTGGTGTCAGGTTGATCATGCAATCACATTGGTGCAACGAATGAACAAACTGATGGTGATCTGAACTTGTTTCAACAACAAGGAGTTGACAGTCATGGAGTTGCTGTATCCAATATGTGTAGCACACCGTTGTTGACTGTTGACTGTGTATGCAGGTCAAGTTACCACCAACCGCCAACCAGATCCAGTGCATACATGACCATTAATAGAATGACTGCCAAGAATATTCGTGTCTGAAAGTTGATTGTGAGTTGGTGGTTTGCAAGAACCGGACACGGCCAACATGCTATTGGATACAGCAACCTGATTATAGTCCAGTCGCATGGTGTGATACAGTGGTTCGTACAATACAACATCCAGATATTTGTAGTGTTGAACATGACGAATCTGTTGTTCGTGTAGCATCATATCAATTGGTAATTTGGAATGAAAGTATTGACCAACGCTTTGCAAGTATTAATGACTGAATCAAAAGGCATAGTGGTTCCAAAGAGTCGCTTGCAACATTCCAAGCAATATCATATCGACACGATACACACATGCATATGAGCATCATCAATGTGTACAACTATGCAATATACAATCAACTGTATTGTATTGGGAATACAAGTGTCAATGTACAATATGATATCATGTCAACCAAAACCGTGTACAATAATCAGATACAATGCATGTATATTTAATATTAATTATATTGTATTGTATTCAAGCAAAAATACAGTGAACATGGTTGAAACCAGTCCAGATTAGCAATCAAATCAATCGGATGAATCATCATTTTTGGGTCGATTCCTGCGTGATCCGAGCTGATTTTTAAATTTGGAATAAGCTTGCCGTAAACGAAAAGATCCAGAAGATTTGGAAGCTCTTTTTGTGCTGAAAAAAGTTGCCTGTGTGTTGGATGATGGTTGAGTGGGTTGGACTGCAGACGTTTCGCTTGATGATGGGGACGGACTTTCATGATGTTGTGATTGATTCTGGGTCTCGCTAGTAGAGGCTTGCTTGGATTCTGACTGCTGGTTTAGTTGAAGAGTGAGAGACTCGTATATGTTTTCAAGAAAACTGAGATTTGATCCCAGGAATTTCGTGTAAGAATAAAGTGATGTTGTACTCGGACCATTCTGGAACAGACGCTTTGCGAGCTTTTTTCTGTCGAAATACGATTGAAAATTAATGTCGAAAAAATCGTTGCCGAGTTTCTGACGCTTTTCTTCAAGCATTTTGAGTTTTTCTCTCTCTTCCCTAAGCTTCAATCTAAAATCTTCTTTCTTTTTTTGACACACTGGATCATTCTTGGTTTTCCAGGATTTATCTGCCAGCCCTGAGTATTCTTTGAGCAGCTGATCTATCAATTTTTCTTGATCAAGCCTTTCAGATTCGGTCAAGCCATACGCTTTCACAGTCTCTTCATATTTTCGATCTGCCTGCAGATATTTTTCAATCAATCTCGCATCACTCTCTGAAAGTTGACTAATATCAACTAAATTTGTAGCTTCTTGATAAGAAATTATCCGATACTCAAATTCAGTACTTTTAGTTGCAGTGGAAATGACGGTTGAAGTGCTAGACTCAGCACTTGTAGTCGAACTGGGATTGACTGGACTGGCTGTAGTGACCGAGCAAGCAAACAGGATCAATGACAATACTGTGACTGCGAATTTCATTATGCTGGTTTGGCTGAGCAAGTTGTATATGATTGTTATTTGATGGGTCAGTTTTGGATCGTATTTATATGTTATTGAATGGATAATATTAAAACCATTGTCGGATGACTGCTTTAGGGATTG
>NW_006281109.1:786997-789903 GCF_000203795.2 Batrachochytrium dendrobatidis JAM81 | reverse complement strand
GAAAAGGGCTAGAGCCACAATATAGGAAACGAGTACAAACCAAGACCATCTAACAATTGAGTTGATATTCAGTTGTTGGATGATCATCAATATGTGTCGTGGTTTAATGATATTTTACATTCAACTCGACACGATCAATCATCACTACACATTGTCCAGTAATTCAATCAATCAACTGAATCAATACAATGCAGTTCATGTTGCAACCACAATGTCACATTGATGATCAGTGACTTGCAACTGTTGTGTTGGCACTGCATGTTGTGATATTATATCAATATCGATTGTCACTATATAGTTGTATCAACCACACATTATGATCATATGTCATGGTTGACTCGTATTCTGGATTGATACACTCATTCCATTCCATTCCATTCCATTCCATCACTCGAACACAAACATCGTATGACTTGTTGATTGATAATACCCATATTGATCGAATACACACTACATGACACATGTCAGGTTAGCGTATACATTCCACTATATAGCACATCATGTTGCTAATACCACGCATTGTGATTCAACAGTCAATCTGTATTCGAGTTCAACTACAATTGTTCGTGTCAATCATAATATACACGACCAATTGTAGTCGAGTTGATCCGACTGAATAGAGTCCGAGTCATCATGTTCATATCAAACCATTGTAAGCCATGACAAGTCTATTGCACAACTCCACTCGTGTTGATTACAACATGCTATTCAGAAATGTATTATATTGTCCTGTAATGACTGTACATGATTGTACATGGTTGTTTGGAACCAGTAACTCCGTCGATTGATATCCACAATATGATCCGGTAGTCGTCCAGATTGTGTGTTGTATTTGGTGTGTTGGGTGATGATATCAACCTGTAGTCAAGGTTTGACTATTTGAACATGTCGGTGACTTTTTACCAACTGTGTGCAACTCGATGTCCAATATCGAGTCATGTCATTGGTCAATTGATTGGTTCAATTCATCAGTGGGTTTGCTGGATTCATGTGGTGTGCAGCACTTTCAAGAGTATGTTGAATCTGTTGCAGTATTGGAACTTTGTAAACGGATCAACATACTAACCTGACCATGATTGTGGTGGTTATTGCAATCGAGTCGTAAAGCTTATTCTGACAATCATTGATGGTTTGAACAATCGTTTGAATAATCGTTTGGATGTCAGGTTATGGTATCCTGATTGACAATTCGACTCGGATACAACTTATTTGGACAATTACTGATCAATGAATTGGTCAATGGACTAGGAATCAATCAACACATTGACAGATTTGTCATCACAAATGGAAACAACGACAATCCAGTTGTAATCCATATTGAGCCTTGAATTCAAACAGTCGTGAATCAAATCATTAATAAACTACAAAAACAGTCCAATATGCCAACTCGCATTTATCCACGACTCGATACGTGATGTTCAAATGTCTAATATTCAGACTGTGCTGATTGCAATTGTGGTTATAATTGTGGTTGTGTGTAAATATCAATCCAATACTCGATTCAATACTTGATTCAACTTGAGCATGCACAGTTTTGTAGTAATCCATTTGATCACATTGACAGAATCAAGCAATGATCTGATTTCACAACACCGAATGATGCATCCATATCACTTGTATCAATCAATTGTACACAATCAGTCAATATAATCAACAATCACTGTCATGATTGATTCAATTCATTCAATTTATTCAATTGTATAAATCCGACTGGCATTGCAATTCATTGTTGTAAAATCACAATCTCACAATCAATCACCAATCACCATACGCCTGCTCATATATTTCTTCGTTGTATGCTGCTGTGATTCGAGTTCGGTCGTTTGTCAATTCATCTCAATAGTGTTTGGCTTCAGTTGGTGATTGAACACCTTGAATATACTGCGTGGCATCATTCCACAGTTCAGGCGGTATGGGTGTCTTGTCAAGACTCGAGTTGTACCATTGTGGTTGTTGTG
This sequence comes from Batrachochytrium dendrobatidis JAM81, assembly GCF_000203795.2. Lineage (NCBI taxonomy): Eukaryota > Fungi > Chytridiomycota > Chytridiomycetes > Rhizophydiales > Batrachochytrium > Batrachochytrium dendrobatidis. The sequence continues at coordinate 787,945 of NW_006281109.1, read as the reverse complement.
GAGCCACATGCGCAGTCGAAACAATCCGACGAGATGGATCCACTACAAAAAATGTCAGAATCTTGCAGTGTCCTGGTTGAGCTGGATCTGCAAGTTCAAATGATTGTTCTTTGTGTTGATATCGATTGGGATAAACTACACATCGACCATTTGGTAATTCAAGCGATCCTATATACTGATTGCGTGGTGATTCTTGATCAATGTCACACACATCTTTCCAATACATATCAGATGCTCCTTGATAATCAAAACAATCAACAGCCTCGCGGTAATCGAGTTTGGGTGTGGTGATATTTTCCACGTCATAGTAATACAGTCCAGTTGCAACAATCGATTCGTTAATTGGACCTTCATTGTGCCAGTTTCCCTCGTCGTATTTAGGTTTGGATGGTGTCAGTTGAATGTTGGTGAGTTTGACAATGACTTGCAGATTACAACCACGCAGTGACACTGGCTTTCCTAATTCATGTTTGGATTGGAAATGTTCCGGAAGTGTTGGTACATACACGGGACGAATGACTCGAGTGTCTGGCTGCATACCACCACGATCTGATTGGTTTGGTGGTTCATATCCATTTGTGCCATTGCGAATATCAATATACCTAAACACTGGATCCATCGTTCTGAACAGACTTTCAAACATCGGGACAAAACATTTGAATATTTTGGCAATGCATTTGTACATGTCTCAATGCCATATCGGATTCAGATTGTTGATGTATGAGTTGATGGTCACACTTGCCATACTATTCGACACAGAATTCACTCGGAAGACATTGGAACTTGCGTGATATAAACTCGGGATTGCCTCGAATGATAGGCGTATCTGAAACAAGTCGAGTCGATAACAATATATCGCATGGTACCATTGTGGTGTATTTGAGTCGTATACTCAGTGGTACAATCATCGTTTGTCCATATACAACACTGTACATTGATGCATCAATC
>NW_006281109.1:734242-786897 GCF_000203795.2 Batrachochytrium dendrobatidis JAM81 | reverse complement strand
GATTGTGCACCATTTGACCAGTGTTGTGATTTGATCCATGTTCAAGATCCGATACATTTGTCATCAATCGCGTATATACATTGTCAGGTATGCCATTGTCCAGTATATACGTCAGTTCAACAGGTCCTGGTACAATTGTGCCAAATCCATCACTGCCATTACAAACAAGCTGTTTGACAAAAAACTCGAGCTGTCCCAATGCAAGATTAAATGTTGATGGTGATATATTCTGACCGAGTGAGTCAGCCCTCCATTGCTCCACAATATGCTGGTTTGTGATATCGATCCACCACATGGGTTTGCAAAGTATACATTGCAGATACTGGATATACCGCATCTCAACAAGTGTGCGCACCTCTCCATGTGTATCTCCGGCCATTCCAGATTTCATATCAATTTCGGCATTGTCGTTGTATGGCTGAATGCTCGAACTAGCAGTCTGAACCAGATGCTGGAAACACGTTTCAATGATCTGGCCAGCAGCCCTTCTTTTTATGTAGTCAGTATCATCCGATTGTACGATAGCCGTTAGATTTTCAAATATCCTGCCTTGATCCAACTCGGTACGTATTGAACTGTCGGGATGATTTTCGGCAAAATCAACAAGTGTTTCGAGTAGGTTTACAATACCAGCAGCAGAATCGTATTCAAAATTTACATCTCTACGTGAATAAATAGTGTTGAGTTGGTTCACAATTCCATATTCTTGAAACACCTTGATCATCTCGGCCTTGTTTGTAGATTTCTCAATCATGTCGCTGACATTATTAAACAGGTACAAAGAGTCATCTACATCGACATCACACACTGATATCGTCAATTGCTCAAAACCAACGATCGTACAAGCGATACAGGAAAGTCACGCATTTTGGATGCAACTGTTCCAGCCATCTTGATTATGCGTGATTTTAGTGCAGAGTCGTTGCTGTATCTGATACACAAGTCGCTAAGCATTTGAATCAAACCCGACCTCATCAACTCGGTTGCAATTACTTCACAATCTTTATAGTTGCAAAAATTCCCGATAGTATCAATACTTTGATCAACCACTGCTTGATCGACACTCCTGTATTCATGTCATGTCAATCCAACCATGTCAAATTTACCAATTGTGATGACTGGACACACATTCATGCATAACACCACATACCTGAGCGTATTGACTATTGCTGAAATGACACCGCATCCCGCTGCTTTTACTGGGTTATGACGATGAATATTCCAAAATATGGTTTCAAGATTTCTGATAAACCCAACAGCAACTGAACCACTAGATGACTCCAGTCGTGAAACAAGTCTTGACAACACGATGCCAAACTAATGATATTGTTCAATGTCAAGTATACAGTCAACAACACATGACAAGACACTGTCCAAACTGATCCAATATTGTATCATTGTAAACATACATTTTGATCGTCAATACCATGGCAAACTTGCAAGAACAGGTCAATTGCCAATGTGAGCATTTCTTGATCAGAATCGTAACCATATCAACCATGGGTTCAACGTCACAGTTATACTCATGATTGAACAGCTCTGTACATGCTTTTATCGCCTATATGCATATCGACACCAGGTGAGTTGAATGTCAATCATTTGGTCAATATCAATCATGACTTGCCGCCATTTTGACTTGACGGTTTGGCGATTGCATGCATTGTGAAAGTTGGTCGTTTAGTCGATGTGATACTTTAAACCGATCATCACTGTATACCATACTCGCAAACATTATAAACTCTGAACTACACAATCAATATTGGTCATGACACGATCAACAAGCAATGATGCTTGTAAAATACGTTGGCCATACAATACATGAATGACTGACATTTCATCGTCCTACTTGTCCTGTACCTGACTATGTTGTGGCTTGCTAACCCTTCAAGGTATAAAAAAACGGAAAAATACATAATCGAATAGCCATACGATATTCGAATACAGTCAAACAGCGGCTCAGTCAAATTGCGGATTATTATATAAGGGATCTCTGTTCGAAGTTGCTTTGATATTGATAGTAATAACCCAATACTAACCCTGACAATAACACAGTTCCTTAACGGCCATTCAGGAAACATGCTTTTAATACTATTTATTCAACACAAAATATAAATGCAATATAAAACCCGACTTGCTGAATAACAATCATATGCAACTCTTGACCAAACCAACAAAATGAAATTCATAGTCGCTGTATTATCATCAATCCTGCTTGGTTGCTCAGTTACTATTGCTACTCCAGTTCTTCCTACTGCAACTACAAGTGCCAAACCTAGCACTTTAACAGCTTATTATCAACCAGATATGTATGTAAAGATTCGCAGTGCAGGACATGAATATAAATATAATTTAAAGAAAATTCCAAGTGAGGAGAAACGTTTGATCAGAAACTATCTTACTGAAATGACGAATCATGATCCAAGCATATTTACAGAATGCAAATCTGCAAAAGATGCGGTTACTGCTCAAAAACAACTTATGGTTGATCTAAATACAGGATATGAGCGGTTTAAACATAAACACGAGCAGGATCCCCAGAATTCGAATCATATACTTCAACTCAAGAGCTTTAAACTTGAGATTCGAATCCAATCTTCCAAACTTGCTGAGCTTCAAAATAGCATGCAATCCCTCGAGTTCAAGCGTGATAGCTCGTTGTCGAAACTGCAACATCAAAGAGACAGAATCTTATTACTCCTATTCAAAAAGTTTACAGACGCTTTATCAATTACTTTGTATGCACTCATTGAATCAGGATACGCTCATACAATACTCGACCGCCAATCATACGAGGCAATATTGAACCGATCAGTGGAATCTGGAGGTGCCTCTAGTAGTAGGACCCAAAGTTCATCACAACAAGCAATTCAAAGTATGTCTCCACCACATACAAGTGCCAAACCTAGCACTTCAGCAGCCTCTTATCAACCAGATATATATGCAAACGTTTACAGTGTAGGACATGAATATAAATTTGTTTTAAGCGGAATTCCAAGTGAGGAGAAACGTTTGATCATAAACTATTTTAGTGGAATGGATCATCATTCCACTAAAATACTGCCAGAATGCAAATCTGCAAAAGATGCGGTTACTGCTCAAAAACAACTTATAGTTGAGCTAAATACACGATGTCAGCAGTCTAGACATAAACACGAGCAGAATCCCTATGACTTCAAGCATATACATCAACTTGAGAACCTTGAACTTGAGATTCAAATCCAATCTTCCAAACTTGTTGAGCTTCAAAATAGCATGCAATCCCTCGAGTTCAAGCGTGATGACTCGTCGTCGAAACTGAAACATCAAAAAGAAAGAGTCTTATTACTCCTATTCACAAAGTTTATAAATGCTTTAGTAATTACTTTGCATGTACTCACTGAATCAGGATACGCTCATACAATACTCGATCGCGAATCATACGAGGCAATATTGAACCGATCAGTGGAATCTGGAGGTGCCTCTAGTAGTAGGACCCAAAGTTCATCACAACAAGCAATTCAAAGTGTGCTTCCATCACATACAAGTGCAGTGGATAGTTCTGAGCAATATGGAGCGAGTTCAGAAAACCCTGATGATTTGCCTCCATCATATGATGAAGTAATGCGGAATCCTCAAAAGTTTCCAGGTCCTAAAAGATCCTAACAAAGTTCAACCTTGATTGGAAACGTCCACAGTTTAATCTGCTCACACTCTTCAGCATTACTCAGTTTTATACAAAAGATCAATTCATACTTGAATCAACCTAAACACGACAATCCATCCGATTGATTTGAATGCTAATCTGGACTGGTTTTAGCCGAGTCTGCTGTATTTTTGCTTGAATACAATACAATAAAATACAATACAACTGCCACTTGATACTTGATATTGGACGTACATGCATTATATATGATTATTGTACACAGTCTTGATCGGTATGATATCATATTGTACATTGACACTTGTATTTCCAATACAATACAGCTTGCTTGACATGTCGTATTGACACATGGCATGCAACACCAATACCAACAATATGGTCATTATACACATGTTGATGTATGCAGTGATCGTATACTGGTCGATTGGTGCAATATGATCACACATGCTAATGGAATGTGATAATCATGATATTTGCAGCAGTATACCATATTCCACTGTTGATATCGCACATTCAGTATCGACATGATTATCCAGATATACAGTGATGGATTCCAACAATGCATACCATGATTGATACACTTGGATCATGTGTATTCAATCCATGCCATGTATTACCAATGCAATAGTATGCGTGATCATTGTGTATCAAACAATTACGATTCACACTGAACTGATCCAATACATGCACGGCTTGAACATATCACACAAACTACAATACAATGCATGACATGATACATGCATCAACTCCATCAATATTGGATTGGATTTTGAACCATTTATTAACATCACCCAATTCAACGGGTGATCGTTTTGATAGCATATTGTTTGATTGACTGGCAATTCCAATTGGTGAATGTAATGCATTTTGAACTGCAGCAACCGCTTGTAACGCAAGTATAACGCATTTTAGAGTAATCAACATTGTATCGGGTAGTGTAACGGAAATGTTTTGAACCTGATACATGATTGCCGTTTTATAATGACGGCAGCTTCAAGAACGACAATCAACATCTTTCAAATGAATAATCGTAAAAAATGCAAGTACACCGTGCAGAATGAATCAATACACAAACATCACTGTCAGTGTAAAATCAACCTCAGTAGTACGCTGGAATGATCTTTCTGATTGCAGTGATATATTCAGCAATCAGGTAGTGTCAAATCGCCATCCTGGTTATGGATAGCTATCATCACATATACAATCCATTACTACAGAATACATTGATACATGTTTTAGTATACGATATATTGTGCTGAAATACAATATTTCCAGTCATGTAATGCCAATACTGATATTACTCTACACATACAACACTGATCATCAGCAGTGGTATAACAAACACTTGATACCACTTTTTCAATATAAACTGTTAAACTGATTCGAAACTCTAATCTGAATATTGAACAGTCCATATGTTTAGTCATCCTTTTCATACTAAGAATCGATTGCAGATTAGCAAAATTGTTGGCCAGAAAATGCTTAAAAATCTCGAGTTTTGTTCACTTGATTTCTGATCCAATTCGTAAAAGTGAGTAGCAAAACTCTAGTTGATGATGCTATAAATGGGTTTTATGCCCAATTCGTTATATATCAGTTTACTGACGATACTTGTTGAATATATTTGATATAAACAGCAACAACTTTCATAATGACAAATGATTCGGTATCATCAACACTTTCAACTGATGGAGTACGAAAGCAACCCACATTTATGGATGCTGCTTCTAAAATAACATGGAGAGATTTTGCTTTAGATAACGCATTTCGACTGCCTTGTTCAGCACAATCCATTGTAACTGGTGTTGCTGCTGGTTTGGCTATTGGGACTGTCCGATATTTCACAGCAAGTATGGCTAATATGTTGAATGTAATATCCGATACTTTCTCATAGTCGCAGTGATTTGTATAAAAGAATGAGACTGTTGAACTACCATATTACGAGTTGCATTGGCCATTTATCTAAACATAATCTGCAAATACAATATTGCATTTAATAGGGAAATTGAGAACAGCGTCCAACTGGGGAGTGCTGGGATTTGCCACAATTTCGCTTTGTTCATGGTGATGCTTGATTTGATCAATTTTAGATCTGTCCTGAATGCAGCCGTTTATTTAATCTTGCATTTTTATACGCTTTTTATACAGGGAATTCTGTCGATTTCAACGAAGAGTAGTTGCCCAGCAAATGGAGTCCATGTTGATCGAACAGCGTCAACGCAGCAAAGTGTTGACGGAGAAGCAGCAACTAGAGAATGAGCTAGAGGCTCAAAAGCCCACTCCCTCTTCGTCTTGGTGGGGATAATTCATTTGAATTTCAAGTAATAATTCTATTTCAGATTCACCTACCAACTCGATTCAAATAGAGTGCACAAGTATAATTTTATTTAGCATACGGTCAGATTTTGGAAATGATGTATCAATAAAATAAAGCCAGTCTTTAGAGCAAGCCTTGTCTTTTGAGATCTATAGCATTACATGGATTGCAACAAAAACTCGACAGGATTAGCTCATAATTTCAAAATCAGCAAGTAGTCCAAGGCATAGACTTGTTCACCTTCATACGTCTTCTTGCTATACACGTTTCCAGCATCATCTTCAAACTCTTCTGCTGCATCTGCACTTATGGTAGCTCGTTTAACAATAGACTTTAATTTCTCTGCCACTATGTATATTGAAAGTGTAAGATTCTGTGCCGATGACTGATTTAAATTCAAAAGTACTTACAAGCATACGCATCGTTTATAGACGTCACATCATGAAACTGTTTGGAGTTGGGAATACCCAAACATCTCATACCATGAGCATGGCGCCATTCCTGAAAGTGTCGATCAAATGCCTTGCGGCCCATGTAAACGAAATTGCCACAAATTTCACAGGGGTATTCGATTCCAAGTCCATGTAGTTTGTACAACCAGTATGGAATAGGCTTTCCATCCCATCCCATTGGAAGTTTAAGTGGATTATAAATCTTTTCTTCTTCCTCGTCCTCGGCAAACTCGTTGATGTCTACAAACGTTTCTAACGCGTCCTCCATCTAGAATGACAAGCAATAATCAGATCAAAAATTCATTATAGATAAAACTGAATATACAACTTACTCTCTCCTTGTCAGTGAGTGCTTGTTTGCGTTCTATATGTGCCTTGGTGTCTTCACGCTCTGTAGTCAACTGCTTGATGTATGCAATAATCACCATTTCACCTTGAGCAATGGGCTTCATCTGTTCAAAATGTTTCTCTTCTTTGAGCAGTTTAGCCTGTGCAAGGGAATCATGCTCATTTTCATGGATTCCTTTGGCTGCAAGTTCTGCTGCAGCTTTAATGTGTTTTTTGCCTTTTTTGTGCCCTTCAAACACACTTTGCTTTGAAAACATCTTGTCACCTTATATATAACCATTTCAAAAACATGTATTAGCAACATATAGAATCTCAGTGCAATAACTATAAACCAAAAGGCCATAAATTTGAATGATACTGCGCAATATGATCAAACTTACAAGCCAGGCAATGTAGGCTAGATAATTGAGCCGAGTTTTCTTTGACTTGATCCGTTTCATTTGCTAAAGACCATCCTGAAATTTCACCATTTTTCCACATGGAATCAAATTTAGCTAGTTCAATCCTGCACAATTCTTGATAATCCAGCAAAGGCTTAGATCGTTGAAAAAAGGATTCCAGGTATTTTTGAAAGGATTCCAGATATCTGTCGTTATTTTAAACGTATTAGAAAGCATTTAAAGTTTAACCATCCAAAATCACAAGAATCATACAGTTTCAAATGCGCATGCTCAGGGCAAATCAGAATAAAAACAACTCACTCTAAATACTCGTTGGTCATTTTAGTTGCTAATGGAATGGCACGAAAGTTGTCAAAATCGGAGAGGTACAAAAGATAATTAACTTTTTTGATGTGTTTCAAATTGAGAAACTGATTGAATACACTGTGAAGATCAAGGTATTTTCCAAGTCCCTCATCGCCACGAAACATTGTTTCAAGTTCTACAAAAATTAAAAGGTGTAAGCATCATGTTGGTTGTTGGAACATTTCGCTAAAACTACTGGGTTCAAAGATCAAGTCGGTCAATGGCATTTAAAAACAAACCCTCTAATTCAACGTTTGGATCCTTAAGAAAGGAAGATACGCTGAGTGGAATAGTAACTTCATTCGGAATACGACGATGGTGATCCTTGATCTTTTTAAGACGATCGTAGAATTCAGAGAGGTCGTCATTGCAGGTAAGTGCCTGAATTTCATTCTGTCTAGATCTATAAAATGTATAATGATAAGACAAAACTCCTGTACTGGTTTTCCAAAAGTATTGTTTTAAACGTTGAGCATAAAGCATACCGATCTTCATCCTTGTATAAATCCAGTAAATATTGACTTTTTTCAGCAATTTGATCTATTGATATAAAAATCAAATACATACACGATCCATAGGTTAATGTGGATCAAGCTATGCATATCTAGCATATAAAATATAAAGCAGTCTACATCAGTACGACTCCATAATGACATACCCAGAAAACTAGCGACTCGCTGTTCCACAATTAGACGCTCCTTGTGCTGTTTATGCATGCAGTAAATAGATATATAGAGCGGTTGGTTAGATATGACTATAAATACACATGTTCTAATATCAAACATAGCACACTAGTCGAGTTTGGATGCTATTATAATGGTCTTGCACATCTTGGTAAAGAGGATTCAGATTGGATAATAATCCAAAGACAATCAATAGTCAAACACCTGCCATTTTCGGTTTATTCATAAGTTGTTCAACAGAAGCCTGTTCTAGCAGTTCAAGCTCCTCGTGGGTCAGACGGGCGAGTTCAATCGAGTCCATCCTGTCCAATATATACGAATGCAATGTCAAGGTTGAAGCTGGAAGCGTTTTGAATTGATATTCAGTCAACGTGATCTCACGTGATAATACATTGACAATTTTCTTGGTTGAATTTGGTCTGCAAACACTTTATTTGATTACAGATGTCGGCAAACAGGAGCGAGAGGACCGGAAGTGCCAAAAAGAATAGCGCTGTTAATAGACTTTCTGATGGAGAATCAGCCATGTTGTTTGAAACAAGCGAAGATGTCAAGATCATCACTAGTTTTGATCAGATGGGTCTGAAGGAAGACTTGCTCAGAGGCATCTTTGCTTATAGTTGAGTGTCTAGCTTGTTTTGATTTACTTGATTTGTACAAAGAAAACAGCAAGAACTTTTGTGTGTACGAAAAGATGTAAAGATTACATTACTGGATGTGCACATTTCTGTCAACTTCAGACTTGTTATTCAGGCTTTATATTACTGCCAAATTCACGTAAAATGCAACTCTTGTCTTGCAGTCACTACTTTATAATATGAAATGCTTGAATCTTTGCTGTGATTCACTACTGGGCATTCTGAATTCTTCAAAATACAACGTTTATTATATGGTGTTTGTACAAACTCACCATTGTTGTGTTTTAATCTCAGATACACTCCAGTTCAAGAGAACAACGACTGCACGTATCAGGAATACAACAGTTGTTATAATGTCAGTCACCAAAAGAAAGACCAAAGGACACAATGTTGTCGAGTGATCAGCATGGATTATTTCATGCAACTGGCAGTTTATTATACACTCATTTTTAGTGCTTTATTTTACATGAACACAGCTGTGATTATATCCAATCTGCAGGCTTTACATGAATATTGTAAAGCACGCACTAAATGACTTGTTAATATTAATGCTTTTAAGCAGAGTAAACTTGTCTTGTATATTTTTATTTCTAACCATAATGCATTTTCTTTTTAATCTAATGCATATCAACTCGGATAGACTTTGAAAAACCATCTGCTATTCAACAAAGAGCGATCGCACCCATTCTAAAAGGAAGAGATGTGATTGCTCAGGCACAATCTGGAACTGGAAAAACTGCAACATTTTCCATTTCTGTGCTTCAAACCATTGATACCACTCGGCGTCAAACTCAGGCACTTATTCTTTCACCTACTCGTGAACTTGCAACTCAAATTCAGTCAGTTGTACTTGCACTTGGTGACTACATGAACGTACAATGCCACGCCTGTATTGGTGGAACATCGATTGGTGAAGATATTCGCAAACTGGATCATGGACAGCACGTTGTCTCTGGAACTCCCGGTCGTGTTTTTGACATGATTAAACGTCGTAATCTTCAAACTCGTGATATCAAGATGCTAATTCTTGACGAGGCTGATGAAATGCTTTCCAAAGGATTCAAGGAACAAATCTATGATGTATATCGCTATTTACCTCCTTCAACTCAAGTAGTGATTCTTTCTGCTACACTTCCACATGATGTACTAGACATGACGTCCAAGTTTATGACTGATCCTGTTCGTGTGCTTGTCAAGCGTGACGAACTTACACTTGAAGGCATCAAACAGTTTTTTGTTGCTGTAGAGAAAGAAGAGTGGAAATTCGATACTTTGTGTGATCTTTATGATACTCTGACCATCACTCAAGCTGTAATCTTTTGTAATACCCGTCGCAAGGTGGGTCAATGGATGCTAAACTATATGCTCTTGCCGACTGCACAATTGGGTTTTTTCTTGTACACTTTGTCTAGTAACTGTGTTTGGCTAACCTTTTTTTATTTTCAGGTTGACTGGCTTACTGAAAAAATGCGCGAAGCCAACTTTACTGTAGCAGCAATGCACGGAGAAATGCCACAAAAGGAACGTGATGCAATTATGCAAGAGTTTCGTTCTGGTGCTAGGTAACAGACACTTTTGACGTTGTTTTTTATTCTAGTTTTATACTGATTTTTACGAATGGATATGCTTTAAAATTGACATGCAATGGTGTTGGCTCGTATACTATTCAGTCGTGTCTTGATTACAACTGATGTGTGGGCACGTGGAATTGTAAGTGCAGCAATACTTGCTCTACAAATAATGGTTTTATTATTTTTGACTAATTTTGATGTTTCCAGGATGTTCAACAAGTATCTTTGGTGATCAATTATGACCTTCCTAGCAATCGTGAAAACTATATTCATCGTATTGGTCGATCTGGACGTTTTGGTCGCAAGGGTGTTGGTGGGTTGATATAGTTTTGCAAAAATGCATGATTATATTACATGACTGATATGTGAATGTATTTTTTCAGCAATCAACTTTGTCAAGAACGACGATGTCAATATTCTACGCGATATCGAACAGTACTACAGTACTCAGATTGATGAGATGCCCATGAATGGTACGTATACTTGCTGGTCGTTCAAGCAGTACGCTATATCAAGTATTTTAACTTGCTTTGCTTATTACACTTTTTTAAATAGTGTCAGATCTGGTTTAATATTTACAACTTGAAAGCCGCCAATGTTCTTTGTTACTACTTGGATCTAAAGTGTGAAATAAAAACATATGATTTATTGCTTCGAGGTTTCTATTTAAAAGCACTATTGTGCAATGACGTTAAAAAAGTGATACACTTCTTCATGGTCATAAACAGCAACCTCACAATCGCATGTGTTGCATCTGACTGGATGGTAAATATCCTCTTTTCGGGACCTCGATAAACTTGCACTTTTTTCATCTACTCTATCTGTATGCGTGTCTACTTGAAGTGAACTGTCCAATACGTTGGGTGATGATTTCTTGAACTTTTTTCCAACCGGTTTTTTGCTTGAGCTGTTTGTTGGGTTTGGGTAGTGTAATATTTCCGTTTCAATTACTCGACAATTTTCAACAAAAATGGCTCGAAATTGGTGGCCGTAGTCTTGATGTCTATGCATTCAATAATAAATCAATGTGGTATTAGATTCAAGATCCAAATCTAGTGTGAAGCATAATTATTGTAATGTCTTACTGTTGACAATCATAGCATACTGGAGTGAAGCAGAGCGGACACAGCAACATCGCATCTGTTTTTGAACCTAGAAAAAACTCGACTGTATTGAATAACAGTAACAAGAATTGTAGTGTCAATTGAATCAATATTCATCTTACCTTTTTGATGTTGTCGTTGCATCCACCTTTCATCTGCTTCATCTATTTCTTCATCTGGATAGTATAAAAATTTAAAATGATATTTGTGGAGAATAAAAAATTGAAATATAACAGTAAAAGTAGACTGTTCTTACCATAAAAGGCATCGGCATTCCGTATATTGTCTGCCAACTTTTGCTTTGCTGTTATCATCCAGTATACAGAAATCATAGTGAAAGTGATTGAAATTGAATATGTATTGTGTCGAGTTAAATATCAAAGTTTAGATTTGGTGCAAGCACATTTGACATGAATTGTTACCTGCAGACTTTGTAATAGTTCCAGCCTCGCTGTCAAATGAACTATCACTTGTCCAGTCATCCAGATTATCTAACGCTTCTTCTGATATCATGTTTTTATAGAATCTAATTCTTGTCGAGGCTCGTTTAAAATCAATCCTTTTGGTAAGCCTACTATATGAAATGTTGATAAAAAGTCAAAGTTTTATTACTGCCAAATTCACGTAAAATGCAACTCTTGTCTTGCAGTCACTACTTTGTAATATGAAATACTTGAATCTTTGCTGTGATTCGCTACTGGGCATTCTGAATTCTTTAAAATACAACGTTTATTATATGGTGTTTGTACAAACTCACCATTGTTGTGTTTTAATCTCAGATGCATTCCAGTTCAAGAGAACAACGACTGCACGTATCAGGAATACAACAGTTGTTGTCATGCCAGTCATCAAAAGAAAGACCAAAGGACACAATGTTGTCGAGTGATCAGCATGGATTATTTCATGAAACTGGCAGTTTATTATACACTCATTCTTAGTGCTTTATTTTACATGAACACAGCTGTAAAATCCAAGTGAAAAGTTTGCCCAGTATTTTGCCTATTTAGAGTTATCAGCATTGTGCCCATGTATATGGATCTACCTCATTAACATAAAAACATACCTGCTAGCTACTCCTGCATATCAAAAACTCAGTCAGCTACTCAAAATATCAAATACCTTGCTTTAAACATGAATACTTTTACAGAATTTAGCTCTGATTCAAGAGTAGTGGCTAGACCCAAATGGCGGAAACTTTTGTATATTCATCAGGATTATCCAGACAATTATGTAGATTCAAGCTTTCTCAAGTTAATGAAACGAAATGGTATGAATGACCAGATTAGATTTAAATAGATCAGCTATTTTGGGTCATTATGAGTGAGATTGTTTAGATCGACTTGGCATTTATTACTGATGCATTCATCAATGATCCTTGTGTTGATATCTAAATATCATGATTTTATTTGTTCAGCAAAAGGAATACGAATTGACAACTAACATTTATATTCATCCTTGTTATTCAAGTGAATGTGCGTCCATTAAACTACTGGAATGTTGTCAGCGAGTCGCTCCGAGTATCGCAACAAATAAGCGTAGAAGTCATATTTGTTGCAATGTTTATACACCTGTACATGCATAGTTGGATCTCGCCTGTTGTGCTTATTGTTGGAAGTTGCACAGTATCAGCTTGTCTGTATATACTTTGGTATATCATGTTGCTTCGATTTGCAAACTCGGATTACAATCCAAGTGATAGTCCAGGTACGATCCACTGATTACAATATGAGCAGATTCTTTACTGACTGCTCAACTTGGTTTATATCCAGTTCCAAAAACTGTGTCCAGCGTTGTTTTGTTCTTTACTATGTTGCTTGGATTGACACCGATTCTTAAAAACCTAACCAAGGATATTAGTAGTGATTCAATCTGGTTCATGACCATAATGATGCTTTTGGCAAATTTACTTTTTCATGATTATGGATCTGGAAGTTCTACTCATGCAAGGTACAGTTTGGCTAGAAATGTGATGAATGTTTGTGCTCGTATTTACAGACTGGATTTAGATTTCCAGATTCATTGTCCATCAATGCTGCCATGTTTGCATCAGTGCTGCTTGCATCACGGTTATCATCCAACATGAGTGTATTTGGACTGATGCTTTTGGCAGTACAATTGTTTGCTCTATTTCCAATACTTTGTCGATCTTTGCGGGTAAGAAACATGCTGCCTTTTAAACCATTTGTTTTGTACTTGCTTGTCCTAATAGTTTGGTTTGTGGAATAGGAATGGTACCATCCATCTACAACCTGGGATAGTATTCTGACGGTGATCTTGATTGGATTTGCTGTAGCACTAATGTGGCATATTTCTCATATGAGTATAGTGCTTTACATGGTTTCCATGATTTTGGTTACTTTTATGGGCCCATATTTATTGGTATTTGCGCAAAGATACAAAAGGTAATGTTGAATGACTTGATGTTGCAAGCATGTGATTGTAAAAGTCTAATTTATATAAACATGTCAACTGTTTTATATCTTAGTGAGATTCGTGGTCCATGGGACGAGGCTGTTATTAATCCTGGTGGTCGATAGTTGTTGGTTTAATCATTACATGAAAATAAAGAGAAACATGTTGAACGTGATTTGATATTTGATATTTGATATTTGATATTTGATATTTTATCCAACTCGACTTTTACTTTAGATAACAAGCAATATGGTTAATCTGACACTTATCATCACGTCAGTGCTCTTTGCAGTGTTGGTTATTATTGGTGCCATTTATTTTGTGGTATATTTCCAAAGTCCAACAGATAAATGGGTTGCATGGTTTCCTAAAGTAATTGTGGTAAGTCAAGATGGTGTAGCATATATACATGATAATTTAGACTGGTAATGCTACTGTCAAGTCGTGTTTGAATTGACTGTTTTGGCACGAGCTTGGTGATTAGTTACACTAGAAAGTGGTAGTAACTGTAATGCTAAAAAAGCAGCTGCAAAGCTATTGCATCTGTAAACAGATACACATAGTTTTATATCTTTCTATTTCCAGCCTGTTTGCTATATCTGTCACTAACTACAAACGAGTTTAAACTTGAATGCGCGTTTTCATGACTTGAACATAAAATGTCCATATCGTATGAAAACTGCATGGTTGTCATGTCTGATTTGTAGATACTCTCACTTTCATTGGCAGCATGGAACATTTTTTTATTACCACTTGATGTTGCGAATCAATCAGGGAGTGTGGGAGCAAGTCCTGGTGGAATACCTATACAAACCCTTACTCTAGCATTCTATGCCACCTCTATTATTATTGTGCTGGTAGTCATGCCATTCACGGTGTTTTACTATGAGGGAGAAGACAACAAGGATGACGAAGATGCACCAAAACGGTAAGGATTCAAATCACAAGTGCAACTATTTTGTAAACACGCAGATCTTGTCAGGGTTTAAGCGTAATTCTCGGCAATAAATATGCCAAAGCAAGTGGTATACCTATAGTATATGCGACTAATATTTATTTTCAATCCACTACTTGGCGTGCCCATGTCTGTTTGATCAAACCTAAATGATATACTTTTCAACAAGATCCGCTTCTGGTCAATTCGGATATGCTATTAAATGGATTATTCCAACCCTGGCATTTATAGCAGGAATTGTTGCTGCCATGTACTGGGGTGGTCTTGGATATGCCCAAATATCCACCACCTATCTCCAATCGCCACTTTTTGACACGACAGATCTAGAAGCCAACTCGCTTGCTGGATTCTATACTTTTCAGTTTTATTGCAACACCACTGCAGTTGGGAAAACTATTACATTAACGCCGCGTGTACCATTGGCTGTAAATGCCAGCGCACCAACTTATACTGTTACACCCGCCGGAACCTCTGGCTCACCAGGATTTGGTTGCGCTAGTGTTAGTGGTACTCCAGTAAGTTGGTTTTATCATGCATTGGACGTGACTGAATGTATGCTATGTTTGACACTCGTTTAAATTGTATAGATTTGTTGCGCTGTAACAGCTGTCAACGAAGTTGTTGTTTCTGTTGGTGTGTTTGTTATTGCAGTTATTACTTTACTGGGATGGATCATTTTTGCAGTGTTTGGTGGTGTTGGTATGGCCTCATTGCCGTACGATATGCTCAATGAGTTTCAGCACCGACCCAAACCAATCAGCTCAACTGAGTAAGTTGTGTGGATCACGGTTGAATACAATAACACGAGATATGCTGCTGTTTGCACTTGACTAATGTATGGTGGTTTGAATTGCAACCCATGTCTAGATATGCTGAGAGAAAAGTCAAGATTGGCCAGCAGGCTCAATTGTTAATGGAAGTGGGTAAAACGGTCAATCAAGAAGTCAAAGAGGCTGCTCGTGGCAATAGTTTCAACAAACGCTACCGAGTGATCAAGAATCGAGAGCGTCAATTCCGCAAAGTAAGCATACTTGTGAAACTGATTCTTTAAATGACCAAATTTATACAGGTTGAAAGCTAATCGTGTTTTCTAATCAATCTTGTATCTGAATTTTAGGATGTGATCATTTTGGACTACCATTACAAAAAGCTTGAAGAATGCTATCGATTTCAAAGTGGAAATATTTTGCTTCAGTATATTAAACTGTTTTTGGCATGCCTCTCGTAAGCCAATTTACAATATTTGAATATTGTTTCAGCTATTTAGATTAACCGTGCTAACGGAAATTCAATTTTATACCATCTAATGGTTTTAGAACTTTGCTGACTCTTCTTTGGACTATCCATATTGGACTGTATGTAATTCCCTCCCTTTTGCAACAGAGAGGACAGGCAGTCAATCCAGTTTCACCATTCTTGAACGATATGCTTAATCTAACACAAGGAGTGCCAGTGGTGGGAATTTTCCTTTATGCTCTGTTTACATTCTACCTCTTATTTTGCGTTCTAAAGGGTAATGCAAAGCTTGGAATGCGATTGGTCTTTATCACAGTCCACCCTTTAGTGTAAGTTTTGCAGATCTAACGTTTAAACGCGTTTAAAATGACTAAACTTTAAATGATCCATGTATGGTTTTGACAACTCTAACGCAATCTAAAGTGTTGGCGAGACTCTTATGAGTGGACTGGTCTTTAATGCAGGAATCATTCTTCTTTGTTCGCTACCGCTTGCACAATTCTGCAATGTAGCCTTTGCAGGCTATGCACAGTACACATCTAACCAATGTAAGTTGATTCGGTTTAAATTCAACTTTGGGTTTGTTACACAGTAAAATTGCTCACTCTTTGACTTGCACATTAACAAAATAGCGATTTTCGGAGTGTCCATTTCAACACTCAAGGGCATTTCTGTTGGGTTTGATGTGTGCGTGTATGTGATGCTAGGATTTATGGTGATTACATTCTTTTATAATATGTACAATCCATACAAGAAAGAAAAGGAGAACCAGCTCAAATTTAATTGGTAATTGCAGTCGTATTCACGTAAATGGGGCACTTGTATTCATCTTGCAATGATTGCCTCTATTTCACTCCAGAATAAACAATGGTTAGATATTCATTGATTTTACTACTAGATATTGTCATTCCGAGTTTATGTGTTTTGGATTGCTCGACAAACAAAAACACTTTTTATTAAAGTGATTGTTGGCAAGTTCAAGAATGAACAATATGGAGCTTGATACATCGCGACATTGTTTAAACGATTGGCAGATCATGTCGACTCGGTGAATGTGTAGACTTGTCAACAAGTTTGACCATTACCATTTGAAATATATTGGCTGAATATACTTGCTGACTAATCTAGATGGAAATCAAACATATATTCAGCCATTGGCGTATTCACAACCTACTGTGAATAAAACAGACCAGCTATTCAATCATTACTAGCCTTGACCCTTTTCACTATTAACCATGCTGAAACCTATCAAGTTTGTAGTATAATTCTGACCACATCTATGCTAGTAGATCAGCCAACTAAAGTCAAGAATTGACAACTCAAAATTCAAAATCAAAAATCATTTGTTTTATTTGAACGCTTTTAAACCCACGAAACGCTCGACATTTCAACTCAACTTGCGAGTACCTCGAATCTAAACACCTTGCTCGAGTAGTTTTCAGAACATGGCTATATCTTGGGACGATGACGCTGTGGATGGCGGAAAGACTTCAGTTCAGATTTTGGTGGATTGGTTAATCACTCCAGGAAACTACGAGCGATGGAGAAAGGCAGGGCTGACTGGGCCCGTTACTAAAACCTCACTCTTGGAAGAAATGGTTCCAGTCTTTGTTCAGAACGGTATTTTACATCGATCTGCTTCAAACATTGGAAGCAAGGTTTTTAATCTGGAACGATCATTTGACGAAGCCGTTGATATTCTAAAAAGCTCTGCTGTAGGCTCAGATGGGAAACCCAAGAATGCTGACAAAATTGCTCGGAAATGCAAGTACTTTGATGTGCTGTATCCTGTCATGGCAAGATTCTATCCTCTCAACTCAACTCAATCCTCGTCTGTAAGAGAGTCGATACCAAAAAAAACATCTGCTCGAGTTAAAAAGACTGCATCTGCTGTCAAGTCTGATGCACTTTCGCCTTCATCTTCAGTTACCGATAAAACACAAAGTCTTGTCAACGCTTCAGGTCAAATCGCTGAACAAGGGGAATCCTTAGACGCTGACAATGCACTGCTGGCTAATTATCAACTGGTTTTGTATACTGGAAACCCTTCAGAAATGATTTCTGAAGCATCGTTTGTTTCCACTGCAACTTCTGCGCCAGACACCACAGCAAGTAGCGCTACATTGGAAACACTACCTACACATCCCCTTTTCAGTGCAGCACCTGTTCCGGAACTGATTCCGGAACTAAATACGGCACAACTTCCGGAACTGATTCCAGCACAACTTCCAGAATTGATTCCAGCACATGTTTCTATTCAAAAACCACTTGCAGTTAAAAAGTCACTTTCAGTATCTCGACCCTCGTCAAAAAAGTCAAAGTCAACCGTTCGGAAGGTCAGATCCAACGCATTTCCATTTCCGCTGATTGATGCAGAGGATGAATCTGACGAAATAAGCGACACTGCCAACGATGACAACGACGAGGATTGGGCATCTCCTCAGTTTATGCTAAAGGATCGTAAAGCCAATAAAAAAAGAGCCTCTATTGTCAATGCATCAACAAAACAATCCAAAGACGGATATAAACCTGGTCCTGCATCAAAATCCAACAGAACTCCACATTCATCATCAAAACGATCGTTGATTGCATCGTCTGAACCTCACAAAAAGTCACGTCGATCTGACACGTATACTTTACCATCCATTGAAACAAAATATCGTAGTCGTGTAAGTTCTGGCCATGAACGAGATGAACATACATCGCAACGACTTGTAGAACAAGACGATCTAGTATTACAGATTGAACGACAAGAGTTGAAACTGCGGTTGGAAAAAATCAAAAGTGATATTGAGATTTACAAGTCGGATGCCATCATGACCAAGATCAAGGCTAGAAGAAGACTCAAAAGATCGGGAGTATCAGACACTCAAATTGATCGACTATTACCACTTTGAATGTGGATCGAAGCATATATGTAGGTATGTCGATTACAGCACCATTGGGTTCAAGATGGTTGTGTTAATTCAAAGTGGTTTAGTAATTGTTATTTTATTATTATTTTACAAGTATTTTCAAAAGATTTACAACCGTATTCACATAAATGGAACACTTTTCTGTATCTATCTTGAAGCCACTGCCTATTTTATTTGAAATAAACAATGGTTAAATAATTGTCATTCCGAGTTTATGTGTTTTGGATTGCTCGACAAACAAAAACACTTTTTATTAAAGTGATTGTTGGCAATCATTTGAAACACATTGACTGAATACACTTGCAAATCAATACAATATTTTATGTGAATACGATTTAATTGATTACAAGAACAGAGAATAACTTGCAAGAAATTCATCAACTCAGTTTTCCTGAGGGTACTTGGAGTGTCCGAATAAATTACTTTGACAAGATAATCGAACGTTTAACTCAATGGCTGATTTAAGTGGTGGTTGGGATACTGGAAAGATCTACTCTACGGCAGTCTTTCCTGGAGAACAGAAAGATGAATCTGCTATTGTTGTTGAGCGCAAGTTTCTTGACTTTCTTCGTAGTTATCGTCAAGAGAATGTCTTCATTTACAGGTTGGTCGGCTTCATTCTGTCAAGTCTCGTTGTGTCCATAAATTGTGTTTTGCTCGCTACTCTGTCCAAGTTTCTTTATACATTTTATGCGAATACATGAGATGCATTCTGTACACTTTTATTAATTCAATCGGTCAAGTTTGATGATATTGAGCTGATCATAATGCGAATACTTTTATTCTATCATGATTGATCATCTGGCATCTTGAGCATCTTGTCTTTTAAAATAGCCATCATTTTGCATTTGATACTATTTTGATGCACATTGAGCTATAATCTAGAATCCATTCAATCACCGCTTTATTTTTACATTTCATATTCATTCGGTTCCATCAAGAATACTACTGTTGGCTCTGTTCATGATCATTATACCAGTTTAACTAGAGCTAACGTTTATTATTATAACATGTGTTTCGATTGTTGATATTGCTTTTATTTTGCATACGACAGAGAGCAACTTCGTCAAAACCTGTTGATCAAGCAAAACTATATCGAAGTGGATTTGGCCCATTTGATGAACTTTAACGAAGAGCTTGCCAACAACTTTAAAGAAAAACCAAAGGAAAATCTTGTTTTGGTATGTGGTGTATAGTATACCATGTGAGATATTTTAAATTATGGTTTGATGCCGTATTTACGTAGATTGGAACAGTACGTGAATACGGTTGTAATTCAGAGTCTAATTTTACCACTTTGTTTGCTTCTGTATAGCTTGAAAAGGCTGCAGTCACTCTTGCCTTGCAAACCGATCTTTTAAATGCGACTTCGATCTATCAGTCTATACAGGTTATGATTCTCTCTAGAGCAAATCCGCTTCCCATTAGAGATCTTGATGTAAGTTGAATATAATGATCAATTATTCAACGTGCATACTCACCATTGAGGGTGTATTGACCATTCAAACTTGTTTAGACACCATTCATCTCCAAGTTGGTTCGTATTCCCGGCATCATTATTTCTTCAAACAACCCACAATCCAAGGCTACCATGCTTCATATTATGTGTCGATCATGTCGTCACGTTAAACATCTGCAGCTCTCTGGTGGTTTAACTGGTGTTCGTCTTCCTCGTTTATGTGATAGGTAAGTTTAAATTTGATCAGTCATGGTATAAAATAAACGCATTTATCTAAAATGCTGTTTGACTCGGTACCTTGTATTTGTCTAGCGAGCCCGATATTTCTGGAGAAAAAATCAAATGTCCTGTTGACCCATACATAATTGTACACGACAAGAGCAAGTTTGTTGATCAACAGACTCTGAAACTTCAAGAAAGTCCAAGTATGGTTCCAGTAGGAGAGCTTCCACGTCATCTGCTTATGACTGTTGATCGGTATCTCACTGGCATGGTCAATCCCGGAATGCGTGTTACTGCCACGGGTATTTTTACCACTTTTGATCAGCAAGCATCACAAAAAGGAGTACGATATTTTGTTTAATGTGCACATGTATTTCCAAAGTGTCTTCTAATATTCAAATTTTATCATGTTAGAAAAATGCAGCAGCAGTGGCGCTTCGAACTCCGTATCTTCAAGTTATTGGCTTTGAATTGGACATTGATGGCACTGGAAACAATGTCCGGTCGTTTACAGCCTTGGAAGAGGAAGAGTTTTTAGCCATGTCTCGCAGACCCAATCTATACCAAGAATTTACATCCAGTGTTGCTCCTCAGATTTACGGAAGCGAAGGTAATAGCAGAGTTGTAATATAATGGCTGCCAAATAGAGTTTAAACCTGATGTTATTTTGAACTTTATAGATATCAAAAAAGCAATTGCCTGTCTTTTGTTTGGTGGCTCTAAAAAGTTTCTTCCAGATGGTATGAGGCTACGTGGCGACGTTAACGTTTTGATGTTGGGTGATCCTGGAACTGCCAAGAGTCAATTGCTGAAGTTTGTTCAAAAAGTACAGTTGTGGTATATTTTGATTGTCGCTGATTGGTGTGTAATGATTTTTTATTAATCCGAATATGAAATCATTTTTATTCAAGGTTGCTCCTATTGCAGTTTATACTTCAGGAAAAGGAAGCAGTGCTGCGGGTTTGACAGCTTCTGTGATCCGTGATGCCCAATCTGTGAGTGCATAGTTTAGCTTTGAATTGGGTTTACTTTTTTTGATACGACTTGATGGATGATTAATTGTAATGTTTGCATGATTGTATACCAACCAGAGAGAGTTTCGGTTAGAAGCAGGTGCGATGGTTCTTGCTGATGGGGGCGTAGTATGCATTGACGAATTTGACAAGATGCGCGAGGAAGATCGTGTTGCTATTCACGAAGCCATGGAGCAGCAGACCATTTCAATAGCAAAAGCTGGTATCACAACTGTTCTTAATTCCAGAACATCAGTTCTAGCAGCTGCCAATCCTGTATTTGGTCGTTATGATGACATGAAGAGTCCTGGCGAGGTGATTTATTTTATGTTTGACTTTTATGTGTTACACATTGTTCCAACACCTTTATATCTTTTACAGAATATCGATTTCCAAACCACTATTTTGTCACGTTTTGATCTTATTTTTATTGTTCGAGATGAACACAATGAGGAGCGCGATTCTATCATTGCTCGCCATGTTGTCGGGGTTCATATGGATTCATTGCAGCGAAATGCGCCTGAAGGACAGTTTGATATTCAAAAAATGCGTAGTTATATTGGTTATTGTAAAGCGTGAGTATGCAGCATGATCATTTACCCATTCGATTTGACAATTTATTTCTAATCTGGTGGAATTTTTGGATTGTTGATACAATTTAGTAAATGTGCAGCAAGGTTGAGTAAAGAGGCAGCGGAGAAGCTCAGTAGTTACTTTGTGGAGATGCGTCAAAAAGTTCGTTTGATGGACGCCGATGCCACAATTACCAAGATCAAATCTGCTATTCCAATTACGGTTCGTCAGCTTGAAGCCATTATTCGTGTTTCTGAATCTTTAGCAAAAATGACACTATCACCTGTTGCTACTGAGATGCATGTTGACGAGGCCATTCGTTTGTTCAACCACTCTACTATGAGTGCTATTCAATCTGGAATGGGTAGGTTGCTATTCCGACTCCATCTTTACCGTTGTCATGAATGCATGATTAATAGTTTTTGTAGTGGAGGGATTTTCTAGAGGCAAGTTTTCAGAGGAAGTTGAGCGGATTGAAGACTTGATTCGACGACGTTTTGCCATTGGATCGTCCATGTCTGAGCGACGACTCAAGGAGGAACTATTGAAGCAAGACTTTTCACAAGCGTCAATTGACAAGGCAATGTTCAAGTTGATGCAAAAGGAAGTTTTGATTTATGAGGAGAGACGAACCAAAGTCCGTCGTGTCCGACTTTAAGCTAGTCTCGGTGTATCAGGATTGCTTGTGATGACTATTGACCAATGCCATGTATCTAAAAATTGACAAGAATCACAGATATACAAAGTAAAAGATCTGATATTATGAGATTTATATTTGACAGTCCGTTTTTTGAACGGGGTTCAGTATTTGAAGAGTTTATTTGTGACTGAGATGACGTAAAGATCTAGTTTAAACCACTTGATCAAAACATGGTTCAGTTATATTGCTGATTAAGAGTTGTCAACGGGTGTAACACCACGACGAATAAGCTAAAACATATGATATAGTGCAGTTACAACTGTCAGTGAGTGAATTGGTTGATAGGGTTGAATGTAGATGAATATACCTCTTCAGGAATTGGAAGATTTCTTTCCCACGAAGTTCCGTTGAATCCAGAAGGAGCTAATCAAACATTCAAAAGTAGATCAATAAACAAGAATATTCCATGATAATCATTTCAAAACGAGATCGTGACAAAATCTGGATTCATGGTTCAACACACCAATATAAGGAGTAGGATGAGCATTCAATGCAAGAAGTCGTTCAGCATTGAGCAGAGTAAGTTCGATTTCTTTTGGATTTGTCAAGATCTTGTCATTGTCAAAAAGAGCACGTAACTTGACACAAGTTTCTCGTTGTTCTGGACGCTGCCAATACCAGCTTTCAGCTAAACGAAGACTGCGACGATACAGACCCTTGACGTATCTTGTGTGAGCTGAAGTCAGCGTCTAAAACAGATTCATAAATGTAAAAGAATCGGATAGACGAGTGATATGATAGGACAAGGTTAGTATGATTAAAAAGAACAAGATTAGTGAATCAAGTCAGGTCAAGGAATATCCGAATACAAGGATTGTCATGTATAAAGAATATTCAAACACATGAATTGATTCTAAACAAATCCAGACTGACAACATTGTTCTTGTCAGTTACCTGGGACACAATGGATGAATTCATGTGAATGAGGAAAGATTTGACCAACAAAAGTGAAATGAATTGAGTAAGAGTCACGTGAATAGATTCAGAATTTCAAATCAGTTTTTGTTGAGCATCAAGACAAGACACGGCCAATATTGAAGATTCATCGCGAAAGATACGTTAATGAAGAACACTGTGAACAATAGTGTGAATTTTAGATTAAAACAAAGAGAGAGAGTGAGAGTTTAAACAAGTTCAATCGAGTTAATCAATCAATCAAACGAGTTCAATCAATCGTGTCTGATGGTTTAAAGTCGGAATGATCTCAAATTGAATCGAATCGAATGTGAATTCAACTCGAACGTCGTTTGGATTTTCAACTCTTTCAAGACTTTATTCAGACTCGCTGATTAGATTGTCAATTTCGAGTTCTGTCAATTAAATGGACGGTTTACGCAAACGTCCTGCTGCTGTGACCAGCAGGTTTCTAACTGACGATGAACTCAGTGACAAAACTCAACTGCTTTCTTCAAAGGACGGCGAAGACAAAGTTCATGCCTTGATTAATGTGAGTTCTGATGTTGGTCGTCATGTTCACTCTAATCTCACTCTTTGGTTTGTCATAGCCTGGAGTACCAAAAATGCCACATGGAAGTATTATTGTTGCGCTGGTCATCACTGCTGTTGCTCTGTGGACTCGTCTTTACAAGATTAACTGGGCTGCTTATGTTGTTTGGTATGGTTTGCTTCTTTTGTCTTCAATTCACTGCTTGTATTCTTACAATTCACTAACTATATTGTGTATATTCATACAGGGACGAAGCACATTTTGGGTATGTCTTGTGCTATTCATGTCTTGTACTGTTCATGTCTTGTCAGTTTTTAATGTCTTAATTCAACGTTTTATTATAGAAAATTCGCTGGACATTATATCAAAAGAACGTTTTATTTCGATGTCCATCCACCACTTGGGAAAATGCTAAATGGGTTTGCTGGCTTGGTTGCTGGCTTTAATGGTACTTTTAATTTTGAATCTGGCGCAGAATATCCTCCCGAACTCAGTTATGGTGTGATGCGCTTCTTCAATGCCATCTTTGGTGCATTAATGGCTCCATTGGCATACTATACTGGTATTCATTTGCACATGTCCCATCCAGGCGCTATCCTCGTTGCCTCCATGGTTGTCTTTGGTATGACTTTATCTTGCAGCATTCGTGTCTTGAAGCCTAGATTCAATCCACATGTTTAGCACTGACCTTTTATCCTATATTGGGCTTGTTGGTGAATAGATAATGCACTGTGCACTATTAGTCGATTTATTCTGCTGGATTCTATGCTTTTGTTTTTTACAGCTCTTAGTGTATGCTGTCTTGTCGTGTTTCATAACTACCAAAAAACTGCGTGAGTTTACCTTGTCTAGTGTTGTTTTTTCAAGTGAAACATATTCTTCAACTATTTCTATACATAGCCCTTTTTCAACAGAATGGTTTCTATGGATGTTTTTTACTGGAATCTCGCTTGGCTCTGTGCTTAGGTTAGTTTAAACTGTATCTTCAATCTTTATCATTAATTTCTTGACTGTACATTTAATCTGAAATTCAGTAAATATTTAACTTGTTTGATACTTGCATTATTCATAGTGTTAAATGGGTTGGTTTGTTTTCAATTGCGTTGGTTGGTCTCCATACAGTGGATGAATTGTGGGATATGCTTGGTAACCTGAAAATGTCACTAGTACGTGTTATCATTGATCTGCATGCTCAAGTAGATTTCACTTGGACTCATTATCATGTCTTTATTTTAGAAAACTTATGGCAGTCATTGGATTGTCAGAGCTGTTTGTTTGATCTGTGTTCCTGCTAGTATCTACCTTGCATCCTTTGTGATGCATTTCTCTATCCTCAATCATTCTGGTCCTGGTGATGCTCAAATGAGCTCTCTATTTCAAGCAGGTCTTGTTGGTAACGATTTCAGCTCCAACCCACTTGGTAAGCCGAATGCATTTAAAGTAATCTACTTTTACAACTAATCTATATATTTATCCACTAATTATAATGTGCTTTGGTAGAACTTGCTTTTGGATCCAAAGTTTCCATCAAAAACAATGCTCGTGGTGGTGGTCTTTTGCACTCTCATGTTCAGCGTTATCCCTCTGGATCTACCCAGCAGCAGGTCACTTGCTATCACCATAAAGACTCCAACAACGAGTTTCTTATCATGAAACCATGGGGTGACACTACCGATCTGATGACAGAACCAATATTTGTCGAGGATGGTGACAAAATTCGACTGGGTAAGTTGTCTTGGGTTGCTTACGTCAATACATTTGATTCTAATCCCACGCTGTAGTCCATATCTCTACTTTTAAAAATATACACAGCCATTATGTTGATGCTCCCATAACTACTACCGACTACGAAGTGAGCGGCTATGGAAATGCTACATTTGGCGATCAAAATGATTTGTGGAAGATTGAGAAAGTCGATGCAAGTATTTTTTGATTTAACCAAGAGCCATCGTGATGATCATGTTTTAGCCAACATAATTTATTTTCATTATAGGACTGGACTGTTGGAAAAAATATAAAACGTATTCGCTCTCTTACAACACGTTTTCGTCTTCGCCACGTTACTAGTGGATGCTTGTTGCGTGCCGATGGTGTTACGCTGCCACAATGGGGATTCAAGCAGATTGAAGTGGTGTGTCAAAAAAAGCCCAAGGACGACGAAGTTGCAAACTATTGGAATATTGAGCTACACGTGAATTCTAATTGTACGATCTAAACTGTTGATAATGCATGGATATCTGACTTGATGCTTGTCATCTTTCTAATTTAGTTTGGGGATTGTAAATAGCATTGCAACTAACTTTACATTTCAACTAGTGCCTCCTGGTGGCAAGAATGCGTATAAATCATCATTTTTCCGTGACTTTATTGACTTGAATGTAGCCATGTGGTCGTCCAACAACGCTCTCACACCCGACGCAGATAAAGAACCTGATCAACTGGTTTCACAGCCCTACCACTGGCCCCTCATGACACGTGGCTTGCGTATGTGTGGTTGGTCTGATTCGGACATCAAGTACTATTTATTGGGCAATCCAATTGTATGGTGGGGCTCTACTGTATCGCTTCTTGGCTTGATTGGGCTCACGTTAATATATGTTATTCGTTGGCGTCGTGGCTGTCGCGATTTTTCTTCACTTGGTAATTGACAAACTACTTTTTGTAATGTTTTTGGATTTGAAAACTCACTGTATTTGGGTTAGATGAGTGGGACAACTTTTACATGGCAGCTAAAGTGGGAGTCTTGGGCTGGTTCCTGCACTACTTTCCTTTCTATATCATGGGCCGTGTCATGTAGTAAGTTTTATTGATCAGTACCTATTTTTTGGATTTAAGCATAGTTTGATAAAGATTGCTGTTTGTATTTGACAACCGAGTCTAACTATCAGCTGGTAATTTCAATTATATCCAGTGTCCATCACTATTTCCCCTCGTTGTACTTTGCCATTATTGCTTTTGCCTTTCTAGTAGACCATCTTTCTGGAAAATTTAGCAAACTATTCCATTTTGCCATAGTCACGCTGATTGGGTTGATCGTTTTCCGCGTCTTTTTATTTTTTGCTGACCTTACCTTTGGTATGAGTGGTTCACCCAATGCTTATGCCAACCGTAAATGGCTTAAAACTTGGAATATTAATGATTCTGAATAATTGCTATAAAATTATTTGGTGTGTATTTGAGATTTGTATTGAAGTCGATGAAGATTGTTTGTCTTGAGTTTTTATTTCGCTACAATAAATATGGGAGATTTCAATAGTGTTGACTCGAATAGCTTGTATACTATGTGGGTGTTTATGCATTGCCAATTTGACAGGTTTATACGATCCAATAAGCTTGGGAAAATGATGATGCAGATCAGAGTTTATTTTTAGCTAGATTTTTAATCTCGACTCGGTCTACACTTTTCTATTTTAAAAAGATAATATCTGGATCGATATTTTATAACCGAGGCTCTTTAATCCCTGTATACTATCAAACACCAACTCTATACTGTACCAGAATTAATCTATTCAAATCAAAATATTGCTTTATCCATACACCGAATTGTATACTCGCTCAATCGTTGCGATATTTCACTCGATGGAAACTAACAACACTACATCGGATAAGAATGGTATTGACGCAACACATTCCAGCAATCTACCAACAGATTTAGATTCGGTTGATACGACATCAGCAAAACTATCCACATCACTACATCATCAGTCACACATATCCAAATATAACGCAGAAATGGCAAATGTTGATACTTTAAATCATGATATGCACGAGTCATTGGCTGCATTGGACGAATCAAACGATATATCGTTTTCAGCGACTACACCAACCACAGTAGTCAACACAGAAACAATAGATAGTTTAAAAGAAAGTATGGCAAGCCATACATCTCACTCCAATCCAGAATCGTTGCAACATTCATCAATCATTTCGACAACTACTATTGAATCTGTATCAAATATGGCCCACTACGCGCTATCCGCCGCATTGCCAAAATCCCCAATTCAATCTGATCCTGTAGAACCACCCACTCCACTCCACTCTAATCCTGTGAACCCATCTACTCTCATCCAATCCAAAGAATTAAAAAAATCAATCAAAGACCCCAATGTGCTCATACCGAGTTTGTCTACTTCAACTTTCGTGCCAACTCCACCTATAGCACCTCGACCTAAAGCCACTTCTCCACAACGAAAAGCATCTAGTGAGCTTAACCCATTATCTATCAAAATCTCTAATCGACAGCAACTTCAACTCCAAAAACTAAAACAAATCCAACATTTACAAAAATTGAAATGCCAACATAAGCCACCAATGGAGTTTACCATCCACGTTGGAACTTTGACTGGACAAGTGATTTCTTTGAACGTGTTTTCTCATTTCACTATTGGGGATATCAAATACCAGTTGTTTGAACAAATAGGTATACCTGTTGAACATCAACAACTTGTGTTTTGTGAACACCATTTTGTTAAAGACGAGGCAACATTGGACGAATGTGGTATTCAAAATGGGTCAACTTTGCATTTGGTGTTGCATATGACTGGAGGTATGTTAATATCAAGATGAAAATTATCTAGGCAAAATCACATGGAATGACACATCCAATTCCATAATTCATTCCTATCATGTAGATGATTGAATTGATATTTACTTGTGTTGAATCAATTTGTGATATAGGTCCTGGATTACCCACTATTTCAAAAACAGTCTCGTCGTCGGAAAAAGACGTTGTGTTTCTTTTGTGTAAGCAAAACGAAGATATTTTCATGTTGGAAGTGGATATGAAGGACGGAAACAACCCAAAAACCGTTGCAAAACACGTTCTTCGTCTGGCAGAAGGTATGGCAGGTGCAAAAATCTTTCAATGTCTGGACTCTGCCGAGTTCTTTGATATATCTGATCTGGGTGATTTAGATTTTGATCATGACAAGCAGGATAATGTAGGCTTGAGTGATGGAAACGAAATTGATGAAGATTATAGTAGTTATGACAGTCAAAAAGTGGATTCATTTTTATCAGAGCTAAAAGCCAATCGGCCTTACTCTTCTGGATCCACCTCATCTACATGTACTTTCACGTCGTTCATCTCCAGCGACTCGGTAGATTGGGAAATCTTATCAAAACAAGAATTGCATAGAATGACAATTGATTCATTGAACAGTTCAAAATCTCATAAAGAGGATCAGCAGCTTACGTTACCGAAACCGTCGTCTATTGCAACCTCGCGCTGTATGTCATCTATAAGTTCAGCACGTTCATTATCGTATGAATCAGTATCAGATAATGATATCTATGAATCAAATCATACAACAGTATCCTCCATGTCAACACTGGAACATCTTCTCTATCATGCAAATGTAATTTTTTCATCGCAGAGTCAGGACCACCCACCCAGACTGATTGTTCGTACACCCAGAGCAGCAAGCAGCAAAAAACAGGGAAAGTCGGCAAAAAAACTATCAACCGCCTCGGCACGACCTGCAACTGCTATTTCAATTATGCGACTACCAGCTGGTGCACTGCCCATGTTTATTATTCCTAAAACGCGACCTGCATCTGCAGAACAGCAAATACAGTTATTACATCAGCAGATTCAATTCCAGTTTCAAAAAAGTTTGCAATCGTCTGATCATTCTAATGATGCTAATCAAAAACCCTCGCATTTGTTTTCAATTGGGAATCTGATTCATAACCGCGACATTGATCAAAGTGCCGACTTTGATGCACAAAATAGTATACAACTAGAAACCAATGTGACCCAAACTATAGAGACCGCATTGGAAACCGAAAAGGAAAGTCTATACACGATATCGCAGAAAAGAGAAAATAGTTCTAGCAATTCTACTCTATCAAGTATCAATGATATGCTTCTTTCTTCAAGCTATTCCAGTGCATGTTCAAGTTTATTGGAAAAACAGGCACAAAATAGTCATACAGGATTTCATTCTCATCAATACAGATCTAAATATCAACCTATACCATCCAAAAACTCAAAAGGTGCAACCATCAAAAAAAAATTAAATGCATCGTTTGGATTTCAAGAGAGTAGAGTGTTGCAATCAAATAAGTCACCACTGGGCTTAAATGCAGCTCTACATCACAAAACCAAAACATGTTTATCCAGAGAGAATTCATATTGCTCTGATGCTGATTGGACCAGTAAAAATAATCGACGGCATCAAGCTCTTCCATACCCATCTCAATCTTACAATCGATTGAGTTCAGGAGTGAAACTACCGCCCATGGACAATCCAACTCTCTTTGATTCAAGCAGTGACATGTCCGAGTTTCAAACCAAGTTATCCCAAACAATGGTTAGTGATGAACACGGTGTGACTCAAGCCATCAAACACACTATTTTGAATGAGATCCCTAATCAGGATACGGCTCTTTCACGACATTATACACCACGTAGCCCGATTCATTTTCTCACCCAAGATAAATTGCGTGCATCCATCTCGCGACACTCTCTTCGTTCATCAAAAACATCCATCAAACCTGTTTCTTTTGTCGATATGACCAGTTCAACTGGATCTGCAATCCATAGAGGTAAGAAAAAGTGTTTTACATGCAATAAAAAGCTTGGTGCCGCATCAAGTATCAAGTGTCGATGCGGAGCCGTGTTTTGTGCCGTGCATCGATATTCCGATCGACACAACTGCTCTTTTAACTATAAAGAGGCTGGAAAAGCAAGTTTAATTCGTGATAATCCTATAGTAAAAAAAGACAAATTGGTTTGGTTGTAAAAGTAACACCAAGAGTTTAATAAACAACTGCTTTACACTGTTTAGATATGCAATAGTGATCCTGGTGAGGGATGGTTCTGCAGACTGAATAACTCAACCATTAGATTTTGTTTAAAACCTTTGCTTTTGAAAGTTTTTATTTGAAAAAAATAGTAGAAATTTGAGCCAGTTTGTTTAAAATCCCGAGTCAGGTATCAAGAAGGGACTTGTTTTTTCCAGGATGGTTGGACCGTAGTTTGTTGAGACACCTCTTTCTGTTCAGATTTTCCTCCCAATGCTGTTCGTGGTTTTGGTGGTTTGGCAGGAGCTGCACCTGGCGTAGCAATATAGGCTGGTTTGGGCAGTCGCTGTGGACTCTCGCTGTTCAAATTATCTACGCTTTGAGTAAATGCTCGCGTTTCTTGAAATGTTGGAGGATTTGTGGGTTGTGCTGCACACACCAACATATCAGAAGAAATAGCACTGATTTTTGGTTTGCATAACTGATCTTGTGATAGTTTTTCTTGAAGTGCCAAACGAGCACTTGCTGCTTGAGAAATTCCTTTGGGGTTCTGGCTAGAATCTTCTTGGGGTGCTTTGGGCTGTAATGTAGGTGCTATAGATCTATTGGGTTTTGGGGCGGGTTGAGGTGGTACGACCTCTAACGCAAGCATATTCATGCTTTTAGATATTCCAGAAAGCTTGTTGGCTCCGCTTCGATCAAGACTAGCAGTATTTTGAATGGGTTCATCTAAAATACCAACCGACTCTTTGTTTTTTAAAAAGACAGTAGTGGCCTCGTTTGATGTAGCAACAAATCCAATTGATTTTGGTTTAGATGCTAGCATTTGCTTTGTTGTAGTAAGAGGCACAGAACTGGTGGTTCCTAAATGGTTATTTTCATCCATTTTGTCGCCTTTTTCAAATAATCTGGTAGTATTTTGATGAATATTTGATTCATAGAGTTCACTAGATTCGCGTAAAGACTCATCATGTAAAATACTTCCAATCAAATATGTGGTGGGTTCCTCTACAGTCATATTCCCGTTATTAGGAGTGATTGATGATGAAAAGGAGCTATTAACGGAAGCATGTGTTTTTACACTGGACTGTTTGGGAAGGGGAATGGCATTTTGAGATTTCAAATCACTGCTTGTTGATAGTTTTGGTGCAATGGGGAGATCATCAGTTTGAGCCGCTTTTCTAATGTCCATTGCAATCACAATTTCTTTTCCATGCGATCTCTTAAACTGGGTATTGTTTTCATTGGAATTTTCTAGAGAAGATCCATGATACGGTACAGATTCGGACACATGGCGTTGATGACCTCGAGTCAACATGTTACTTGCGGTTGGAGATTGTGACAATTCGGATATAGAGGATTGAGGGGGGCTTGAAATGCCGTTGGGTGGACTTGGTTCAGATTCAGTCATCACATTGTCTTTGGCATGTTTGGATGTTGCAGTACTATACGCATTGGCACTTTCAGCACGTCTTGGTCTCACTTTTAAATCTGCCGGATTGATTCTCAATAAACGCGGCTCATTAGTGTTACAAGACCCATTAGTCGGCAATAGCTGAAATCCCTCTTTTGAAACACACGATTCATTGTCTTGCACTGTTTCATTCTCTGCATTGCGGGGCGAATGAAGCATGCCTGAAGGAGCGCATACTTTAGATGGTTTAGTGGATACTTTTATTGGAGGTGGTGGTCCTTCTATGATACTATGTTCAGGCATCTGAGATAAATTTGCCAATGTATTAATTGAAGTTGCTGGCGAAATACGACTAGCAGGTGAAGCAGCCACAACGGGTGGAGGTGAGTAAGTGTCGTATTGACGTGTAGTGCTTGGAGACAGGGCCTGATTTGGTTTCATCACTCTTTTTGGTAGAGCTGGACCATGTTCGAATCCATGCAAAGAATTATCTGCACTCATCAATGATATATTCTTCAAGCTAACAGTAGGCTGAATAGATTGATCCAACGTTGCTTTTGGGGAACTGATTGGCATAGATCCTTGTGATGAACTATCGTTGCATGGTTGAGAACTGGGTGCATCAATGCTACGAACTCTTTGGGCAGGTTTTGGAGGTAATGGCACAGGTGGACGCGATGGATTTATTGCATTGGTGTCTTGAACACCAGTCTGTAAAGCACTAGCATTACCTTCGCTTAATTCCATGGCAATGGCAGAAGAAGTCTTGGTTAATTTGATTGCAGAAACTAGATTGGCTGCAGACTCTGCTCCGCCCATATAATTGAATCCTCCTTTTGGCATAGGTTTTGGCTTGCTCGACTCCATCGGTTGTGCACCACTGGGGGTTTCTGATCGTGGCTGAATAGTCTCTTGCTTGCTCGTTGGATTAGGGGACGAATGGTTATGCATTATGGCATTTTTGCGCACCAGATCAGATTGCTGATTGGGTTTTGGGACAGTTGCAAAATGGAGAGACTCGGATTCGTCAATTTTAGCTGAATGTGTCACTACAAGCGAGGCAGACTGGGTTGACTGTGTGTTGGTGGTATGTGCGCGTTGCTGTCTTGTAGATGGAAGTGGAACAGGAGCTCGCTCTAGTTTCTGAGTTGAATCAGTAAAAGATTTTGATAGTAATGATACAGGAGACTCGACAGATATTTCGGGACTTTCAGTAGCATTTTTTTGGATGAAATTGGTTGAAGGGGGTTTGCGTCCTCTAGGACCCGATGCACGAGTAGCTAAAGCCAGCGGTTTTTCCGATCTTTCTACACTAAGATCAATAGTCGAATTTAATTCTTTTTGAGAAACTGGTGACACAGTTTTCGATTGTTTTCTTAAAGGTCTAGGTTCTTTACTGGGAGCATCGATTGTAGTGGAATTGATCGGTTTAGACCCAGAAATAGATGATTTTTGAGAAAAGGTGTGAGTATCACTTGATCGGCGTCCAAAAAAGCCACCTATATGCTTTTTTTCCTTTGTAGCTTCTTCTTGTTCTTTATTGTGGACAAAAACAGGTAAAGCCGTTTGTGGAGGATCAAATGCGATTCTTGACGAACTGGATTTGTTGATGTGTGCAGTAACACTTTGAGCTGCAAGGGCAGCTATAGATTCACATGTATTCGATTCGCCACTGATACTAGAAAGAATCAGACGAGTATCATGCGAGCTCAATGAAGCTGACAATGGCTGAAGTTCTGGCTGACTCCATGGATTATCGTGCAGTTTAATCTCGCGTAGTTTACTGCCAAACTTTGCAAATTCAATGGACAATGTGGTAAATTTGTTTCCACTAAAATCTATTGATCGAATATTGTGCATTGCAAATAGTTCGGGTGGAATTCCTCGATGGCTAACACGATTGTTGTGCAAATCGAGTTCTTCCAGCTCAGTAAGTTTGTAAAAATCGTCAGGAAGCCAATCAATGCTGTTGGAGTGTAGGATTAAGGATTTGAGACGAACAAGGGATCCTATTCCTGTAATACTGGTGATATCCGATCCTGTGACTGTCAGACTTTCAAGTGATTTGAGTTGAAAAATAACATCAGGCACTAAGATGGTTGTATAGTGATTGCAAGTGTTGAAATACAAATCAATAACCACGTTTGCAGACATGTTTTTCAAACACACTCGAGATAGTTTTGTAGCAATTATACACTGATAAAATGGCAAGGATGCGCATCTCATCTTTGCATCAAGGGGGTTTATTGGGATATGTAGATTAAAAAGACTTACAATATGGAAGTGATGCATTAATGAGACTCAGCCGCTCTAGATTGAGCGACCCTGCATCTTCCGGAATCCATTTTGGGTCGAGAGGAATATCTCTAATTGAAATATCCTTTTCTTTTTTTTGCCTTGTCTTTGTAATAAATTTAGCTACACTCTAGTGGATTGAAGTATGTATCAGTTGTAGAGATGCGACGATAACGACGAGATATGAGCCAACGCGATATATGATATAAGAATAGTATGTGTTAATATGCATTTGACTGTATGCCAGACCAGATAAAGTGGATAAACTGTATAGACAAACATCAGCAACTATATAAAAGTACAGGATAGTACTATCTACCTACCTGTGAGTTGCCCATTGTGTACTCTGACTATATACCAAGTCAAGCACTGAAAGTTAAACACGATTGTAAGATGGATTTCCTGAGGATGGGGTATTTATAGATTTACAAGAACACACAAGCAATGAAGGCAACAATCAAGACAGTCAAGTCAGCCAAGATGATCTAGAACAAACTAATGAATGACAAGAGCAATCTAAATGGTTGATATTTGAAATGGTTACAAGGTAACATGATTTTATTAAGAAACAGGAAGCAGCAACAGTAGTGAACAAGATCAAACGCGTCAAACCCGAAGGAAAAAGAAACTACGAGGTGTAAAACAGCAGCGACAAGGACGAGTAGCAGAATGATGGCGAGTCGAACCAAGCGCACAAGACCATGAGCAACGACCATCCACCACCAGCCCAGAACCACCAGCAATACGGCCCCAGTACTAAAAGTGTAGTGTTTGCAGCTCACCATTCCTTGTGCATTGACAAGTCCAACAAGACACTCCTGTTCCAGACAGTTATGATGGCAATGGCCTGCACTTGAGAACTAACAGCCACGAACATTCTTATTCCTTCTTTTATATATAATAGGACTTGGAAGAAAACTACCCCTTCCACCTATTCTCGGCTTACCCAGAAACCTCACAAGTCCTGCTCCACATTCGTCTGCCATTGCTCTTGATAATAACGCACATCATTTTTGGGTAAGAATATTCTGGCTGTTTATTTTCTGTGCGTGTCCTATATACGTTTCTGTAGGAGTTCCTGCAGTCCTAGAGCCCATCGTCCGCTCTCAGCACCTTCAATCACCTCGGCTTGATTGTTGGAGGCGAATTGACAAGTCTGCTCTATCAATTCCTCCCGTTGACTGCACTTGCCATAGATCTGCACCAGCTCTAGTCTTTTTTAATATGTACTATGGCTTGTAATCACTTGTACTATTTCAGGTTCAATTGCTCTCTGTGCTGGCATCACAAATCCGTTTTTTATTGCCTTTATCGATCCCCACACCATTGCCATGCTCTGGAGTATCAACTATCCAATTCAACTTTTTAATACTGGATCATCACTACTTTCTGTCTTGGTCTTGCTACTGCAATAGATCTAACTCTTTCTTTTCAATCCACTTACATTTCAACCTTTATATAGGCGTGGCATTGACTGTATTGACTACCTATATTCCTATAGTTTATCATCCTTTTGAGTACATAAATAGTCAAAGCATTTACAGCTTTTGTTTACCGCAACATGGCAGACGATTTATCTATATCTTCACAGGACGACACTAACATGTCGGATATCGACGATTTTGCATCCGATGCAAGTGACCAGCTTGACAGCGATGTGGATATGGAATCGCCTTCCGAAACTCTACCCGCTATTTTACCCTCCTCTGTTGGCGGAAAAGGTCTTCCTGTCCCCATCACTGCACAGTACTTTGAGGGAGTCAATCATGACGAGGATGAAGATCTAGACATGCCAGAAACTGATACAATAGTAGATGATGACAAGGTAAGAATCATAATTTCCCGTGTTGTTTTTACTTTTTTTGACATGTTCTTGTCACGTTTATTACTCCTAATAGGATTTAATCGGAGCACAATATGATGAAGATCCATTGGACGATGATTTGGAAGACGATGCTATTGTTAGTGATGCAGGAAGCGCAATTGAAGATCGTACAGACACATTTTCTATTACTCAGCCTCGCGCTCCTAGAACCAAAGTCAGGACTGCCCCAGTTGACAAGTTTAGTCGCAGTCACAAACGAAAAATCAAGACTGTTGCATACGACCCTGTGCACATCTCTGTTGGTGAAAAATCTGCTGGGGTCGACAAGTTTCTGTCGTATCGTGTCACCAGTGAAAATACTGAAGAGTTGCTGGTCAAATACAAAGGCATGAGTTACTTTCATGCCGAGTGGGTCGAACGTAGCTCATTAGAAATTGAACGTGGTGCTCGTAATCGCATTCAAAAGTTTTTAAGCAAACCCTCTTGGGATCATTATTCAGAGGATGAACCATTTAATCCTTCATTCACACGAATTGATCGCATTATTGATTGTGGAGAACATGATGGCACAATCATGTTTCTTGTGAAATGGTGTGCTCTTTCTTATGAACACAGTACCTGGGAGTCACAGCAAGAAGTTGAGCTGGTATGTTGCATCATGTCTTGTTTTAGATCTACATGTTTGATGTGTTCTATTCTTGTATTCTGCTTTTATCTATACTCATGCATTACTTTTGGATTTTTCTAGATTGACGCTGACAAAATTGCCGAGTATTACGATCGTAATGCACTCAAGCCCATCAAACGACTGAGCTACAACCTGATTGGTCGCTCACGTCCTGCATGTTGCTGGGTGAAACTAGAGGATTCTCCAATTTACAAAAATGACAACATGCTACGTTCCTACCAACTGGAAGGGCTCGACTGGCTTATGTTTTGCTGGTATAACAAGCAAAATTCCATTTTGGCTGACGAAATGGGATTGGGAAAAACAGTACAATCCACTGTGTTTCTTTACCAGCTTTTTTTACAAGAGAATCTGCGTGGCCCGTTTTTAATTGTCACTCCACTTTCCACCATTGGAAATTGGGAGCGTGAAATTAAAGCATGGACAGATATGAATGTTGTCGTATATCATGGCAGCCAATCTGCTCGCAACCTAATTGTAGAGACCGAATATTATTATCGTGATGAGACTGGTGAGATTGTCTCCGATATGCTCAAATTCGATATTGTTCTTACTACATACGAAATGGCCATGAGTGGTGCTTCTCAACTGCGTCCCATTCCTTGGCGATGTGTTGTACTTGACGAAGCTCATCGTCTCAAAAACAAATCATCAAAAGTGACTGAAATTCTCAAAACGTACACAATGGAGCATCGTGTGCTCTTGACGGGTACGCCACTTCAAAACTCTCTGGACGAGCTTTGGGCATTGCTGAATTTTTTAGAGCCTCACAAATTCGCTTCCGAAACTGATTTTAGGCTCAATTATGCATCGCTCAACTCTGCTGCCGATGTTGAAAAACTTCAAAACGTGCTCAAACCTCTTATGCTTCGTCGTCTTAAGGAAGATGTTGAAAAATCCATTCCCGTCAAGGAGGAAACCATTGTAGAAGTGGAGTTGACTACAACACAAAAAAAATGGTATCGATCCATTTTAGAAAAAAACTTTTCTTGGCTCAAGCAAGGAACACTCAAGAAAACCAACGTACCCAATCTTATCAACACCATGATTGAGCTTCGAAAATGCTGCATTCATCCTTGGCTACTCAAAGGTGCTGAAGATCAGATCTTGGATGAATTGAATGCTCGCACGAATGAGCAGCAGTTTAATGCACTGATTCAGTCATCAGGAAAAATGGTGTTGATTGACAAACTATTAAAAAAGCTGAAACAAGGTGGACATAAAGTGCTGATTTTTTCGCAAATGACAAAATGTCTGGATTTGATTCAGGACTATCTACGTAGTCGTGGATGGTTATATGAGCGCATTGATGGTGGTGTACGTGGCGATCTGAGACAAGCTTCAATCGATCGCTTTTCAGCTCCTGGATCTGAATCGTTTGTGTTTCTACTATGTACACGTGCGGGCGGTGTCGGAATCAATTTGACTGCAGCCGATACATGCATCATTTTTGATAGTGATTGGAATCCGCAGAATGACTTGCAAGCTCAGTCAAGATGTCATCGTATTGGTCAAAAAAAGCCTGTGCAGATTTACCGTTTGATTACTCGCAATACGTATGAGCGAGAGATGTTTGATCGAGCAAGTATGAAGTTGGGACTGGACAAGGCTCTTCTTCAACGCATGGATATGCAGGGTGAAAGCGGGTTTGCTGGATTTGATGCCGGATCGTCCAAATCTAGTGCACTTACCACGGAGGAAGTAGAAGAACTGCTTAAAAAGGGTGCTTACGGTGCTTTTATGGATGATGAGGCTAGCAAGCAGTTTTGTGAAGAAGACATTGACCAGATTCTTGAGCGTCGCACACAAGTTATTCGACATGATAACAAGGATGAAAAAAGTTCTATTTTTTCCAAAGCAACGTTTCAAGCTTCTGGGAGTGCTGCAGATGTTGATGTCAATGATCCTGATTTTTGGGACAAGGTTGCCAAGCGAGCCGAATTGCAGATTGTTGAAGAAATTCCCGAAGAGTTACTAATTATGGATATGCCACGAAATCGCCGTCAAGTAACCCGATTTGGCATCAAAAATGCATACGACTACTCGACAGACAATACAGCTTCTTCAGGGTATCCATACGAACTTCCTTCTGGTGCCACGCCACCTCCTGCTGCAAAGATCAAAGATGAGCTAAGGCCATGGTCTTTGACGGAACGAACCCGTCTTGAGCGCATGATCATGCAGCACGGATTCAATAACTGGGGCGTATGCCAAGAGTCGTTTGGACGTCGCTCCATCTATGATCTGCAAGCCTGCTGTCGAGTCATGCTGAAGCACTGTTTGAATACGTGCACTACTGTAGATCCTGAAGTGATCAAGGATGTCAAACGTGCATTGCACTGCTTCCCTCATCCTAAAACTGCACCTGACCACGCACTTACCGAAAAGGAGTTGGAGAATCGCACATTTTTGCTGCTTCCAAGCGGTGAAGAAGTGGAGCCTGAAGAAATTCCTGAAATTCCTGAAGACGAATTACCCTATCCATGGGCAAACGAAAAGCAAGTGATGGAGTTTAATTCCTTTTGGAACGAGGCCAACAAAGATTATATTGAGCATATTGAGCGCAAAGCCAAAAACATGCTGATTCGTGTCGCTCTCATGTACAATATTCGCAACAAATGTGATCCAAGACCTGATATGCACATTCCCAAGTTTCTTGGTGCGCCGCCTGCTCCATGGTGGGGTGATTCCGAAGATAAGGATCTTATGATTGGTATCTGCAAACATGGGTATCAGCAAAAGTATAACAAGCTATGGGACGATCCTGATTTGTGCTTTTATGAAACTTTTCAGCGGGCTGCGTTGGGTGGGATCATTCTTCAACCTGATGGTCTTGAAAAGAATGGCAATGCTGTTGGTGCCGAAGATGACGGGGATGACAATATGGATACTGAAGTAGCAGATGGAGGATTAGCAGTCAAGGACGAGGCAGATAATGGCAACGATATGGATGAAGATAATGTCAAGGATGAGACTGCCGTGGATGAAGATGTAGATATTTCCAATGGAGCACCTTCTGTGCCTGTTGACGAACGGCTTTCCGCTGGCAAAGCCACTCCTCTTCCAGGCGAAACGAGTGCACAGGATGATACAGTGCCATTTGTTATTCCTTCTGCGACTGATTTAGGTGTTCGCGTTCGTCGGATCCTCAATGCTATGAGCAAGTATCGCCAGTATCTGATTCGCGAGATTGCTCGAAAAGAAGCCGTCAAGGAGCGTTTACGCCAACGTGACAGCGAGCGTCTTGAAAAGCAAAAGCTGCGAGAAAAGGATTTTTCCAAAAAACAACGACATGATTTCCAACGTGTTTTAACATCGTTTGGAGTTCCACGATTTCCAGGCCGGTCCAACGAGATTGACTGGAGCAGCTTTAAGCAACAGGCAGAATTGGAAAAGAAATCGGATGAAGCTATGCTATACTATTATGAAAAGGTGATGAAGATGTCCAGGGAAGTTGTTGAGATGAATAATCTGGCACGCAAGGTTGCAACAGATGCAACGCATCCAATTGGGACGTCTGCGGTATTGAATACCACAGTTGCTGCTGGATCGGATCCACTTGAGATTGATCCAACTGATCCAGATGTAGATGCTGGTGATCAAGACGGGGATGCGGCCGAGTCTACAGATGTTGCAGACACTGCTGTAAGTGTTGCACAATCCAAGGGCAAGCTGATTATTGATACCGATGGCGAAATGCTGACACTGGAAAAGGCAAAAAAGATTCTCAAGCGTGTAGAATTATTTGAAAGATTGCGATCAGGTGTAATGGACGATATTTTATTAGACAAGAAACTTCAAGCAGTAAAGCGACATGGTAAAGCCAGTATGCCCAAATGGTGGGAATATAGCATGGATCGGCCATTGCTGATTGGCATTAATCGATATGGACTACTAAGACCGGAGCCCTTGTATCTTGACCCCGAACTGCCCTTTTTACAAACCTTTCAAGAATACTCGAGGAGTTTGGAAGAGCGCAAAACATTTAATGTTCCCAACGATGAGCTTGTATGGGGTAAATTTGAAGACAAGTTTTGGCCCCGTGAAGTGCTGATTGTGAAGCGGTTCGAGTTACTAGTAAACTATGCATGTCGACCTTTATCTAAGAAGGCTGCATTAAGATATCGAAAAGCCACTGAAGCGTTGTTAGCTGCTCAGAATGCAGCCAACGCAAAGTCTTTGGGATCAGATGATGAATTTGAACCGGTAGCACCACCAGCATCCAAAGTGTTGCGACTCAAGCTTAAATTAGGATCCATGAATGATGATTCACCCATGGATGGCACGACTTCTACTGTAGCCAGTGCCAGTGGAACGGACGCTACATCAGATGCATATTATACTGATCGACGAAATGCAGAGTCTGCAAATGTACTGCCTTCAGCCATAATGGAAGATGGCATGCAGTTTGCACGATCAGATGCGGTCACACCCAAATCGAATTCCATCAAATCATTTAAACCAGAAAGTAAAGGAAGTGGAAGTAAAATGTCTAAACCCAAGAGTGAAGGTAAACAGTCTAAATCGGACGTTAAACGAAAACAACAGGTTGCACATCACGATCATGGCAGTACTGATGAAGACGACACGGATGACATGCTAGAGGCAGCGAGTAAGAGGATTGGGCACAAGAAGAAAAAGACCAAGCATAACACGGATTCAGATGCAGGTGAGATTTTAGCATCGCTTCGATATGGAGCAGAAGATGAATTACAGGCATTTTCATCGAGTAAAGAACATGGCATAGCGGGAATAAAGCCCAAAAAGCAACGAAAACCCAAAGGAGCGACCCACGCTTTACCCATGTCAAGCTCATCAGCGTATGGGGATGATTTTGAACTAGTTGAGCATTTTACAGTTGTATCGCAAGATATGCATGGATTTAATCCAGCGACACAGGTATCACAATCAGCACAACCCTCACCAAGGATGCAACTATCGCAACCAGCATATGTACAATCACCTGGATATCAGTATTATTCCCAGTCACCACAACACAGCAATCAGGAGTCATTGAATGCACAACCATCTACAAATGGACATGCAAACTTTTCAGCTGCAATGATACAGGAACAGTTGTATACACGACCACACTCGGGACTATATGAGCATTCAACAACCCAACCCAACCATACGAATGGCATTAAACTCATTCAGGATGAGAATCTTTCGACTCAGAATGGACATGAAAGTATTTAACAAGATCAATTGATGCAAGTTTTACCATTGCAGTTGCATTTACGTAAAATAGGATACTAGTTTACCTTGCATTAACTGCCTTTATTTTGCTTTTGAATAAATATCGATTAAATATATGTTGTGTGTTTACTACACATTGGTTTATTGAATAGACATGATTTATTGTATTTTAAATCCAAGATCATTATGATGCACAAAATGAGATCATGGAATTGAAACTAGATTGTAGTATTCTGATACTGTCAAGGTCATTTTTGTATTTTTAAAATCCGACATTCGCGTCTAGTTTCAAGACAAGTGTGTATAATCAGCAATGTTAAGATTGAAGCAGTTGGAATGTAATGAAATACATGTGACGA
This sequence comes from Batrachochytrium dendrobatidis JAM81, assembly GCF_000203795.2. Classification (NCBI taxonomy): domain Eukaryota; kingdom Fungi; phylum Chytridiomycota; class Chytridiomycetes; order Rhizophydiales; genus Batrachochytrium; species Batrachochytrium dendrobatidis. Next base: position 743,940 of record NW_006281109.1, on the reverse strand, counting down.
TTCACTTAGTTATAAAAATGAACAAAGACCAACCAACCCTGTCGATTCCAGACAGTATTGAGTAAAAACCTTTCAAGAGATTGTCAGTGTAAGCCAACACTAGTGATTTACACGAATACGGCTGTAATTTGTGGATAACCCTTGAAGTCACCCTTTACTCGAGGGATAAGCACAGGATTTAATAGTTTGACTTGAACCTTCTCAACAAACGATTCAATGGTATGGAATTGTTACCACTCGACACAGTTGTTTATCATGACAGCATTGCTATGGGCTGTATAACCATCAATGAGCTCCGCTCATACTTGCAGTATTACTAACAGTTTCCAATGTTCTGCGTGTTCTACTCTAGGCCGGTGCTCTTGATAACGCTCGAAAGCAACTCGTCACCATTCGTGACACTGACCTTGAAGATGCATTCGGTTATGTTTACTCCGTCTCTGGTCCTGGTAAGTCTTGTTCTTGAATGTCTTGCTGTTCTTCCAGGTAGTGCTGTCCTGCCTTGGACTATAGTTGATCTTTACGATCGTGGTGATGCTTACTGCTATTGTGCGTTGGTCTGAACTGCTTCTAGTCGTTGTTGCTGAACACATGGATGGATGTGCCATGTTTGAGCTTGTAAGTCATTTAGACTATTTCATGTCTGGTTGGTCTTGTATTCTCATGGCTTTCTATCTGTAGGTGCGTGTTGGTCACTATGAACTCGTTGGTGAAGTGATTCGTATTGACAATGACAAGGCCACTATTCAAGTCTACGAGGAAACATGTATGTCTGACTCTGTAGTGTTGCTCTTGTAGAGTGTTACTCACTATTCAGACTTTTAGCTGGTTTAACTGTAGGAGATCCTGTTCTCAAGACTGGAAAACCTCTTTCTGTTGAACTTGGTCCAGGTAGATCAACCACTTGTGCTTCTGTGTTACTCTTCTGCTTCTAATCCATCACTTTGATTTCAGGTATTTGCAATAGTATCTTTGATGGCATTCAAAGACCTCTCAAGGACATTCAAGAGCTTTCTCAAAGTATTTACATTCCTCGTGGTATCAATACCCCGGCACTCGATAAAACCATTGCATGGGACTTTGAACCCATCAATTTCAAAGTATGTTTTGTCAATTTCCATCAATCTGCTGATTGTTTAATTAATTGATTTGATCTCGTTCGTATTTAGGTTGGTGATCATGTCACTGGAGGTGATATCTATGCTATTGTTTATGAAAATACTTTGATCTCCCACAACATCATGGTTCCTCCCAAAGGTGCTGGTACCATTACTTTTATTGCTCCTAAAGGTCAATATACTCTTCAGGATACTGTTCTCGAAGTCGAGTTTTCTGGTGCAAAAACATCGTATACCATGCTTCAAATGTGGCCTGTGCGAACACCTCGTCCTGTCACCGACAAACTTGCTGCTGATTTCCCTTTGCTCACCGGTCAACGTGTTTTGGACGCTCTTTTCCCTTGTGTACAAGGCGGTACTACTGCCATTCCTGGTGCCTTTGGTTGTGGAAAAACTGTTATTTCTCAATCTCTCTCCAAGTACTCCAACTCAAACGTGATTATTTACGTTGGATGCGGTGAGCGTGGTAACGAGATGGCTGAAGTACTCATGGACTTTCCTGAACTTTCTATTGAAATTGAGGGTCGTAAAGAATCCATCATGAAACGTACAACACTTGTGGCCAACACATCCAACATGCCTGTCGCTGCTCGTGAAGCATCAATCTATACTGGCATTACACTTTCCGAGTACTTCCGTGATCAGGGCAAGGACGTTGCCATGATGGCTGATTCCACCTCTAGATGGGCCGAAGCACTTCGTGAAATTTCTGGTCGTCTTGCTGAAATGCCTGCTGATTCTGGCTATCCTGCCTATCTTGGTGCTCGTCTTGCTTCCTTTTATGAACGTGCCGGTAAAGTCGTTTGTCTTGGAAACCCCTCTCGCAAAGGCAGTGTCAGTATTGTTGGAGCTGTATCTCCTCCAGGTGGTGACTTTTCTGATCCCGTCACCCTTGCCACTCTCGGTATCGTGCAGGTGTTTTGGGGTCTTGATAAAAAGCTTGCTCAGCGTAAGCACTTTCCCTCTGTTAACTGGTCGCTTAGTTACTCAAAATATCTCAAGGCACTTGACCCATACTACGAAAGCACTGAACCCGACTTCACTTCCTTGCGTACCAAAGCCAAGGAAATCTTGCAAAACGAAGAAGATCTTTCCGAGATCGTACAGCTTGTCGGAAAATCTGCTTTGGCCGAATCGGACAAAATCACTCTTGAAATTGCCAAGATTCTCAAAGACGACTATCTACAGCAAAACGGCTACTCCAACTATGACCGATTCTGTCCATTTTACAAGACGGTTGGTATGCTGCGCAACATGATGTTTTTCTATGACCAGGCTATCCACGTTGTCGAGGCTTCTGCTGGCGCCGTTACATGGGCCAAGATTCGCGACTCGCTTGGTGATATGCTCTACAAGCTTAGCTCAATGAAATTTGAAGATCCTGCCGATGGTGAAGCAGCCATAAAGGAGCGTTATTCCAAACTTGCAAAGGAAATCGAAGAAAGATTCCGTATTCTTTTGGAGTAAATAGGATGAGCCTTTTATAAGTTAAGGGGCTGCATTTGTCAAGGTTAAATTTGTTTCCTTTCTTCCATCTACACTCACCTTGAGCCGTCTAGTTGAAGCGTTTATATTACATTCACTATTTCACTTGGGTTTTTCTACTTTCCATTCATGAACCGAATATAAAATTGCTTTGAATTTAATCTTGGTTTGTCATGGGGTGTATTATGCAATGAGAGTTGAACTATTTACTAAAATATGCGATAATTTGGCATGAAGCATGTTTACCATGATCAAAACTACTTTATTATGCCACATAAGTTTGACTGTCGATTAAAGTTTTAGCGTTACAAATACTCGAATCGGTGGTAGTCGTATCAAGTAAAATAGGTTTTTGTTTTATCCTGCCACCACTTGCAGGCTGTACTTTGGTCGTCTTGGGTGAAATCATTGTTGTAAATGCCAACAACACTAGTGACTCGGCAATGGCTTCAATCCCAAGAAACGATCTTGATAATTGATCCATCAACCGACTCAGATTTATCTTTTCCATATCAGAAGTATACTGAGCCAGCGAAAAATGTACTACATAAAGTACTACTGCTGCTACATCCATGATCGTCGTTACACTCAGCCAAATAACAATTTGATTGCGACTAGAATTGTCTGCATTCTTGCTCATCTTTTTCTTGTTTTCGGCTAATCGTCTTGCAATGGTTACTGTCAGATACACATTGACAAAAGTCATCAAAATCGCCTGGATTGCAAATCCCGACGAACCCCACTATTAAATTACATTGAATCGTATCAACATGTTAGTTTCACTACCTCATTCTATCCTAATCAGTATCGTATCATGATGATCACGTCAAATTACCGGTATAATCCATCGGAACGGTCGATAGACTGGAAATCCATATGCTGGAAAACACAATATTACATGCAGAAACAGAACAACAATTTTGGCTCCCGTCGAAAACCAGTCTGGTAACCTTTGGTCCTGGAACAAGGCTCCAAATGCCACGCGCACCTCGACTTGCAGTAATGCCAATCCAAATAGTGATAGCAACCCAGTAATGACTCGGATTGACACTACACTCACCATAATCGGAGTAAGTTCAATATATATTGTCAATGGCGTGACAACTTGATGGAGTAGCGATACTGCATTGATGACGACAATGAGATGTGGGACCGACCAATACAGTTTGCGTCGGTATGCTATACTGCCATAGTATATCATAATGGCAATATTTCCAATGGCAACAGATGCGGTGATAAGCAGCACGATCATGTTTCCAGGAAACAGTATGTAATTGGACGGAACAGATAAATCAGACATTTTTCAAATCAACTATCTGGACAGTCTGTATAGTGTGATAACCCAATATCAGAATATTGCTCAAATCAACAGATGTGAAATATCAAGTACAATGTGTCTAGAATCAGATTTGAAAATGTATGTCAGTGGTCTTTATATTTAGTTTGGATGGCTTGGAATACTATACTAATGTCCAGATTGAGCCGCCACAATACTCGTAAAAATATAATCATTGTAAATTCACATTAATCCGAGTACCTTGTAATATTCGATCAAACTCCGATCATAATCGATAAACATTATTTGTATTGTTTGATATACGAGTGTGTTGAGTGACAATACACATTGCTCCCAAACATAAAAACAATGAATATGCATTCGCTTTTGTAGCAATAACCAAATGTTTGCATTGTTGGACATTAAAACAATTCATTTGATACTTCAACTAAAATGCATTTTAAACCATTGTCAAATAGTACATTGTATCTAAAAATGGTCTAGTAACAAATTAAGCAGCGTGTTGGACAAGTCATTTATATATGCCAAATAGTGCTGCCATCGCTCGATAAACTGACACATCTGTATCTACAAGCATTGCCATAGCTCGGCATATCCCGATTTAGTGATGGTCGCGATATATTTAGCAGTGAGTAATCCATGTGCAGTCATGGCTGCATCTAGACTAGCATCCATTACAATGAATGTAATTCACAGTTGAATACACTCGAATTGAATCGATATTCAACATTGTCAAACTTGTTACTCTGTAGTCGATTGTTAGTATGGAAAGGATTACTAAACATATGGACTGTCCAAACCATTCATAGTTGATGCCAAACTATGCCAAACTAAACAAGCATGAGTTATTCGATTTACATTAATATCAGAGATCCACAATCAGTCAAAGTGAATGATCAGTTTGCTCGACACTATCGCGCTTTATGCTCATTTTTGTATAAAACAGTCGAATGGATGTTCATATCACAGTTGCAGTGTATTCCACACTTGTTCAATCTCCAACTCTATTACAGATTGAGTTGTCATTGGGCAATCAAAATAGTAACATCAGTTACACTTTCGAGACGTGCGGGTTTTAAACTAAACTGCGAGTGTATGATTTTAGAATACAACACAGCGCATCATATGATGGACGTTGTCTATTGGAAAACAGTCAATTTCTGGTAGGAAAGCGCAACGAATGTTTAGCTACTTTATATTCCAAAGCAAAATAGGGACAGTCCCTGAAAGATAAATGCAAGTATTCCATTTTACGTGAATAAATGGTAAATGCAATGCCATCAATACACTTGCACTATTTGCTTTGCTATTTCATGAAAGTATTTATTAAAAATGGCTTCTGCTCGCCATTATCCTGTTTTATCCTGCAATTCAACTGTTATGCCATTAGATTCTTGCCATACTAGACACATTTCAACTACTATTCATGCCTACTCCGTAGCCACAAAAACTCATGATTCTATACATGCACATTCGACTCGCCATAACACTGCTTCCTCATCGTCGCGCTTAAATATCTTACCTAAACCTGAGCCTACAAAACGCACAACTAAAACAGCCCCAAAAAGCTATTCCATTTCCACCACCATTAACAAGAGAGATTCTTCATTACCTTTTCAGCCATCTAATAAAACTACACAAACCCATACGACTCAGTGTCGGTTTTCGGCTTATAACGATTCATCACAATTACCTCGAGTTTCGACAAATTCCATTCAAGATGCAACCCGACGTGTATTTAATCAATTGAATTTGACCCACTATAGTGCTGCGGTAGAATCAGAAAGCACAATACAATTTTGTGGTTCAAAAATTACAATCCCCATTCGATCATCGTCTATAACCACTTGTTCAAGAAAAAGCAACACATCCACCTTTAAACAAAATCAAAAATCAGTCGTGTAAGTGTTCAAGAGTTTGTAAACCGCATCAGTGTAGTATTTGAGACTAGTTAACTTGAACATGTTTTATGAACGACAGATCTGCTTGTAAATCAAATCATGATCAAGCATCACTTTTTAAAAACCCAGTGCCGCCTGCATCCATTCCGCCATCCTATTCAGGAGTAAATCATACAGCCCGTGAAATTCGCAGATCCAGAATCAAATTAGCAGCGCCGCAGCCCAATATACCTATTAGTGAACTGCATCAACAATCATATCATATATCAAACATACCCACATGCCATACACAACCGATTCGGTCACAATCTAGACCTATTTTAGACGAGATCGCTTATACAAATATCGTATCTGCTCAGTCAAAACACATTTCATTCCCAATTTCCACACCATCGCACAGTCCAAGTATACATAATACAAATCATCCTCATAATATGCGCCAAACAAGTGGTCTAATTTGTAATGCACGCTCCATATCGTATGATAAACCTCATAATAAATCTCTGAATAACAATTCTGCCGAATCGATTGTTTCTACACAATCAATGGCAAGCCACAACTTGGCTACAAATCACATTGCAAACTCCTACAGTCATTCCAGGCAGTCGTTGTATACACACCACAATGCAGATATATCACGCTTGCAATCAAATGACATACACACCACTACTGCAATCCAAACGGGATTAAATGAATACAACAGCATATGTACAAATCAATCAAGCATACATCCAGAATTAAAAGAACTGTTACGTGAACCGTCAGTAGCATTTCATGATGTACAAAATAGTGCAAGTGGTGGCTTGTATCGTTCACGAGGATACACGATCGGATTGAAAAATTTGGGCAACACAGTAAGCTATTTTGCAAATAATATTTATGTCCATTGGACAATATGGCTGTGGTTTAACTAATGTCCATGTTTAAAACCAAACTAAATGATGTATTGGGTTACTGTAGTGTTTTATGAACTCTATCTTGCAGTGTTTATTTTCTATTGGAAAGTTTATGGCGTATTTTGAATCTGGACAGTATCTATCCCATTTTAATTTACAAAGTAGCACCAAGGGATTGATTGCAAAAACATTTGGCGAGTTTGTAAAAAACATCAACCATGCCGATTCAGCAGGACGTGGCAACATAGCATCGCCGTTACTATTAAAACGTCAAATCGAACTGTTGGCTCCACAGTTTAGCGGTTACAAGTACGGGTTTGTTATCTGCTATAGTAATTGGTGATTCTGCTATTTTCAACACATTTACTCATTTTTTTGATTTGCTTGGCAGTCAGCATGATTCACAAGGTATACGGTGACGACGCCTGCCAATTTGATTTATAGTGTTTTAAACTAACTGTTTGGCTGAGATATTTAGAATTTTTACGGTTTTTGCTGGATGGATTACACGAAGACGTGAATACTGGACGACCAACAAAGTTTTCCTATACCGATGAACAGTATGATCAACTGACGTAGGTCCATTACTGATTGTTGACTGTTTAATTATAATGTTGCAACTCTACCCACCATCCTACTCGGTCACATTTACTATTTTTGCATATTGTAATACCTTGGAATTATAGAACCAGGCAAAAGACAATCGTGTCATGGAATAGATACAAAAAGTTCAACAACAGTCCAATATGTGATATTTTTAGTGGCCAACTTCAAAGTACTGTAACATGCCTTGAATGCCAGACCACATCCACCACATTTGATACATTTTGGGACATTTCGGCTCCTTTGATCTCATCGAATTTACACCTAGACCAAGATGGTGTGACTCTTGATCAATGTCTAGATTCATTTTTCGAGGCTGAAAAACTAGATACATATCGATGTGGTAAATGTAAATGTGACACATTGGCCATCAAGCAACTTGGAATCTCACGTCTTCCATCGGTGCTTGTTATCCGTAAGTGCCATGAATGATCTTTGTACACTATTAAAATGTTGGTGTAGTCATATTTACTTTTGACTGATTGCACTGATTGGACTGATTCGACTGATTCGACTAATTGGACTGATTACTACAATAGATTTAAAACGGTTTCAGGTTTTGCCCTTGACAGATATACCAAGCCGTAAGCTTCATACAATGGTGACGTTTCCCATACATCAGTTTACAATGAATGCCTACACTTCTGAACTCACTTCAGCAGAGTATGACTTGGTTGCAGTATCAAACCATTCTGGTGAATTGCATGGCGGACATTACACTTCTCATACGCGCAATACAGATACAGGCCATTGGCATTTGTGGAGTGACTCGATCGGAAGCCAATGCAATGACCTCGAGTTTACTCAAAGTAGAGATGCTTATGTTTTGTTTTATCAATGCACAAGCATGTAGCAAGTATCTGAATTGCATTCACACGTTTATTGCAATTTAAACTGTATACTCGTTTATACAATAAACTATAGGTGTCGAGTGTATCCATACTCAAGCAGTGCCTTTGAAATGGTTCAAAAACTAGTGTCACGCACACCCGATTACTGATTACAATAATTGCTTAATAAATTGACCGAACCATGGGTTGAATGCTCAAAAATCATGTATAATTGGGGTTGAATCAAACTAACCATTATATTCATATCCAGTAGCCAGTAATACTTTTCAATAAACCGAGTCCAAGTCAAACATGATGGGTTCAACCTAGTTTCCAGCACGTATTTTGACTACCACTTGACAGTATAGTCTCATTGTTTTCTCTTGATAATAACAACCAATACTGAATACATTGTAAAAACAGTTTTGCAAATTCAAAGTGGTTTATACAGATATTATGCTGGTATGACTTGAAGGTTGATCAGCATTAGATACAGCCTCGGTCTTGACCGTGATGGCAGATACCAGAGCCTTTTTTGTACGATCGTTATGATTGGCAGGCATAAAATACACTCCTGGCGATGCTTTTGTAAAGATAAACTTTTCCAAACATTTTTTTTGAGACTCGATAATTTCTTCCTAATATTCATCAACAGTTGGTATTTAATTGACAAACTATGCATGGATCGAATAAACTGATGATGCAAACCATGCTTACAGAAATATCTTTGATTTTTTGTTCTGTAAGTCGACGCTTTTCAATTACAGCTTCCCGTTCTTTCTTTATGCGATCTGCCAGCTCTGCCTTTTCCTTGACGAGTTTCTCTGCAAGTCGTTGTTCGATAGTTTGGCGTCTAATGGCCTTGTGATTGCCAAAATAAAAGTTAATATATATACAATTGTGGCATCAGGATTCAGTACTTACTGCTTCCGACATGTTGGTATCTTGATCCTTCTTGGCAGTTTGCAGAGTACCAACCAGCATTTGAAACATGCGCTTGCTACGCTTTTTGGCTTCGGGATTGTTGTCCATGTCATCAGATACAGATTTGCGCTTATGCAATCCTCTGCCAACAGATTCATCTGCTACAGAAGATGTGTGTGATTCTACAATAGATTGGAAAGTACTCGGAGTTGGCTCAACTGTTTCGGGTTGGATACTTTCAGTTGAAAGATCAGCAGAAACCAAGTCATCAATGCTAGATGAAATGGTTTGAGTCGAGTCGTCCAATACCATTGTGGATTCATATGTTGATGGTAGATTGGAGGTTTCTGACGGTTCATCAATGGCTTGAGTAGTTTCAAGTATATTTATTGATTGGGATTGTAAATCTGTTGATATATTTTTACTAGACTCTAAAATGGGATCTGACAAATCAACAGGGAGCTCAGAATCATCTGCAGTGTCTATAGCATCTTGTTTTTCTGGAGTAGAAGCAGCCTTTGTCTTTCTTTTTGGAGTTTTTGTGGGTGTAGCAGGAGCTCGTTTAGATTTTGGAGTTGCAGCAGCCTTTTTAGGCGATTCTGAACTGACTTGAGAAGTAATAGGATTGAAGATCTGGAAGCACG
>NW_006281109.1:551008-734135 GCF_000203795.2 Batrachochytrium dendrobatidis JAM81 | reverse complement strand
CACACAGGTGACATCAGGTGATTTGGTGGTTGAGTTGTCATGTTTGAGCAACACGATCTTCACGCTCAACATGACCCACCAATCAGGCATCAGACCTGCAGCAGAATTGGTATCGTTGTTCTGCGAATGCAATACTACAGATAATAAAGTGAGAGCAATTTGCTCCAAAATTGTCAATGGTTAGTTGATTACTGTTGATTAAGCAGTCGGTTTATTACAAATCTAAACTATAGTTGTGCATTTTGATTTATAAAAAGTATCAATGTTACTGGCATTATACATGTATCTGCGACCATTTGATTGTATTTAGACTTTGTATAAAGCAATTTTCCCATTTACCACAATATCATTATTGTATTTGTTATTCATTGCGAATGAAATTGTATACTATTCTAATAGAAAATAATGCTTTGTTTTTACAGCCATATTGATGTCGAATGAACCACTAAATAACAGTGCCAATGTGTGATAAACAGTCAGTGTCATGAACTGGTTAACAATACAATGGTATTGTTGGTGGTGATTGACATGCAAACAACAGTTGCATTACTGATGTCATGATTATTGTTGAACTAGACTGCGATCGTATCCGTGATTCAGAATACAACAAATGTGTGTGCAGAGTTGTATTGGCAATATTGACAGTAAAACACAGCATATGAATGTGGGTTCAAACTTGGTGATTGTATAATGTATGATTACTAAGAGTGCACAATGTATAGATTCAACATTATAGTCTGATTGTGTCATATGATGGTTGTTGTATATCAAACACGCAATGCAGTCAATGTGTAGTAACCATTGTATATCTCAAATCAAAGTCATTGCATGATGAATACCAAAGCGATCCATTTGACATGAATACGGTTGTAAAAAGGAGCGTTTGCGGTTATACAACACTATTGGAGGGTGTGCTTTTCAATATACCTGATCAAAGGGTCATAAAAGCATAATTTAATCGACATGAACATCAAATCGATCAATATGATATTGTGATTATGGAGCAGCATACTGTGCTTTGATATTGGCTCATTAAAAGCAATCAAGTAACCCTGTATAGTCGGTTAACCTAAAAGGGTTGGTTTGCTATACAAAACATATAAATACAATCGATTACACTCAATCTTATAATCAATATCAGTCTCAACACTCTATTTTTGTATTAATAGTTTAAACTATTCATCGGCTTAATGAGATTGGTTGACATTTTATTCGTACTGACTGCGGCAACAACCGTTAATGCAATGCTGATCCCGACTGATACCGATGGTTCACCCAAAGCATCAAGCACTTCTAGTCAAGCGTTTGGTCCGACTGATAAGCCCAGTCCAGAGATTCCTGACGAAGACTGGCAAGAAATAATAGGTATAATTAGTTCAAAAATTTATCGCCATGGCCAACATCAACCAATTGATGTAGTTGATCCAAGTACTTCCAAACGAGGTCGAAAACGACCAGCTGATCAACCCAGTCCAAACACTCCTAAACGAAGTCGAAAACGACCAGCTGATCAACCCAGTCCAAGCACTTCCAGCCAAGACCAGCAACAACCAATGGACCAACCCATTCCAAACACTTCTGATGAATATTGGAAATCCATAATGAATGAAATCCGTTTAACCACTCCTGAAGACTGGAAAGAAATAGTTGATGCAGTCAATTCACAAATCTATGACCAAGACCAGCAACAAACAATTGATGTAGTTGATCCGAGCACTCCTAAACGAGGTCGAAAACGACCAATTGATGTAGTTGATCCAAACACTTCCAAACGAGGTCGAAAACGGCCAGCTGATCAACCCAGTCCAAGCACTTCCAGACAAGACCAGCAACAACCAATGGACCAACCCATTCCAAGTACTTCCAGACAAGACCAGCAACAACCAATGAACGAAGACGAGTCTGCCAATACTGTTCCAAATCAAGTGACTGTATTAAGCCAAAGATATCAGAGAACCTTTAATCGTATAAAACAAAGGTTTGAATTGTCTAAAATAGTACAAAAGAAAAAACGCAAAGAATATCGTGAATATGCAAACCTCAAATTCAGTCAGCAGTTAGCGTTAGCAATGGGCAAAGAAATATCTGAACCAATGCACAATCCGGACACTGAAAAGCGATTGAAAGAAAAGTATGTAGTGGCAAGGAGAAAATTATCTAGTGCCAAAAAACAATTGAAAAACTATATGGCAAAGCATGGCTTAGAATCTCAAGAGCCGAAAGTAGATTCAGATTGATGGTTTGTCGATGATTTTGATTTTGAATAAATTTAAACTTTTTGATATGTTGATATTTGTCGAGTATTGTGAATGGGTCAACAACCATATCATTGATTTTATATTTCATGTTTGTGTATACTGTGTTGGGTATTACATCAACAGTTACTGGATTGTTGATTGATATATTGACATGGTTTGTTTCATATACATCAATGACCTGATAACAACCAGTGTTATTTGCAAGGATAGCATATTCATAGATACTTTCAACAATATACTTTGAATTATGACGTTTCATGCATTCAATAATATCATTTCCGTCAATCAGATCCAAAACAATGTCAATATCCATATTAATCATGTGTTGATTGTTACCATTAAACAATAATGTATTATCTGAAATATTAAATTGAATTGTTTTTTCAGTCTACATTTTGCAACATATACCCAAATTGAATATCAAGCCAATATCCAATGTTTTGATTGGTGATTTTTCTGCTATATTTTGCATCAACTCCTCCACATTGGTGAGCATGTGTCTTGCACTGTATTGTTTTGTATTTTGGGTGGAAAGGATGTTTGTTGATATGTCTATTAAACTGTCGCTTTAACTTGCCTGCTTGGTTCGAATGCTCTATTTGTAGTTGAATCAGTTGCTTGTACGCCTTTGTTGGTTCAACTCGACTCCTGAATCCTTGGATACGTTTTGTAAACCGCAGTTTGACTTTGACGAGTTTAACATCAATGTTCACCGTTGATCCAATCATTTTCATGATATTGTTATTGGGGTTTTCCTAATGGCAACAATAAATCAACGACAAGACTCAATCCGAGCATCTCGTAATGGACTCTGTGTGAGCCAATCGAACCACTATTTTCGTCCAAATCAGAATTACTTTGTAACAGGTTTCCAACAGGTTTCCAACATTTCCAACATTTTCAACGAGTTTAAACAATAATAGAAAATAAATCCAATCCAATTGTTTGTTGATACCATTCCAAAATGTATTTTCTTGGGTTTATTCAAAACCACTTCAATGCCATTACACATCACAAGCACATCCTTAAGATCCAAGTATCTACAAACTTTGATCGTGAACTCGGTCTTGATCAAACCTAAAAACGGTCAAAAGTATTATGTTGTTGAACGAAATCTAATCAACCATCTTGTAAAAGTAGCAACCCACTATTTGTGCAATGATATTGAACCTATTACTCATGAAAACATACCTCGATATATGCTCAAGTCGGACAACCCAATCAAAGTGGATCCCAACAAACTCTTGAAATCAAACATTCAATTCCTTGATGAAAAGTATCATTCAAAATCAATACAAGCCACTTTATCATTGAATCAATGAGTTGCTGAACGAGAGTTACTACGAGACATTATATTGTATGTATATTTTACATTCTGGCTTAGTACTTTGATCAAAAGTCATCATCACACTGTAACGGACGCTCAGATCAATGTAGACCGAATGGCTCATCATGTATTTAGCGATTTAGATGTTCTTGGTAAAGTGATGGTAAAACAGCACACATTACAGCATAAATTGTATCAAATGGTAATGAGTGCCGATGTAGACGCCAAATATGTTGAATATATCATACTATGAATCCGTAATCTTGATGGAACCCAGCACCATTTCTCGAGTCAAGCAAATGCTGGAAAAATACATCCAGTTCATCGTTTGCCATATTGACACTTGACTTGTTGTATCTGATATTCCAAATCTACCGCATCCAGTGGTATTGTTGGTGAATCATCAATTACATTCAATGTTTGATAGTTATTGTGGTATTATTTTCAAACGATTTGCTGATTTGAGGTAGCCAGTAAGTTATCATGATTGTATTGTTTGGATTTTGGCAAATATTGATTATTTTCAATAACCATTGACTATTTCCTATTTTGAATACTGGTATCTGGCCATGGGATATGATGACAAATGACTTTAATGTGCCCAATTTCAATTCTGATTCTGATTTTGATTGTGATTCCTGTTTTCATGCAATTGGTCAACGATTTTGAACATTCATTTCCGTCAACCCAGAATACATTACATCCAGTTTTGAAACAAGTCTTCAAACAAGGGTTTGATGCAAGTTATGTACAATAGTCACATCCTGTTGTTCTGGATTTGCAATTCTTGTCATGGTTGTGTTTTGTCTACAGAAGTACTGATGCTTTACAATTATCATGCTCACAATTAATCATTTGTGATTTGATGGTTCTTTCCAGCATCATGTTGTGTAAAACTCGGACAGTCCTACAAATCGGACAGTTCCACTGGGTTCAAGATATACAGGATATACAAAGTGATTGGCATCCTGACATTGAATCAAAAGTGTTGTAACAACTTCATGGCAAATGGAGCAAGTGAGTGTTTGATGGAGTTGGTAGCTTACATGGATTTCATTGATTGTGATTTATAATAATCGTACAGAAAATATAATATTGTATTTTGACTATTATTGATTGACATAATGTTTGATGTTGGACGATACAATCGATACAGTCGATACACAGATTGAAAGAAAGTTGTTCATTCAGAGTAGATTAACAAGTGATTTCCACAACGATGGACATGATTGACATGATACCGAGTTGTCCCACCACAGTGTAAAAAGACTGCACTATCAGTTCCACGATCATTGGTAGCAACATCATCATCACTGGAATCTGAATATGTCATCAATTGATGAGACATTGTTGGTTGACAAACTGTCTCACTGCAATGGAAAGAGACATTTGAGTTGCTTTCATTATTGCTTGAATTCAAAGGTGTCAGCATCAACTGTTGGTATTCACACTCACTACAATGACAACTATTGCTGTAACAGAAACCAGTCTCTTGTAATGAATACACAATTTTATTGAACATTTTCAATAATCAAAGTAGCACTCGATTCCATCCATTTCTCGATGCTCTTACTCTGGTAATCTACAGGAGTACAGCCATCATCATCATATGGACAACATCATCATCAGATTCTACACCACCAGTCATACACCAAATGAGACATGCTGTCTTGTGGAACTCTAGTGCGTTCCTGTTTGGTAGTCGAGTGAGATTGTTGTGAATGAAATACAATGTCATTTCACTGTTGGATTCGACTGTTTGTCGATTGTCAATCCATCTCTTTTGCCTTGTTCTGCGGATAACTTTCAAATCTTCAATTGTCTCAATCCACTTCTTGTGCTTGTCACTTGTCAGATCATTCGTCTCATTGATCACTTTGATCACCAGTTTGTCATCCACTACATCCACATATTGCTTTAGTTTACCAAACTGGTCATGGCACTTGATACACAACAACAGTCCGTTCTGTATTTGATGTTTCTGTGTCAAACCAGATCGTAGCAATATGGATGGTTTGTTGTATGCCATTCCAATGTTCTTTTGGGATATGATGTGTGCTCCTTCAGATTCTTCATTGTCCCAGCAAAACAAGCAGACACTGTCTCTCTTCTCAACCACCTTGTTCAAGTTTTTGTGCTGTAGCTCACTCACTTTTGCAACATAGTCCAGATCATCAGCAGAGTTGTTTCTTGATGTTGGGTTTGATGAAACTGGGGTGACAGCTGGATGAATCGTTGTAGTCTTTGTGGAATGGCAGTATGTAATACCCAAACATGTCATCAATGAATGTACAATGATGTTTTGGGTCTGACAACTGGACCTTGGTTGAAAACTCCTGTTGCTCTGCAAATTGGTTGGCAGTCAGCAGGTTGTGCAGTCGAGTGATGTGTGAGGTTTCTCCCTCTTGGATGATTCCCAAAAACAAATCTCGTTTGTTGTCATCCTGCCATTCAGACTTGACTCTCTGTGTTGGTATGGCTTGAGTGCTGATTTGGTAGTATTCATTCAACAGTTGTGTTGTTGCTGTGTTTGTTGTTTCAATATTCATTTGTTGTTTTTTGACAAAAGAATGAAACTCGAACCAACCAAAATAATTGCAGTCAACAATCCAATTGGACAATATTCACCAATAATCTTTTAAACTCGTACAGTTTGTACAGTGTTGTCATAAAAGTCATGGTTTGACACATTTTCATCAAGTTATCAGTGAGTATCAGTGAATATCAACCAACAAAATTGGTCTTGTTGGTTGATATACTATTATAATGTAATCAATTGAGTTGAATTGACACTCGATTGAACAATACAAATAAACACAAAATTGTTTAAATATTCAAAGTGTGAATTTGTTTCATTCTTCACACAATATTAAATTTTGAATTCAAGTCGCTTTTTTTTCTTTCTTTTCTTTCACAATTGCAATGGAAAACAAAGTATTTTACATTCAATACCTTGACAATCAGTCAGTGAAAATCAATACTCATATTCTCAACACTAATACTTTTGTCTGGGTTCAAACCTTGTTTACTGTTGCTGAATTGGTTGCTGCTTACAAGACTGCCACCACTCCCCTCCTTGACAATATCCCTGTTGACGAGCTCACTCTCCATTATGTGGTGAATGGTCCAGCCATTGCTTGGAATGAACCCCTGGCCTCTATTCAACATTCAGTTGGTTGTTACGGCCATTCACTGATTATAAAATCAAGGAGTGGTGTGAATGTTGTAAAGTTTTCCAATCCAAACCAAATTCCTATGGGTGCCATTGATCTCTTGGAATGGCTTTCTGGGCCGAATGTTAATTCTACAGTTGATTTGACTGACAAACAAGTGCTATCTCAGCAGCAAACCAATCTTAATCAAAAAGTTGTATTTCCGCTGGCTGGTCGAGAGAAATCGCTCCAGCACATTGCATCATGCTTTATGGCCACCCATCAAGAGCGCAGCAATATTGATCGGAATTCAAGACGTATTCCTGTTTGTACTGGTATACCGGGATTGGGAAAAACTCGACTTATGACAGAGTGCTCTACCACAGTTTTAGACATGACAGGGATTCAAGGCAAAAGACTTTCGGCAATCGTTTCTTTTGGAAATGACGGGAATGCCTATGGCGAGATTGACAAGCTCCTTGGAATCAAATGTTCATTTGCCTGGAGGTTGCTCCATTCGGTTTTCAAGGCGCAATACAAGTTTGATGATTGGATGCGTAGAAAGTCACCAATAAACAGAAGCGGGCTCACAATGCAATTAGCTTTATCGACCATTGAGCTTTATTGGAGTCAGAAAACTCGAGACGACATACTTTTATTTGTCGGAGTCGACGAGTATCAAAAACTCGGTCAAGATGAACTGAGTTCTCTGCTGGATATCTTGTGTGCTTCTTCTTATCGTGCTAAAGTGTCAAGGCTTACATTTTTCTGTATGTTGGCGGGAACTGACCTGATCATGATTCGTATTGCTCAACCATCACATTCTAATATTGAGAGAACGCCAATCCGGTTTCTAACTCACATGGAATCAATGGAGGCCATTTGTCCTTTTATTTCGAATACACACTGTGGATTCGTGGTCAGCGAAGCCTTTGCTCGGAATGTCTTTTATCTAAGCGGAGTGTCAAGACTACTGACTGAGTTTGCAAAACAAGTTGTATCTATGAAACTGGCTGATCTAAACGAACACAATTTTCGGGAGGCAAGAATGGTTGCGCTTTCAAATTTGCAATATCCTCAATTGTCACTCGCTGATATTTTGAAGCTACTGGCGATTTCTTTTACAAACACTCCTGTTACATATCCACTAAACTGTCCGTTTTCTGAATCATCGCTACCTTCTGCAAGAGACCTTACTTGGAGTCAAATGGTTTCAAACGGGATGTGTCAAATTCAAGATGATGGTCAAGTGATTATACCGTTCCATATCGTTGTTCAGGCTTTGAAGAGGCCATTGAATGAAAGCGTCGGTCTAAACCAACTTGAAGCGGCACTCCTATCATCGTTGAATGGTTTGTCGCTTGACGTTGAATATCCATTTTCCAACATGACTCGTTGGTCATCATGGGAGTATTTTGGTGCTAGTTTCTACTGTATCAGAATCAACTCGTTTCTTGTATTGGGAATATCGATACTTTCTTTGTCTGATATACTGCATGGATCGCGGTTTGATTCAGGTATTTTCAATACTCAAGTTCACATCAGAATTGCTGAAGTTTTCCAATCAAACGAGCAATATGGACCTGATATGCCACGGATGATCACTCGGAAACACAACAGCTGTTGTCTCGTTGACTGGGTTGACGGCGAGACCTTGCAAATTGTGCTCAATGGTGAGAATGGACCAGGAGTGGATATATACTTTATTCTGAAACGCGCAAAAGACTCTGGCTATATCATAGTTTTGGATCAACGAAAACGACTTGGTTCTGATATTACAAACTCGGATCTGACCACTTTCCGATCAAAATTACCGAATCCGCCAGCATTTTTAAACGGGCTCAAGTTGGACTCTGTTTTTGGTCTGATGAGCATATATTCAGAGATCAACATTAACCATGTTCCAGATTCAACGTATTTTGTTTCTGCATCAAATTCTCTAGGTTTTCATGGTTCACTCTATGATCATCCAGGTTGTTCTATGGTCATTGATGTCAATTCTGCATTGAAAACCTCGATCAAACAAATATTCTGTGGTACCAATGATGATCAAACGGATTTGGCAAACAAGGTCATTGAACAGCGCTACAACAAACGCATTGCAAGCTATGATGAACTTGAATCATTGGTATCAGAATGGGGTGGAAAGTTGGACGAGTCGGCTCGTGCAAGAATCAAGTTTTAAAAACCTGGCTAGTATTTACATTTTACTATTTATCAGTCATAAATGTAGAAGGTGTAAAACATGAGTTCAAGTATTGATTTTATCGAATTCAGCAAGTGGTTGATTGCAATAAATGAACGCTGGCTAGATGTTGGCATGTACTGCACAAAATTCAACCAAATCATTGCAACTTTCAAGTACCATTTATTCAGTTTTAGTTTTAATGACATTGATTCATTTTTACAATCTTGGACAAAATATAGCAGTGATTATGGGTGAATCTCATCAATTGTGTTCATTCGAGTCAGAGCATGAATCTGGCACGGTAAGCAACCAATCATTTCAGGTCATCCACTATTGTACGCCAAGTCTTTTATCCAGGATCGCACATCTCGAATAAACAGTGTGTGACAACTATGGACACATTTAGCAGTAATTGACAGCCAAGAAACTGGTATCAATATTCCATGTATACTGTCAGAATTTTTAGAGCTTCGTGATTTGTATAAATTTAAATGTATAAAGTAGAGTATAGTCTGATACTGTTAGTAGTTATCAGAAGAGAACAAATCAGAAGTGTAAAATAAAAAAGGAAGTTTGCACTTTAATCCAAGATCAACAGACTTGGTCTTTTCAAGAGTAGTGAAGAGGGGTGATAAGTTAATTAGATGGTTGAAATAGCTTGAATAGTTGTTTATTGATAAGAGTAAGCATATTAGCTTTTATAGTAGTTGATTGTCTGACTTGTGATACGAACAAGTAACACGTTTGATAATGAGAGGTTGTAAACGAAAAGTAGTTGAGCCAATGGGATTGATTCCTGTAATTAGTCAATTTAATAATGATACCATTTACCGTTACTGGGGACTCGAGTCCTAGAGATGAGGATAATGGAGTTTGGGGAATATGGATTGGTGGTGATGAAGGGTTTAATTTGGAGATTCAAAGTGTGCGCTACTAGAATTAGCTTTGTCACAGATTATCACTTAGGAGTATCCGTCTGAATATTCCAACACACAACTCGATACGTGAGATTCAAATGTCTAATATTCAGACTGTGCTGATTGCAATTGTGGTTGTAATTGTGGTTGTGTGTAAATATCAATCCAATACTCGATTCAATACTTGATTCAACTTGAGCATGTCCAGTTTTGTAGTAATCCATTTGATCACATTGACAGAATCAAGCAATGATCTGATTCAACAACACCGAATGACGTATCCATATCACTTGTATCAATCAATTGTACACAATCAGTCAATATAATCAACAATCACTGTCATGATTGGCATGATTAACATGATTGATTCAATTCATTCAATTTATTCGATCCATTTAATTGCATAGATCTGACTGGCATTGCAACTCATTGTTGTAAAATCACAACCTCACAATCAATCACCAATCACCATATGCCTGCTCATATATTTTTTCGTTGTATGCTCTTATGATTCGAGTTCGGTCGTTTGTCAATTCATCTCGATAGTGTTTGGCTTCAGCTGGTGATTGAACACCTTGAATATACTGCGTGATATCATTCCACAGTTCAGGCGGTATGTGTGTCTTGTCAAGACTCGAGTTGTACCATTGTGGTTGTTGTGGAGCCACATGTGCAGTCGAAACAATCCGACAAGATGGATTCACTACAAAAAATGTCAGAATCTTGCAGTGTCCTGGTTGAGTTGGATCTGCAAGTTCAAATGATTGTTCTTTGTGTTGGTATCGATTGGGATAAACTACACACCGACCATTTGGTACTTCAAGCGATCCTATATACTGATTGCGTGGTGATTCTTGATCAATGTCACACACATCTTTCCAATACATATCAGATGCTCCTTGATAATCAAAACAATAAACAGCCTCGCGGTAATCGAGTTTGGGTGTGGTGATATTTTCCACGTCATAGTAATACAGTCCAGTTGCAACAATCGATTCGTTAGCTGAACCTTCATTGTGCCAGTTTCCCTCGTTGTATTTAGGTTTGGATGGTGTCAGTTGAATGTTGGTGAGTTTGACAATGACTTGTAGATTACGACCACGCAGTGACACTGGCTTTGCTGATTCATATTTGGATTCAAAATGTTCCGGAAGTGTTGGTACATACACGGGACGAATGGTCTCAGTATCCGGTTCCATACCACCACGATCTGACTGACTTGGTGGTTCATATCCATTTGTGCCATTGTGAATATCAATATACTTGAACACTGGATCCATCGTTCTGAACAGACCTTCAAACATCGGGACAAAACATTTGAATATTTTGGCAATGCATTTGTACATGTCTCGATGCCATATCGGATTCAGATTGTTGATGTATGAGTTGATGGTCACACTGCCATCCTGTTCGACACAGAATTCACTCGGAAGCCATTGAGACTTGCATGATATAAACTCGGAATCACCTTCAATGATGGGCACATTTGAAACAAGTCGAGTCGATAACAGTATATCGCATGGTACCATTGTGGTGTATTTGAGTCGTATACTCAGTGGTGCAATCATCGTTTGTCCATATACAACACTGTACATTGATGCATCAATCAGATTGTGCACCATTTGACCAGTGTTGTGATTTGATCCATGTTCAATATCCGATACATTTGTCATCAATCGCGTATGTACATTGTCAGGTATGCCATTGTCCAGTATATACGTCAGTTCAACAGGTCCTGGTACAATTGTGCCCAATCCATCACTGCCACTACAAACAAGCTGTTTGACAAAAACCCCGAGTTGTTCCAAGGCAAGATTAAATGTTGATGGCAATATATTCCGATCGAGTGAGTCGACCCTCCATTGCTCCACAATATGCTGGTTTGTGATATCGATCCACCACATGGGTTTGCAAAGTATACATTGCAGATACTGGATATACCGCATCTCAACAAGTGTGCGTACCTGTTCATATGGATATCCGGCCATTCCAGATTTCATATTACTTTTAGCATTGTCATCGTATGGCTGAATGCTCGAACTAGCAGTCTGAACCAGATGCTGGAAACACGTTTCAATGATCTGGCCAGCAGCCCTTCTTTTTATGTAGTCAGTATCGTCCGATTGTACAATAGCCGTTAGATTTTCAAATATCCCGCCTTGTTCCAACTCGGTACGTATTGAACTGTCGGGATGATTATCGGCAAAATCAACAAGTGTCTTGATTAGGTTTACAGCACCAGCAGCAGAATCGTATTCAAAATCCACATCTCTACGTGAAAGAGTAATGTTGAGCTGCTTTACAATTCCATAATCTTGAAACACCTTGATCATCTCGGCCTTGTTTGTAGATTTCTCAATCATGTCGCTGACATTATTAAACAGGTACAAAGAGTCATCTATATCGACATCACACACTGATATCGTCAATTGCTCAAAAACCAACGATCGTACAAGCGATACAGGAAAATTGCGCATTTTGGATGCAACTGTTCCAGCCATCTTGATTATGCGTGTTTTTAGTGCAGAGTTGTTGCTGTATCTGACACACAAGTCGCTAAGCATTTGAATCAAACCCGACCTCATCAACTCGGCTGAAATCACTACACAATCTGCACGTTTGCAAAAATTCCCGATAGTATCAATACTTTGACTAATCACTGCTTGATCGACACTCCTGTATTCATGTCATGTCAATCCAACCATGTCAAATTTACCAACTGTGATGACTGGACACACATTCATGCATAACACCACATACCTGAGCATATTGACTATTGCTGGAATGACACCGCATCCCGCTGCTTTTACTGGGTCATGACGATGAATATTCCAAAATATGGTTTGAAGATTTCTGATAAAACCAACAGCAACTGAACCACTGGATGATTCCAGTCGTGAAACAAGTCTTGACAACACGATGCCAAACTAATGATATTGTTCAGTGTCAAGTATACAATCAACATGACATGACACTGTCCAAACTGATCCAATATTGTATCATTGTAAACATACATTTTCATCGTCAATATCATTGCAAACTTGCAAGAACAGGTCAATTGCCAATCTGAGCATTTCTTGATCGGACTCATGAACAATAATCTCAACCATAGACTTGATGTCAAATTTATACTCCTCACTCCAGCGTCTACAATTGAACAACTCTGTACATGTTTTCATCGCCTATATGCATATTGATACCAGATGAGTTGAATGTCAATCATTTGATCAATATCAATCATGACTTGCCATCATTTTGACTTGACGGTTTGGTGATTGCATGCATTGTGAGAGTTGGTTGCTTAGTCGATGTGATACTTTGAACCGATCATCACTGTATACCATATTCGCAAATACTGTAGTAAATTCCATTACTTTGATCTACACAACACATGTTGATTAGTTTAGTCATGAACAATCCATTATTGTTACAATATATGAATACCTGTAAACTGGGTCGATTATACTCCAAATACTTGGCTGCAATATCTTCTAGTTGAGTACTCTGTAAGCGCTGCACTACATCTGTAGACCCTGTCATTTCAAACCAACACAAAGTCAGCAACAGTTTGAACTCATCAATAATACAATTGCTATTAAACTTACTGTAGTCCTGTTGTTTCAACTCCATTATCAATTCAAGCAGTCTGACCCATATTTCATCAGCCTTGTGTAGTTGAGCATCCGCTGTTAATAGTTTCAAATCTTCCAGGTGTTGAATCAACTCTTTCATGTTATCATTCGACTGCATGTTTGATAAAATTAGTAAAGTTGAATTTTGATGACAATTTCATTCATGCGAATGTTCAACAATTGCCAAGAATTGTTCATGTTTGGATTGTTGTAAAACACACAAACGAGTTGTTCCATTTTAGTATTGTTTTGATCAGTTTTTTGTAACAAAATTGGATTGTTATCAAACATGCATTTAGAAATACTGTAAATTAATATTCTGAATGTGATCGTTGTGGATTTGGCTCAATAAACAAGTTAGTTTACTACAACACATGGTAATGGATTACTAAACATCATCATAAATCGGATGGACTGGACTGGACTGGAATGAGATGAAATCAATGACAATCGCATTACAAATAGTGTGGTGATTAAACCATCGAGTATTTCCAAATACAAACTTGGATGAAAAGTCTTGTCACAAGACTGATCAACTGTATTACTGTTTACACTGTGGTATTATTGATGTATTGTAGTATTTGGTGATCAAATACACAATGATAATGGTAGTGCAACTCATGGCAGTTGTACAAACCAAACGTGATTAAAGCCAATAATAATGCCAGACAAGATTGGATAATGAATTAGCGTGTAAATCATCAACATTGACCAAGATTGATTGAAATGGTGAGATTGAGTTGGATGGTGATGAACACAACAAATGTGTGTACAGAGTTGTATTGACAATCAAACACAATACATGAATGTGAGTTCAAACTTGGTGATCGTACAATGTATGATTACTAAGAGTGCACAAAGTGTAGATTCAACACTATAGTATGATTGTGTCATATGATGATCGTTGTGTTTATTGAACAATCAATTCGTAATATAAATGTGAATATTTAATCATTGTTTATCCCAAAATAAAATAGTGACAATCACCGAGATAAATGTGTTCCATTTTACGTGAATACTGCTGTAAATGTATTCAAAACTAGAGTCCATATTCTCACACAACAAGAACTGAAAAATGCCATCATAGATATTAATCACAAGGAATCTAAAGCCCCAAGTTGCACAACTATTATGCTTTAATTCGAGTAGATAAACAACCATCAATGTAACAACCCAAAAAACAACCGTCATGTTTTAATATTTACACTGTAAGCCATTTGTTACAATGTGTAAACCAAAGTCATGTCTAGTGTCTGATCAACTGGTTATTTGGATCAAAACCGTGTCTGTTCAAGTTGATGATGCGATAAACCAAGAAATACATCAAATCTCGGTAAATGCTGTCACACTTTCCAGGTTGCTGAGACTCACATTACGCACAACTTGACATGAATGGCAATGTTGATGTCGAGACTATCAATGTATTACAATGTATTGGTCGACAGTGACTGCGATCAATGACAATATTGCAGTCAGTCCAATTCATTTGTTGACACACACATGAATGTCGATACTCGAATCAATGTGTTGACTGGAACAATCACCATCCGCTTGTCAGATTCAGCATGCAAATGCATTACTGCTGACACTGATCGACACCATAGATACAGTCAGGCAGCACAACAAATCACCAGCATGCCATTGACCGTACTACATCACAATTGACCAATATATCATGCTGTATGTTGCACCAAGTCACGACATACAACAATATTACTGATTGACTAGTCGATCATCATCAATTGCATCAGTGACTGGTATATGCAACTGATATACACCGTGTCCGAGTCTGATACATGTTGATATATGCGTATCGATCAGTAATGCATATTTATGGCCACTACAGTCGAATGTGGCCACAAACTGTGTAAATGTGAGTCGAGTCGATCATTAAACCAATAAATTAATGACTGCATTCTAAATGTAGTGCGATTTGGTGCGACATGACAATATATTGTTCAACATACACAACATACACAACACCGATATCCAATACATCACACATGTATGCACTGCATATACAAGCAGTAGCAATGACCAATCCAAACCAACAATGGCCGAGTTACACATCAACATATACTCGATCATCAGTCGAATCTGCATATATCAACCAGTTGCAACACGTCATAATCAATGTGGATTGTATTGCTCACCAATCGATCATGACAGCTAATCAATACCAATCATGTAGTCAATACAATCACCAACATATCCATGACTGTTGACTGGCGGATACAACTCGTCAATTGCATCCAATGTTACAGGTGATGCACATCTGATTACTGCAAATCAACAACTTGTCAAGCATATCATAGTGTGTATTGCCAACAGACCATGCAATTACAAATCAATGTATACGTGATCAACATTTGATATTTGATGGTGATGAGCCAACCATGATTGATTGTATCATACAACTAATACAGTTGCATTGTCTGGTATTGATGATTGACCCATTCATGTCAAACAGTAACTAATGTGTGTATATCGAGTTTGAGTTGCATGGACACATCAAGGTGTTTGATAACGAGTCCAACGTGATGATACAAACCCAATATTATATGAATATCCAAGTTGATGAATCAAGTCGGGGTTTGCAAAGTGTCAATATGTCAGGTCAATCAAACGAACCAGTCAACCATTATATTGTGACTAGTGATGACACGGTTTGAATGTCAACGAGTTAGACAGTCGACAATATGGGTGATTGTGATTTGGTCAAACCGCAACACTCGCATATCACTGAGTCGGTTTAATGTATGTGGTGTAAGCAGTATGCATAAACTCGTTGATATCATGGACTATAACCAATATACATCACACATATACAGTGGTAAACACCGACGTGTGGTGTATTCAGTGATCGTATACTAGTTGATTGGTGCAATATGATCACACATGCTAATGGAGTGTAATAATCATATACTTGCAACAACATATCATATTGCACTGTTGATATCGTGCATCCAATGTCAATGCAATATATCAACTCACTCGATATGGTTGGTATCGATCGTTGCAGTCGTCGAGTGCCGTCATTGACCATGTATTACCAGCTGTGTGTGGTTGAAATTGACCATCATGTCATGTATTCAAATGCAACATATCAACATACATTGTGGTATGTGTGACATGTGTGATTGACTATAACTGGTGTGGATTACAATCGATTGTGCACAATAGTTTGATATCGATTGCAGTTGTTGATCGATACTTGACATGACTGGTCATATATGGTTTGCACAACAATCTGGATTGTACAATGATCACTGTCTAGATGCACATGTCAAATGCGTGTATAACCAGGTTGACGATATTGACCAGTTGATACATGCTGATCAACGCAACTGGTGTACATTGTATGTATTGTGTGCATATACATGTATGGCTTGATCACTCGAATGTACATACTTGACATATACTGACACGACAACCATCATCACAATCAGATTGCATGTGGATAATGCTGTAATGTCGAATGACTGGATCCAATTGCAGTGTATATACGAGCCATACAACGAGTTGCTCGAGTGATGGAATGAGTGCATCAATCCAGAATACGAGTCAACCATGACATATGATCATGATGTGACATTGTGGTTGCAACATGAACTACATTGTATTGATTCAGTTGATTGATTGAATTACTGGACAATGTGCAGCGATGACTGATCGTGCCGAGTTGAATGTAAAGTATCACCAAACCACATGTTTGAATCATGTCAATCAACTGTGATTGTAAACCATACAATATCACAACACATCGATGACCGTCATATCGACTTGATACCAGCCATTTCCATATAGTTATATGACATTATTTTGAACCCAACTTGCTTTCCTATATTGTGACATACTGTCCCTCTTTAGAGTGGAAAAGGATGGGAGATGCGCAATCAATCAACCATAAATAATTGAGCGCACAACCAAACATCAGCTCAACCAAGATTGCGGATCATTGCATGAATGGATATCCCTTTAAAGTTGCTTTGACACTCGACAACAGTAAATCTACATCAACTCTAACCTCGGCAACAGTAAATCTATGTCAACCCTGACAACAACAATAGTCCCTTGTGACGGCTATTTAAGGAACATGCTTTTAACACTATCCACTCAATACATATAAATGCAATCCAAAAAGCAACTTGATGAATGACAATCATTTACAACTTGCTCGACCAAACTACTATGATGAAGTTACTGATTGCTATATTGTCATCAACGCTGATTGCTTGTTCAGTTACTACAGCTACTCCAGTTAATCCCAGCAGGACTACAAACTTCGAGTCTAGTTCTACGGCTATTTACACTGCAACTGCAACTACTTATCCCAGCACTTCGACATTTCTTGATTTAAATGTAAACTCGGTTAATTGTGGTGATTATTCAAGGGAGAAAAAAGGCAGTCAAAGAATACGCAAAAGCAAAATGTAGCTTCAAGACCATACATAAAAAATACGAATCGATATCAATAGAAATTGTTGATCAAAAAACAGTGGTAAAAGATCTGCATAAAAGAGTCAAGCTATTGTCGCCTGTAACTACGCCAAGTGATGGTGGTCCAGACTATATGGAAACACAATCTCTCCTTCAAAGTGAAAATGATGCTCTTGCAGATCTTGAAAGCCAGCAGAGAATATGCAATATACAACACTATGCCGAGTACGAGAAATTGCGTTTAGCCAAAGAAAAACTTGCAAGAAAATTTTTTGGCACTTTTAACTTCAGTTTTGGACGGGTTAGTAGTAGGCGCATGATGGACCTTTTAGCAAGTCAGACCTTTCTGAATTGTTTTAGTCAATTTTACCCTAACATACCGAGTTCATCAACAGACTCCGAGGGTGCCTCTACTAGTGGAACGCAAGGTTCATCATCACGACCTCATGGTCCACCACCATCATATGGAGTTGTAATGAGGAAACCTAAACTTTATAAAGTGACTCAATATAGCCCAGGTGATCAACCTCCATCGTATCAAGATGTAGTGCGCAACCCTCAAAATTTCCCCAAGGTCTTGGAAGATCCTGATGTTACCCAATCGTCATCGATGAGTCCATCTATAGTTCATCCTACTCAAACATCTTCCAGTGTTCCACCCAGTCAAAATACAGCTTCATCCACTTTACGGAGAGTTGCATCCACTTTACAAAGAGCTTCATCCAGTATGCGAAGAGTTTCATCCACTCTACGGAGAGCTGCATCCAATGTGCAAAATGTTGCATCCAGTCTTACATGGAAAGTCGATCGTTCTTGAGTCGACACTAAAATGAAGATCGCGAGTTATTGATTCGAGTGCTAATCCGAACTGATTCTAATCTAATCGACTGTCATTCTACAACCACATTACTGATTCAACTTGTAATAAATACACTACAATGCATTACAATACAATGCATTGAGCATACATGTGTTGAGTTTGATCACTCCAGTCTTGATCAACATGCTTGCTGATATCATTGTACTTTGACACTTGTATTTTAAATACAGTTGGTTATATATTATATGCCTGTACAAATTGATGATCCTGACATACATGTGTTTTGTTGATATAATATCAGTTGACAAGTCGTATTTACACATCATGTATCAAGTAGAATACCGAGATTAACAAAATAGTTGTGTGTTGATATCAGATCAGATCAACTCGACCAGTTTGACTTGTTCAAAAATGACGAGTCATTGGTATACTCGCTGTAGTATACCATATTACACTATTGATATCGCATATCTGGTGTCATTACAATGTATCAACTCACTCGATATGGTTGGTATCGATCATTGTGGTCGTCGAGTGTCGTCATTGGTTATGCGTGCACCAGCTATGTGTGGTTGGCATTGACCATCATGACATGTATTCAAATGCAACACCATCAACATACACCATGACATTTGCTGCGATAATTCAACTTTATAGTAAAAAGTAAATGTAAAAAATTGATCAATGTTGTTTATCTTTCAAGATATAATATGCCGCTATTGACAAGATCGGTCAGAAGTGAATTTGAAGATAATTAGGAAATTGTCAGATAAGTTTGAATCAACAGACGTCAATAATAAACTTGATGTATTGATTCAAAGTTTATTAAATGCCATTTATTTAATAAAGACAAGAGTGTCTTGTATAGGATGGGAAGAGTAGTGAAGGGTCAGTAAAATGAGGTATGTGGTTCACTGCTCAAGCATTATTGCTGAAAGTCCCTGATTACTTAGTTTTTCCATAAGAGTTGGCTGTAACTACTGATTGAACATCCGAGTTATATGTAAACGGTCAATGTCTAACAACTTTAACAGTTGATACAGCTATAATGACAATCGATATTGATATAATAGCACACAACATGAAATGTCAACACAACAGTTGCAAGTCATTGATCATCAATGTGACATTGTGGTTGCAACATGAACTACATTGTATTGATTCAGTTGATTGATTGAATCCACTGATGACCGTCATATCAACTGAATTTCAGCTCAGTTACATACAGGTTTACATGGCATGCATTGATTTCTTAGGCTGTGGTTCACTGACCCTTTTCAGAGTGAATAAGGGTGAGAAACTACACAATCGATCAATCAATCGTACGATATTTGAATACATAGCCAAACAGCGGTTCAGTAAAAACTGTTGATCGCCATATAAAGGGATATCCCTTTTGAATCGCTTTGACATTGATAGTAAATCAACATCGACCCTGACAATAAACCTGATTCTTTGGAACGGCCATCCAAAAAGTATGCTTTTAATACTATTCACTCAGCTGATATAAATACAATTTAGACCCGACCTGTTGAATGACAATCATCTGCAACTCGATCAAACCAGTAAAATGAAACTACCAATCGCTGCATTGTCATCAATTCTGCTTGTTTGTTCAGTCACTATCGCCAATCCAGTTGTTCCCAGTACGACTGCAAGTACAGAACATGTCTCATCGACAGTTGTTCCCAGTTCAACTACAAGTACCGAGTCTAACCCATCTGCAACTCCTAATACAAACGGTTTAGACTTGAGCCGTCACGATTCACTTTCAGCTAACATGAAGAATTTGCTTGAAAGCTACTCAAAAGGACAACAGGACTGTAGTAGACAAGAAGAAGAATGCAAATTTATAAATCTTAAAGTTGGGAATCAAGAGAGCCTGATAAGCCATTTCAGGAAAAAGATTGACGATTTGCAACGTAAATTCTACAAAAATGGTCGCGACAATTCAAAATATAAGAATGAGATGGAACAGCTTAAGCGTGAACTTCAAGACGGATATTCCAAATATACCAAACTTGAAAATATGTACAAAGACTGCATATTCAAGCATATTCATTCTACTCGACAACTGGAACTCTTCAAAATAGATCTTGTGAAATCCGTTTTTGGAGCATCTTTCAGTATCGAATTACTCGAGGAGCAACTTTTGCTTATCCTCTCACAGTATTCCGTTAAACAATACCTCGAGAGAATATGTAGTGGTGAGCAATCATCAGCATGCAGAAACGATTTTGGTCAAGATCCTGATGCTGAACAGCAACAACAAGATCCTGATGCTGGACAAGAAAGCTAAGGTTTGCAACCATCACCAGCAATACCATCTGTATCTCGTTCCATCAGACATACAGTTTCTTTCAGATTTGGTAGTGGAATTAGATCGCTTATCAGGCAAATCAGTTGTATGAATTCATACAACTGATTTGAATGCTAGTGTGGTCTGGTCCCAACCCATTCGATTGTCATTCTATAACTGCATTTCTGATTTAGCTTACAATAAAACTGAATTTACATGCATTGTATCTGATTATTCTACAGTCTTGGTCAGCATGTTATTGTGTTTTGACACTTGTATATTTCCAATACAATACAGCACATTGTATATTGCATATTTGTACACATTTATGTCAATAAACTACCCATTCAGATCTGGATCAATATAAAACTTGTGACAGCCATGATCCAACTCGGTACAAAACAGGTCAACTCCAACACATTCCACCATGATTATGGTCACATCACATCATGCTGATATATGTCGATCGGTATCACATTGCAACCAGTTATCATCCAATGACTGCAATGCAATACCGTGCATGTATTGTGACTGATACGCTGTGCACCATCAGCAAATGTGCAACTGTCACTCGATATATCGAGTCTGATATGCAACAATATGCTGTGTTTACCATGATCAGGTTTTTGATCAATCTCTGACTCATGATACATGATTTGTCATGTTGGATCGTGTGGATGTGTCATGGACTGCAATTTAGTTGCAGACACACATATGTTGAACATTGACTGATGCATACTGTGCAACGACTGATCAGTGCGAGTGTGATTGCACACTTGGTGGTATTGTGCATTATGGTTGTTTGACAATGTATGAATGCTGGATTAGTCGGTTATATGCAACCCATCTGAATCGATCTATTTGGACCATCACTTGATGTAACTGACAAAAAACACTGCCAGCCATGTGGTGCTGATATTTGAGTCGGAGTGATTGATTGCAGAATATTGGCTGTTCGATTGGTCAATCAATCGAGTTTGTGCTGGTAGCGTACCATTGATAACACAGTTCTGGCACCATCATCGAGACCACCATACAACAGTTGACCAATAAACTTGTAAAATCACCAGAATATGTTTGTATGAATATGGCCTGCTTACATGAAATCATATCGTATTCAATACTCGAGTTTATTTTAAAATTCATTCAAAAAATGAGTACCAAAATAATATAATCGTGTCCAATCACCATGTATTCATGAGTGATAGCCTGGTACAAAACTGTCAGTTATTGATTGCAATCTGGGACGTCAATACTGGTAACACCACAGTATGTGTTTCTAAACCTGCACAAGTTATCATATTCACGCTTTATATGCTGATTAATCAGGTTCAACAGTTTGGATCGTTACTATACAAAGCCATTCGACTCAAAACAACCGTTCGTGATTAAATACATTCAAAGTCATGTTATACAATATCAACCAAATATCATTGTAAAGTGGGTCTATTTATTCCAAAATTCAAGTTTAAGCTAGTTGGTGCGACCTGAACAGACTCTAGAACGGATGCTGACACGCAAATATAGCCAAAGCATTTATTCAGACATGCAGACTCCAAACGATTGACTATTGGTGATTTGGCATTTTTCTCCTAGGTTACATTCATTTGTACCACTGCAAAAACGTGGAGCAAAATACGGGCTAGGAGCAGCAGTGACAGATACGACAAGAGCAGCGATGAGTGCGATGACAGTGAATTTCATGGTCGGTTGATATATTGGATTGGGTTGAAATGTAGTGGAGTAGAGTAGATTGGAGTATAATAGACTGAGACGATGGTGTTTGATGGATCCAAGATTCGGGTAAAACCTGGCTTTTTATATTGCAGATTTTCCCGAAACAATCTTGAAAGTCGTACTTGATGTGATCACATAACTTTGCATGTAGATAAGGGATGCTCACAGCCAAGGGAGACTGGATTAAACTAGTATAAAGCCCAATAAACTATATTTGGCCACCCATTTCAAAGTCAAATAAAGCACACATGTATTTAGGTACTATTTAGCAGTGCATTCAAACACCAAATTGCAGAGCGGCCTGATTGTCAGCATAGACTATGCAAACAAAAACACTCAGGGCTAAAAGGGTGCTTTCGACTTTAGTGGCCAGGGTTTCAGGGTGTCCGAATGCCAAGATATCAGGGTGGAGTATTCGTTGCTGATATCTCCATTTCGCTTGACCAACACAGCTTGGTTACGACCACAATGGTATTTATCCATTTAAGCTTTAGTGGTAATATTCTGTGAAAGCATATTGGAATCAACAGTCAAAGACTCGAGAGTACAATTCAACTCAAACTATTACTATCCAACAAGAGCATCGACACAAACATGGTCGATCACTGTGGTACTGTACAATTGGAATTCACAAAAAACTCTCAAAATGGCGGTGAATTTACACTAGACTCTTGAGCCACAGGTTGTATGGTTTGCTGTGAACAATGGCTTACAAACTAAACTATACCACAATTCAAGAGTAGTCATCAAGCACAGACGACTACAATTCAGGGCGTTTGCACAGTCGATCTGACTTGCAACATCAAATGTATGGAGCAAATAGTTGCATTACCAATGTCATATTCATACCTACATGCTCAGCAATCTCGTTTCCAAAAACACGATGCTTGACAAGGCTGTAATATTTTGGTCTTCAAAAAAAGGAAAATATATACCAATACAAAAAATGCACCGCTGATGACTGCATTTCAAGCAAATGGCTCGACATGGCTGATTTCAGGGTGTTGTCCAGACAAACAACTTTCAATAAACATCAATCACCATGCATCAAGTTTGGAATGTCGAGTGTCAGTGGATATAGACACACAGTACAAGAGATTGGCCATATTATCAAAAAGCATCAGAGCGCTTCAAAAGAGTCATGACTTGGCGTTGCAACAAATACCGAGCATGAAAAACGCAGCATGTCATGCACCAAAAGAAAGTCGACGAAACTCCCATTCACTGAAAAGTCAAATCATTGGTAAATACAAACCAACGTGCTCCCGCATATGGACTTGTCAGGTTTCTTGTCCGTTAATCAGCAGTTCAATCAAAGTGCTGTTATATCATTGTATATGATTTATGAAAATATGCACATCTGTGTATGCTACACTCCAAACATCAAGTGTTGGACGAGTTCAAGGAACATGTCGTTCTGGTTGACAATCAAACTGAATTACCAGTCCGGATGATGTGCACCGACAATAGAGCAAAGCTCAGGTTTCTGCTATTCGACCAGTACTTGGCGGGAACAGGGATCAAGAGGCTGCCAACACCCTACACATACTGGTAAAATGGTGTTACTGAGTGCAAAACTGACCCCGATCATGGATGCGATAAGGTCCATACTAGTCGAAGCCAAGATCATAAAGTTATGGCAGTAACAGTGATGACGGTGGTATACCTGCAAAATAGGTCGCACACTTGGCTATAAACAACAGGACGCCTTACGAGCTATGGTATGTATTCGAGTCAGTTATGGCTCACCTATGTCCAGATGGATGTCAGGCACATGTACTTTTTCCAGTATCGTCACTCGAGAAATTGACTCTGGGACGATACCATGCGTCGGAGTTGAGTACTAACCGGAATCAAAGGCATACACATTCTATAACATCGAAACGGCAAGGTTTGTTGTATATCGTGATGAATACAGATTTACGCTGTTAAGCTACATTGCTTTGTTACCCACACCAACAGTATTTCAGAAAGCAGTCATGGGTATATACAACAATGCTCATATGATGGACAATACTGAAAATGACTGAATTCACAGCAGTGGAACACATGTCGACACACAGAGCATGCCACAAGACTCGAAACAGCCCAACCAACAAAATCAGTTGAGAAATGAACATAGAATCGAGTGTCCCAACTGGAAAAGACTCGATCACTGTCATTGAAAACACTGGAAACGGGTATACCTCGACGTGTCCAGATGGATGACCGAACAAGAACTGTGGAACCTCGATAGAACGCAGTCAATCGAGCCAAGTCGATCCACAAGTAACCAATCAATCAAAACTGATTGGTTTATGAGACTCTAAACACTCGAGCAAGGCTACTGATACTCTAGTCAATCCGACACAATCCAATATCAAACAATCAACTGCAGACAAATCGTGGATCCAACTGCACAAACATCAGTAATCCAAGACCAAATCGACTGGATTCAGTCATGTATGACCCTGACCAAGTCATTCGATTGTAAAGTTCTTGGCACAATACATTGATATAGTAGTACCGCATTTCTGGCAAAAAACCATGCAATATTCAAAATCAGATATTTGGAAACCAGCAGATGCATAAATGAACTCGTCAACTCACAACACATGGACAGTGTAACACATACCACCAATACAAAATGGGTCAAGACATTGACCACAAGATTGACGGACCAATCGACGGATCAATCGACAAGTCCAAAGCAAGACTCGTGACAATACAGTTCCAACAAATTCAAGGAATAACTTGCACGAAACCTACGCATCGATACTCGGGCTCACTTGATTAAGCATATTATCAACATTAGCGGCCATCAGCAACTGTAACATTCACGACTGGATAGTTGACCGTACGAACAACACATTCATCAATGCAAACATTGACGAGTCTTACTATTTGGATCTGCCAGGTGAATACAAGCGACAGAGTGACTCGGGTCATACAGTTGGCCGTCACAACAAGTATGTGTTTGACATATGCATTGATACACTTCAAACGGACACTTTATTTGTTGCAGTCGCTATATATATCGATGACATTGATACCAAGTGATGATTGCGCATTGCTAGATTTGATCAAGTCGCGACTGTTCAAGGTATTTTCAAACATTTTGAACCAATACATACATGTTTCGACATCAAAGTTGACCGAGATTGTGTCGATCAGACCATCTCAATCACACAGACACCACTTTAATGACGTATTATCAATGTTTGGAATGTATGGAATGTGTTGTTGCAGACTGCTGCACATTGTAATCGAGCCATGACTACAGTCGAAGGTAGCTGAAAAAGGTGAGTTTACCACGACTCGGTCTGATCATGAAGCAGTCCAATTACTAGTGTATGCAATGGTTGCAACATACCCAGACTTACAAACAGCTGTTGGACAGCCGTCAAACAAGTGTCGATGTTGATACACAACCCGACTGACAAACATTGGAACGCTGTGATGTCAATGTTGATAGCAAATACACGATGAATACATCACTCATACTTGGTCAATGTACCACTATACTGTCCATCCACTGCAATGCCAACTGAACCGGAGATGCTGGATCTGAAAATCCACGATTGAATGTATGTGGTGTTTAGGTCACGGATGTATTTCATGCAAGTCTGTCAAGCAGACATGTGTCTTGATCGGCAATGCAGGTCGAGTTTATAGCAGCACAAATCACATTGACAGAAATGATCAGCACAACACAATGACTTGAAAAACTCGGTTTCCAACAACATGGATATACAATGTAACACTGTGGTTCACAATCAGCAACATAGCTGGGTCAATCATATGCAGAAAATACATGCTTTACAAGATCGTGCAGCAATAGGTTATAGTAATCAATCTACATCAGCACAACACAACAGATTGCTGATATATCAACATATGGTTACCAAAGTCAAGTCGGCAGTTACCAAACTAACAGTCATGTTGGGATTGAAATCTGGTAAAGTCATATACTGTGTTAAATTGGATACACCATACTTCAAACCAAACAACAAACATCGATTGTATAGGCAACACCAGGACATCACAGGACCACTATGCAGTATAACTGACATGCTGTGATACGCTGACACCCATATTCCACAGATATTTCAACATTACTACATGACAAGTTGTAGACACCAAACATCACATGTATCAATAAACAGCCAAGTATGTTCAATCACTGTTTGATCGTATAGTTGAATGTTTGATTGCTAATACCTGAACATGAATATCATCAACAAATGAGTGAGAGTTGTATTGACAATATTGACAGTCAAACACAATACATGAATGTGGGTTCAAACTTGGTGATTGTACAATGTATGATTACTAAGAGTGTACAAAATGTAGATTCAACATTAGTCTGATTGTGTGTCGTATGATGGTCGTTGTATATCGAACACGCAATGCAGTCATTGCAAATGAATACTGAAGTGATCCATTTAAATCAATACGGCTGTCAATACGACACTACCAATACCATGCTGCGTAATACCACACCGCATACATTACATTGCAAACTGACACAACACTAATTGATCAATATCGAAGCGGTTGATGTTGCAATCTGCATCCGACTTTGAACATGTGTATTGCTCAATTTGTTGTACAGCGCACGACATGGTCAGTTGGTGATATCATGCAACCATGCAACTGACAAGTGATTGCAAGTGCGATTGATAG
This sequence comes from Batrachochytrium dendrobatidis JAM81, assembly GCF_000203795.2. Lineage (NCBI taxonomy): Eukaryota > Fungi > Chytridiomycota > Chytridiomycetes > Rhizophydiales > Batrachochytrium > Batrachochytrium dendrobatidis. The sequence continues at coordinate 706,700 of NW_006281109.1, read as the reverse complement.
TTACAATCAACACTGGTTGTTATCAGGTCATTGATGTATATGAAACAAACCATGTCAATGTATCAATCAACAATCCAGTAACTGTTGATGTAATACTCAACACAGTATACGCAATCAATGATATGGTTGTTGACCCATTCACAATACTCGATAAATATCAACATATCAGAAAGTTTAAATTTATTCAAAATCAAAATCATCGACAAACCATCAATCTGAATCTACTTTCGGCTCTTGAGATTCTAAACCATGCTTTGCCATATAGTTTTTCAAATTTCGTCTGATAGCGTATATTTTTCTCCTTGCCTTTTCATACTCTTCTTTCAATCGCTTTTCAACCTCTGGATTGTGCATTGGTTCAGATATTTCTTTGCCCATTGCTAACGCTAACTGCTGACTGAATTTGAGGTCTGCATATTCACGATATTCTTTCCATTTTTTCTTTTGTATTTCTTTAGATGTTACAAGTCTTTTCTTTATACGATTAAAGGTTCTCTGATATCTTTGGCTTAATACAGTCACTTGATTTGGAACAGTATTGGCAGACTCGCCTTCGTTTATTGGTTGTTGCTGGTCTTGTCTGGAAGTGCTTGGACTGGGTTGATCAGCTGGCCGTTTCCGACCTCGTTTAGGAGTGTTTGGATCAACTACATCAATTGGTCGTTTTCGACTTCGTTTAGGAGTGTTTGGACTGGGTTGGTCCATTGGTCGTTTTCGACCTTGTTTGGAAGTACTTGGATCAACTACATCAATTGTTTGTTGCTGGTCTTGGTCATAGATTTGTGAATTGACTGCATCAACTATTTCTTTCCAGTCTTCAGGAGTGGTTAAACGGATTTCATTCATTATGGATTTCCAATATTCATCAGAAGTGTTTGGAATGGGTTGGTCCATTGGTTGTTGCTGATCTTGGCTTGAAATACTTGAACTGGGCTCATCAATTGGGTCTTGCCAGTCTTGACTGAAAATGCTTGAATTAATTGCATCCACTATACTTTTCCAGTCTTCGTTAGGAATCTCTGGACTGGGCTTATCAGTCGGACCAAACGCTTGACTGGAAGTGACTGATGCTTTGGGTGAACCATCGTTATCAGTCTGGATCAGTATTGCATTAACGGTTGTTGCCGCAGTCAGTACGAATAAAATGTCAACCAATCTCATTAAGCCGATGAATAGTTTAAACTATTAATACAAAAATAGAGTGTTGAGACTGATGTCGATTATAAGATTGAGTGTAATCGATTGTATTTGTATGTTTTGTATAGCAAACCAACCCTTTTAGGTTAACCGACTATACAGGGTTACTTGATTGCTTTTAATGAGCTAATATCAAACCATAGTATGCTGCTCCATAATCACAATATCATATTGATCGATTTGATGATCGTGTCGATTGAATTATGCTTTTACGACCCTTTTATCAGGTATATTGAAAAGCACACCCTTCAAGGTGTTGTGTAACCGCAAATGCTCCTTTTTACAACCGTATTCATGTAAAATGGATCGCTTTGGTATTCAGCATGCAATGACTTTGGTTTGAGATATACAATGGTTACTACACATTGACTGCATTATGTGTTCCAAATATAACAACCATCATATGACACACAATCAGACTATAATGTTGAATCTACACATTGTGCACTCTTAGTAATCATACATTGTACGATCACCAAGTTTGAACCCACATTCATGTATTGTGTTGGACTGTCAATAATGTCAATACAACTCTACACACATTTGTTGTATTCTGAATCTCGGATACGATCGCAATCTAGTTCAACAATAATCATGGCACATGTCAGTAATGCAGCTGTCTATCACACACCAACACTGTTATTTAGTGGTCTATTTACATCAATATGGCTGCAAGTTGTTGTTATATCACATATTCTGGACATGGTTTTGATATTACGCATCCAGTTCCATCATATTGTTTCTGACCCATTATTGTAATGCTGTATGTCCCCATAATCATGAACATGAACATCAATATGTGGTTTCACGTATAATATTACAACCACGCATGTCGTTGGTTGAATCATCACTACTAGTGTATACTGCAGTACATGTATGCTGGCATGCGGTGTACCAAGTTGATTACATTGCTACAATGTGGCATGCTCCAGCCTGTTTTAATCACAGTTGTGCAACATATTGGTATTGTACACATGTGATACTGGCCACCAACAAAGTGATCGACGGTATTCGATCGTATTATCCAATTGATCATCCAATCCCATAATCAATGCATTTCGACATACTCCACTGCATGTACTGGGTCATAGCAACAACCTATCCAATACATGTCAACTGATACAATCACCAGGCATTCCATGATTTCAGTTGTCAATCAAGTCGATATTATGATATTGTTCAATGTCAAGTATACAATCAACAACACAAGACACTGTCCAAACTGATCCAATATTGTATCGTTGTAAACATACATTTTCATCGTCAATCTCATTGCAAACTTTCAAGAACAGGTCAATTGCCAATGTGAACATTTCTTGATCAGACTCTTGAACAATAATATCAACCATGGGTTCAACGTCACAGTTATACTCATGATTGAACAGCTCTGTACATGTTTTTATCGCCTATATGCATATCGACACCAGGTGAGTTGAATGTCAATCATTTGGTCAATATCAATCATGACTTGCCGCCATTTTGACTTGACGGTTTGGCGATTGCATGCATTGTGAAAGTTGGTCGTTTAGTCGATGTGATACTTTGAACCGATCATCACTGTATACCATACTCGCAAACATTATAAACTCTGAACTACACAATCAATATTGGTCATGACACGATCAACAAGCAATGATGCTTGTAAAATACGTTGACCATACAATACATGAATGACTGACATTTCATCGTCCTACTTGGTCTGTACCTGACTATGTTGTGGCTTGCTAACCCTTCAAGGTATAAAAAAACGGAAAAATACATAATCGAATAGCCATACGATATTCGAATACAGTCAAACAGCGGCTCAGTCAAATTGCGGATTATTATATAAGGGATCTCTGTTCGAAGTTGCTTTGATATTGATAGCAATAACCCAATACTAACCCTGACAATAACACAGTTCCTTAACGGCCATTCAGGAAACATGCTTTTAATACTATTTATTCAACACAAAATATAAATGCAATATAAAACCCGACTTGCTGAATAACAATCATATGCAACTCTTGACCAAACCAACAAAATGAAATTCATAGTCGTTGTATTATCATCAACCCTGCTTGGTTGCTCAGTTACTATTGCTACTCCAGTTCTTCCTACTGCAACTACAAGTGCCAAACCTAGCACTTTAACAGCTTATTATCAACCAGATATGTATGTAAAGATTCGCAGTGCAGGACATGAATATAAATATAATTTAAAGAAAATTACAAGTGAGGATAAACGTTTGATCAGAAACTATCTTACTGAAATGACGAATCATGATCCAAGCATATTTACAGAATGCAAATCTGCAAAAGATGCGGTTACTGCTCAAAAACGACTTATGGTTGATCTAAATACAGGATATGAGCGGTTTAAACATAAACACGAGCAGGATCCCCAGAATTCGAATCATATACTTCAACTCAAGAGCTTTAAACTTGAGATTCGAATCCAATCTTCCAAACTTGCTGAGCTTCAAAATAACATGCAATCCCTCGAGTTCAAGCGTGATAGCTCGTTGTCGAAACTGCAACATCAAAGAGAAAGAGTCTTATTACTCCTATTCAAAAAGTTTACAGACGCTTTATCAATTACTTTGTATGCACTCATTGAATCAGGATACGCTCATACAATACTCGACCGCCAATCATACGAGGCAATATTGAACCGATCAGTGGAATCTGGAGGTGCCTCTAGTAGTAGGACCCAAAGTTCATCACAACAAGCAATTCAAAGTGTGTCTCCATCACATACAAGTGCCAAACCTAGCACCTCAGCAGCCTCTTATCAACCAGATATATATGCAAACGTTTACAGTGTAGGACATGAATATAAATTTGTTTTAAGCGGAATTCCAGATGAGGAGAAACGTTTGATCAGAAACTATTTTAGTGGAATGGATCATCATTCCACTAAAATACTGCCAGAATGCAAATCTGCAAAAGATGCTGTTACTGCTCAAAAACAACTTATAGTTGAGCTAAATACACGATGTCAGCAGTCTAGACATAAACACGAGCAGAATCCCTATGACTTCAAGCATATACATCAACTTGAGAACCTTGAACTTGAGATTCAAATCCAATCTTCCAAACTTGTTGAGCTTCAAAATAGCATGCAAGCCCTCGAGTTCAAGCGTGATGACTCGTCGTCGAAACTGAAACATCAAAAAGAAAGAGTCTTATTACTCCTATTCACAAAGTTTATAAATGCTTTAGCAATTACTTTGCATGTACTCACTGAATCAGGATACGCTCATACAATACTCAATCGCGAATCATACGAGGCAATATTGAACCGATCAGTGGAATCTGGAGGTGCCTCTAGTAGTAGGACCCAAAGTTCATCACAACAAGCAATTCAAAGTGTGCTTCCATCACATACAAGTGCAGTGGATAGTTCTGAGCAATATGGAGCGAGTTCAGAAAACCCTGATGATTTGCCTCCATCATATGATGAAGTAATGCGGAATCCTCAAAAGTTTCCAGGTCCTAAAAGATCCTAACAAAGTTCAACCTTGATTGGAAACGTCCACAGTTCAATCTGCTCACACTCTTCAGCCTTACTCAGTTTTATACAAAAGATCAATTCATACTTGAATCAACCTAAACACGACAATCCATCCGATTGATTTGAATGCTAATCTGGACTGGTTTTAGCCGAGTCTGCTGTATTTTTGCTTGAATACAATACAATAAAATACAATACAACTGCCACTTGATACTTGATATTGGACGTACATGCATTATATATGATTATTGTACACAGTCTTGATCGGTATGATATCATATTGTACATTGACACTTGTATTTCCAATACAATACAGCTTGCTTGACATGTCGTATTCACACATGGCATGCAACACCAATACCAACAATATGGTCATTATACACATGTTGATGTATGCAGTGATCGTATACTGGTCGATTGGTGCAATATGATCAGGCATGCTAATGGAATGTGATAATCATGATATTTGCAGCAGTATACCATATTCCACTGTTGATATCGCACATTCAGTATCGACATGATCATGCAGATATACAGTGATGGATTCCAACAATGCATACCATGATTGATACACTTGGATCATGTGTATTCAATCCATGCCATGTATTACCAATGCAATAGTATGCGTGATCATTGTGTATCAAACAATTACGATTCACACTGAACTGATCCAATACATGCACGGCTTGAACATATCACACAAACTACAATACAATGCATGACATGATACATGCATCAACTCCATCAATATTGGATTGGATTTTGAACCATTTATTAACATCACCCAATTCAATGGGTGATCGTTTTGATAGCATATTGTTTGATTGACTGGCAATTTCAATTGGTGAATGTAATGCAATTCGAACTGCAGCAACCGCTTGTAACGCAAGTATAACGCATTTTAGAGTAATCAACATTGTATCGGGTAGTGTAACGGAAATGTTTTGAACCTGATACATGATTGCCGTTTTATAATGACGGCAGCTTCAAGAACGACAATCAACATCTTTCAAATGAATAATCATAAAAAATGCAAGTACACCGTGCAGAATGAATCAATACACAAACATCACTGTCAGTGTAAAATCAACCTCAGTAGTACGCTGGAATGATCTTTCTGATTGCAGTGATATATTCAGCAATCAGGTAGTGTCAAATTGCCATCCTGGTTATGGATAGCTATCATCACATATACAATCCATTACTACAGAATACATTGATCCATGTTTTAGTATACGATATATTGTGCTGGAATACAATATTTCCAGTCATGTAATGCCAATACTGATATTACTCTACACATACAACACTGATCATCAGCAGTGGTATAACAAACACTTAATACCACTTTTTCAATATAAACTGTTAAATTGATTCGAAACTCTAATCTGAACATTGAATAATCCAATGTCGAGTAAAAAACTTGACCCGAGCCATTATATGAATGGTGAAATGTATTAAAATGATAGTATTGACCAGTTGGATTGACACTTGATTGAACAATACAAATAAACACATGACAAATGTTTAATTTGATTGTAATTTCACACAAAATTGCTTAATTCAAAGTGTGAATTTGTCTCATTCTTCACACGCCATTAAATTTTGGATTTAAAGTCCAATTTTGTCTCTTTTACAAACTAAATGGAAAACAACACTTTACATTCAATACCTCAACAACCAACCAATGGAAATAGAAACTCACTTTGATGGAGAATTGGATAGCAAAAGACCACTTGACGATGTTTCAACACTAATTGCAGCCTTTCAAGCAAGACCAGGGTCGCTTCTCGGTAACACTGACTCGGAACTCATCACTCCACTATGTGATGGATGGGGTGGAGACCAACTACAACGCATGGGACTCGCTTGCTGCACTTGGGACAAATGGGACTGTTGGATCCAGTCCAATCTTCATCAAATCCAAGAATGATGTTGGCTCAAACCCAACAATCACTGATTCATACAATTATTTCAAGAAAACTATCCAGATCAATGGTATCAATGTTTCTACAAATCATCTCAAAAGACCTGATCAACTTGACAAACTCGTATACTTGGTTTGAGTATCGGTTTGTCATATTGACTTGTTCATCTGATTCTGCAAAACCTATATTCATTAATATGTATCAACATAGTCTCAAACAAATGTCATTTGGATTTGTTTCTTGGACAACATTGCACGACACTTTTGTTGGAAATGCATTGATTGTTCCAAACAACAACGGATAGAATTGGAAAAAGTAAAACTGTTGTTTCTTGATGATGCTCAACAGTAATTACAAGACACAAGTTTATGGAGACTTTTAATCAAAGCATCGCTGAGTTGGTTGTCATTAAGCATGCGATTTATCATTGCATCAAACCATATTTTTGTTGGAGGAATTTCAAGTCCTGTTGAACTCGGTAGTCTTTCAGGTCTTGAAAAGTGATTTTCTACTTATTCCAGCCAAACTCTGTGAATTTCATGAATTCTATGAATTTCTGGATTTACTCGTTATTGGGTTGCCAAACAACATGAACAATGAGACCTTGAAACATGTTCTTGTAACGGAATGTGATGGTCTTGTTGGTGCGCTGTGTGTGTCGATTGATGATCTAAAAACACAATGTCTAAACAACATTGAACCCACTCGAGCAGATCTACTACAATACTGTCTATCAAACAATTCCATGTTGGGTATGACTCGTTGTTTTGGAAGCGACCATTCAGATCTGATTAGAAATGGTTTTAAACTGTTACTCAAGAAATGTCTGACAAAAATCATCGATTGGACAACTTGGAAACCCAGCAAAATATGGAATCTTATTCATCACTCAAAAGGCTGGAATATTGATGGAGTCGTTCGACCTTGAACTTGCTTTTACTTTGCTGTTGGTCAAAAAATACTATTCAAATGGACATTCACAAACTGCTTTCCATCACAACATTTGTCTCTTTAAAAACTCATACGCAATGTTGTCTCATCAATATCGACCAATGTATTGGAATCTGTTTCGTCATGCGGTTTTCCAAATGAAACAACTTTACAGCACATGTTTATGGAGATATTGGTTTACTTGACTAAACCAGATTGTTCAATCTAACCAAAACTATCAAAAGTATTTCCCAACAACTCGAATGTGACGGACACTATTGCTGGTGGAATTGATTATTATTTGGTCAATGGACTAGCAATCAATCAACACATTGACAGATTTGTCATACCAAATGGAAACAACGACAATCCAGTTGTAATCCATATTGAGCCTTGAATTCAAACAGTCGTGAATCAAATCATTAATAAACTACAAAAACAGTCCAATATGCCAACTCGCATTTATCCATGACTCGATATGTGATGTTCAAATGTCTAATATTCAGACTGTGCTGATTGCAATTGTGGTTGTAATTGTGGTTGTGTGTAAATATCAATCCAATACTCGATTCAATACTTGATTCAACTTGAGCATGTCCAGTTTTGTAGTAATCCATTTGATCACATTGACAGAATCAAGCAATGATCTGATTCAACAACACCGAATGATGCATCCATATCACTTGTATCAATCAATTGTACACAATCAGTCAATATAATCAACAATCACTGTCATGATTGACATGATTGATTCAATTCATTCAATTTATTCGATCCATTTAATTGCATAGATCCGACTGGCATTGCAACTCATTGTTGTAAAATCACAACCTCACAATCAATCACCAATCACTATACGCCCGCTCATATATGTATTTGTTGTATGCCGCTGTGATTTGAATTCGGTCGTTTGTCAATTCATCTCGATAGTGTTTGGCTTCAGCTGGTGATTGAACACCTTGAATATACTGCGTGATATCATTCCACAGTTCAGGTGGTATGGGTGTCTTGTCAAGACTCGAGTTGCACCATTGTGGTTGTTGTGGAGCCACATGCGCAGTCGAAACAATCCGACATGCTGGATTCACTACAAAAAATGTCAGAATCTTGCAGTGTCCTGGTTGAGTTGGATCTGCAAGTTCAAATGATTGTTCTTTGTGTTGGTATCGATTGGGATAAACTACACACCGACCATTTGGTAATTCAAGCGATCCTATATACTGATTGCGTGGTGATTCTTGATCAATGTCACACACATCTTTCCAATACATATCAGATGCTCCTTGATAATCAAAACAATAAACAGCCTCGCGGTAATCGAGTTTGGGTGTGGTGATATTTTCCACGTCATAGTAATACAGTCCAGTTGCAACAATCGATTCGTTAATTGGACCTTCAATGTGCCAGTTTCCCTTGTCGTATTTAGGTTTGGATGGTGTCAGTTGAATGTTGGTGAGCTTGACAATGACTTGTAGATTACGACCACGCAGTGACACTGGCTTTGCCGATTCATATTTGGATTGGAAATGTTCCGGAAGTGTTGGTACATACACGGGACGAATGACTTGAGTGTCTGATTCCATATCATCATGATCTGATTGGCTTGGTAACTCATATCCATTTGTGCCATTGTGAATATCAATATACTTGAACATTGGATCCATCGTTCTGAACAGACTTTCAAACATTGGGACAAAACATTTGAATATTTTGGCAATGCATTTGTACATGTCTCGATGCCATATCGGATTCAGATTGTTGATGTATGAGTTGATGGTCACACTGCCATCCTGTTCGACACGGAATTCACTCGGAAGCCATTGAGACTTGCATGATATAAACTCGGAATCACCTTCAATAATGGGCACATTTGAAACAAGTCGAGTCGATAACAATATATCGCATGGTACCATTGTGGTGTATTTGAGTCGTATACTCAGTGGTGCAATCATCGTTTGTCCATATACAACACTGTACATTGATGCATCAATCAGATTGTGCACCATTTGACCAGTGTTGTGATTTGATCCATGTTCAATATCCGATACATTTGTCATCAATCGCGTATGTACATTGTCAGGTATGCCATTGTCCAGTATATACGTCAGTTCAACAGGTCCTGGGACAATTGTGCCAAATCCATCACTGCCATTACAAACAAGCTGTTTGACAAAAACACCGAGTTGTTCCAAGGCAAGATTAAATGTTGATGGCAATATATTCCGATCGAGTGAGTCGACCCTCCATTGCTCCACAATATGCTGGTTTGTGATATCGATCCACCACATGGGTTTGCAAAGTATACATTGCAGATACTGGATATACCGCATCTCGACAAGTGTGCGTACCTGTTCATATGGATATCCGGCCATTCCAGATTTCATATTACTTTTAGCATTGTCATCGTATGGCTGAATGCTCGAACTAGCAGTCTGAACCAGATGCTGAAAACACGTTTCAATGATCTGGCCAGCAGCCCTTCTTTTTATGTAGTCAGTATCATCCGATTGTACAATAGCCGTTAGATTTTCAAATATCCCGCCTTGTTCCAACTCGGCACGTATTGAACTGTCGGGATGATTGTCGGCAAAATCAACAAGTATTTTGAGTAGTTTTACAACACCATTATAGTCATACAAATCTATATCTCTACGTGAATAAATAGTGTTGAGCTGCTTTACAATTCCATAATCTTGAAACACCTTGATCATCTCGTCCTTGTTTGTAGATTTCTGAATCATGTCGCTGACATATTCAAACAGGTACAAAAAGCCACCCATATCGACATCACACATCGATATCGTCAATTGCTCAAAAACCAACGATCGTACAAGCGATACAGGAAAATTGCGCATTTTGGATGCAACTGTTCCAGCCATCTTGATTATGCGTGTTTTTAGTCCAGAGTTGTTGCTGTATCTGATACACAAGTCGTTCAGTGCTTGAATCAAATCCAGCCTTATCAACTCGGCTAAAATTGCTTCACAATCTTTATAGTCGCATAAACTCTGAATAGTATAAATACTCCCATAAATCACTTCTTGATCGACACTCCTGTATTCATGTCATGTCAATCCAACCATGTCAAATTTACCAACTGTGATGACTGGACACACATTCATGCATAACCCCACATACCTGAGCATATTGACCAGTGCTGGAATGATGCCACATTCCACTGCTTTTACTGGCTTATGGTAATGAATACTCGAAAATATGGTTCGGAGATTTTTGATAAAACCAACAGCAACTGAACCACTGGATGATTCCAGTCGTGAAACAAGTCTTGACAACACGATGCCAAACTAATGATATTGTTCAATGTCAAGTATACAATCAACAACACAAGACATGCCACAGTCCAAACTGATCCAATATTGTATCATTGTAAACATACATTTTCATCGTCAATATCATGACAAACTTGCAAGAACAGGTCAATTGCCAATGTGAGCATTTCTCGATCCGACTCGTGAACAATAATCTCAACCATAGGCTTGATGTCAAATTTACACTCCTCACTCCAGCGTCTACAATTGAACAACTTTGTGCATGTTTTCATCGCCTATATGCATATTGATACCAGATGAGTTGAATGTCAATCATTTGATCAATATCAATCATGACTTGCCATCATTTTGACTTGACGGTTTGGTGATTGCATGCATTGTGAGAGTTGGTTGCTTAGTCGATGTGATACTTTGAACTGACTATCATAGTATACCATATTCGCAAACACTGTAGTAAACTCCATTACTTTGATCTACACAACACATGTTGATTAGTTTAGTCATGAACAATCCATTATTGTTACAATATATGAATACCTGTAAACTGGGTCGATTATACTCCAAATACTTGGCTGCAATATCTTCTAGTTGAGTACTCTGTAAGCGTTTCACTATATCTTTAAATTCTGCCATTTCAAACCAGCACAAAGTCAACAATGGTTTGAATGCATCGATAATCCAATGGCTATTAAACTTACTGGATCTATAACTGTAAAACACCTGTATCAACACAAGCAGTCTGTCCCATATTTCATCAGCCTTGTATAGTTGAGTATCCGTTGTTAACAGTTCCAAATCTTCCAGGTGTTTTATAAACTCTTTCATGCTATCAATCAATTGTATGTTTGATAAAATTAGTAAAGTTGAATTTTGATTTGACAATTTCATTCATGCGAATTCAGTCATATTTGTGATTCTTCAACTGGATAACACGCCTGACATCAGACTGTCTAAAATGGATTATGCAGTTGTTGTTCATGTGGTTTTAGCGACTCTGGACAGTCCTCGAGAAACTGCTATTGCATTGGTTAGACAAGCGACCAAGATCGCCTTGGCTTCAAAAAACAACACTCAATTCAATACTCGGCAGTCTCCGAATTCTCTATTATGCATTCTAACTATATCTAATCTGAATCAGATTGTTGGCAATACAAACTGTTGGAAGTCTTTTCAAAGTGTGATATCTTCTCTGTATTTTGCAGCAGCTCAAGAAACGTTCAACCCTGAAGGGGTTGAGAGTGGGAGTATATGGCTGCCTATAAACATTATCTTGCAGGGATGGTGTGGATATGATGTTTGGGATTTTGCAGCTGAGAAAGTATGGGTTTGCATGTTGGTTGAAGCTAGATCTGGACAGATAAAACCAAAGGTAAGATGCTGCCATGTGTGTTCTCATGAATGTTGCCTTGTTAATATTATCCATTTGGTTGCATTGACTGCTGTTAGCTTCATTCCGATCCAAGATTTCTTGATGGTAATGTGCCAGAGCACATTCAGTTGGATATCTCTGAATGGCTTACCAATCATCCCAACGATCTGCAAGAATCCAGCGACTCTTCAGAACATGCTACAGATCTTCCTCCCGTTTTTGGACATGTGGCAGTTGGCGGTACATTTGACTATTTGCATGCTGGTCATCGTATTTTGCTAACTTGCTCCGCATGGCTGACCTCAACTCGGTTGATATGTGGTGTTACAGGTATCAATATAATGTTCATTTTCATGCCATCGTACCACCAACTCCTTGAATATGCGTTTTATATAAGCTATGCCAATCTCAGTTTATTAATGACTATTCTGTTTCTAGATCTAAACCAAACCAGTTTGGAGCGTAAACAAGCATACCAAAACATGCAATCGCTACAGACTCGACTCGATGGAGTCAAGACGTTTTTACATCGTATCAAACGAGATATCATGTATGATATAATTCCTATATACGATGACTACGGTCCTACTCTTACAGATGAGCTTATAGAGGCTATAGTATGCTCCAGAGAAACAATTCGGGGCTGTAAACTAGGTACTGCCATATTATAATCTTTTCATGTAAATGTACTGTTTAATTCTGCAAATTTAATCATTTTTAATCGCCATTGTATTCGATAGTCAACGATCTTCGACAACAAGGAAACCTCAAACCATTGCATATTTTTATTATTGATGTGATTTCATCATCAGTAGGAGTCATCACTTCTCAAGACTTTCGATCCAAAATCAGCTCAACCTATCTACGTCTACATATGCCTACATGTCCACACTCTGGTCTCGATAATTAAATATGACAGTAATATCATTCATGTTTAATGTTCATGGTTACAAATGGGCTCGACTATTTGTAAACACTCATAGTATTGATGACATCAGGGTTTTATTATCGAATCTACATGCAAAATCGATTGAACTGAAACGTGATAACATATCTCTACTTAAATATATAGCCATTGAGTTAATGTAGAGTGGATGATTTATATGGGACAAATGATTAAGTGAATAAAATAATGAGAAATCGAAACAATTGTTCCAGACACACCAACTTCATATAATTCTCTCTGGCTATTCGAGTTTGTACTTGTAGTAAATCTACTGCTTTTGAAATATGGATACATGTGGCAAAACTCGAGCCATTGCGACAAGTAATGACAAAAGTGTGACTGCATAAAGCAGCAGAAACAGCAATAAAAGTTATAAACTATCTGAACCGTCTGAATCCGCCTTTAAATATCCGTGACCACCACGTTGCAGGCTTTTTTTTGCTTAATCCAGCACCGCCAGCAATAGACCGGTCAAGATCGGAATATGGACCATGCTCCAATAAACTCTTGAGATCGGCAAAATTGGTCATAACGGATTGAGCAAGATTAGCATCAGCAATGCCATAAACACGCTCTTCAACTTCTCGCTCTACTCTATCTATACTTTTCACTAAACATTGAAAGAAACCAGTCAAATCTGCTTCAACGACGGTTGCAGACAGAATCTTTGGCTGCGAAATGGTAGAAGATCCACCTGTGAGTGATGTCAATGGATTTGTAGTTTTTTGCAAGTCTGTCAATTTATAAGTTCCGCTCAATCGTTTCCCTGCATCTGAAGTAGAGCAACTTTTTTCCTGGCTCAATGGTACAGTATCACCAAACGGTAGCTGCGGAAGCGTGTATTTTGTTGGTGTTGTTTGCACCGAATTATCTTTGTCGGCGACATCCGTATACTCATTTTCCAATTGTTCTGTCTTGTCTTTGAGCAGCTTTGCTTTCAACTTGGTGTCAATAATCAGTGATGGCATAGACCTTGAAAGTGGATTAGATTTACTCATACAGTCTGATTTTTGCTGTCCTGGCTTTACTTTTGGTCGGTTTACTTGTCTCTGAAGTTTAGTACATTCCAAAGCCGTGGGTAATGGAGCGGAAGATTCAGTGGCCGAGGTATTAGCGGCTAAAGACATGTCCTTGACTTTCAGCGATTGGTGTGTATCTGAGCTAATAGCGGGGAAATTTTCCTGAGTGACAGTACTTGGTGAACCCAAAGGATCCGAATCATCCGAGTGTATACCTTGTGCTGGCTGGGATCCTGACACGCTGGAACTCAATTGAGCATTTACCAAAGCCACTCCAGCGTCATGTGTAAACAAATCAGGTACGTTGACTTTGAGGGTAGGCGGCAGCTTGGCAGTATCCGATTTGAGAATGGCTGTCGGCGTTGATTTTGTTATTGTTAGATCACGTACTAATCCACGACTCGGTGTAGTAGGTTCTGGGATTGAGGGTTTCACGCAAGAAACTGTTTCCGTCTTTTTGAAATAGGATTGAAATGCAGTGTATGAGTTAATGAACTTGAATATCACCTGCATTTTCAAATGGTAGAACTTGAAATTGATTTCTACCATTCAGTACATGACAATTTAACTTACAACTGGATCTGGGGTTGAAGCAAAAGCAATGTAATCCTTCATGGCTTCCCGATAGTCTTTTAAATACTCGTTAAACACCATAAGATAGTCTTCCTTGTTTCCAAACTCGATATCATTACAAAGAGCAGTCAAAAGCTTTCCACACAACACGAGACCACGCCTGCGAGGTGTCGTGAGTTTTTCAGCAAGCAGTAACGCATTTGACTCGGGTGATGTAATGGCTACACATTTTATGGGTTTCCAAATGATAATTAAACAAGTGTTAGTGTGCGCCATTCTCAGATTTGTCACTCAAAATAATCAGTCTTGTAAATACCTGGAACAAAAAATCGAAGAAACAAAAATGATCCAACAACTTTCTCCGCAATAGTAAGACATCCAGCAGACCTTGGAGACGCGCTAAACATGGATACATTGCTTATAGATCCAGCATTCTTGCTTGTATTCGAAAGTGTTGGTTGTGAAGAATTTTGTGTTGTTGGAAATGCTAGTGAAAAGGGTGATATTGAGCTAGTAACAGTGCTATTTCGACTACCTGATGTTGAAGATACTTGAGCATCAGCCCGTGCAACGCTGTCTAGTTCACTGCCAAGCGGTTTACCACAAACACTGTCACTGGATTTTAAAGGTTGGGTGGCAATTGCTTGTGTTGAAAAACGCATCATGTAACTTTCTGCTGGTGAACTTAGCGATGACAGTGCAAAAGAAGTAGATAAAGGGTTTGACTCTGAAGCGACTTTATCTGAAGAAAGTTCTGTTGTGGAAATGCGATACCGTGGACTGTGTTTTTTCATGGTCAATTTATCAGCATTCATTGACAATCCATGCTCTCTAAGCTGCTCCACATTATCCCTGTGTTTCGATATTGGAAGCTGACCAGATCCTGATTTTTGAATTGATCGATCACTAGAAAAAGAATTTCCAGTAAGATGCTCGGTTTCTTTGACATCTCTGCCACCATAACTCTGGGAGCTGCTATGTGCGCTGCCTTTGCTCAAACAGTTTCCTTGGTTGCCATTTCCTGTTATACCACTAAAAGTATTGGGTTTTCCACTGCCATCTTTAACTCCCAAACTTGTACTGGATTCGGCAATCTTGTTCTTCTTTTTAAATGATATAATCCGCATCAGTTTTCGCTGCGCAATGACTGGATTAGTATGTAAACTGTCGTGACTACCACCTCCAATTTTAGCAGTTCCAGACAGGCCAGTTAAAACGCAGGTTGGTCCATCAGTACCTTCTTCAGGTTGACCAACCATAATCTCTGCAACCGTCGAGCTTTTACCAATTGTTTTAGGTAGCGCGTTTCGCTCAGATCCAGTTCCAGTTCCAGTTCCCAAACCAGCCATGAAAGACATCGTTTCATTTTTTTTCATCTTGTCCACCTTGCTTGGAGGTGGGTAGACAATCGACGCACGTCGTTTGACCTCTCTTACTCGATCGGCTAAATCTGCTGGCGAAATAGTTGCCATTTCATTCACTGTCTCGAAAATAAACTGACACATGCGACGAAGACTTGGAGGCATACGCTTTCTATTTTCAAAAACATGCGTAAACAGTCTTGTACATGCTGCACGTAAATTTTTCCTATTGGTTTCCAACAGAGTTTCAACCAAAGGCACAGACGAAATAGTTTTCAAAGCAGCTGTACTATTCAAATCTGTCGAGACTGTTTGTGCAGATGTTTTGGCTAGTTCTGGCGTTGCTGATGTTTCGATTGCTGGTTTTAATTCCTGTGAGTACTCAAGTTTTGTTGGATCAATTTCACAAGAGTCCAATGTATGAAAAATCTCATTGAGTGGAGCGGTGAGTGATATACTAAGCAATCCGTATCCATCCGACTTTTCAGATGTTTTGGCTAGTTCTGGTGTTGGTGATGTTTCCATTGCTGGTTTTGATTCCTGTGCATACCGAAGTTTTGTTGGATCAATTTCACAAGAGTCCAATGTATGAAAAATGCCATTAAGTGGAGCGGTGAGTGATATACTAAGAAATCCATATCCATCTGATTTTGCAAATGTATTAAGAAGCATTGTCGCCATTGAATTGTCGCGGATAATGTCACTGAGATCCCTGCTTTTGCAAACTAGTTTAATGATGTATATTGGCAATAATCCAAAGTCAGTACAAGTAAATGTGTTTTTAAACATCGTATTTATAACATGGTTCACACTAATCATATGAATGCATCCAAGACAACAGCAAGTGTTTAAAATATACAAATTTTACCATATTCGATTGCTCGAGTTCGAAATATTCGTTTCAAGAAGCTTTCGACAGATTCGGGATTACGATATCGCAAAAGAGTAAGAACACCTTTTGAAACTGCTGCAGCCGTATCGCCTACAAATGAACTCAAACATACAATCTCGAGCAAGGATGCATCATCAAAAAGTAAAAGGTCTATGATACGCTGGTCATACGCACTCAACTAAATCATTTCAACAAAAGCGCATAAGCATGCAAGGTCAATGGTTGGATGTATTGAGCCCAAGATTTACAAATACATGGCAAATCAGGTTAAAGATTGGCATTTATAGAGTATGTAGGAGTAAGTGGTTAGTACCAAGTGCGTTATATTTTATATGAGTAGTAAATGTTTGTTATTCCACATTGTTGTAGCAATCAAGCGTAATACATTATACCCATGACCCATAATAGACGAGTTGGAAATAATTAGGTCGAGGCGTGTAATTTAAAGTGATATTCGACCAACACAGAGTCGTTGTATCCAATAGTTAAAAACAATACGTCAGTGAATACGAGCAAGTGGTCGATAGTTGCGTGTGGGCAGATGTAAAAGACGGTATAACAAATAAATATATAATAAGTAAATCTGTGCGTCGATAGGATAGATATTGATCGGACAAGGTAATACGCTTGAGCTGTATAGGCAACGTGGCCAAATAGATATATGTGTCTATGCAGTGTCACCACTATCAGCCAAAACACTTGCTAGTCTCGGGTTTTTAAGCATAGCTCAAGACAATAAAAGACACATCTTCAGCAGACAACGTACCGACAGTCCTGCAACCAATGGCGACACACCCATACGGTGTGAATAGGTTGTCAATTCAGCTGCCGAGGCGCATCGTAAGTGTCCTGACATTTAGATGTGACTTGGGTAAATGGGTTTAGAATGTATAGTCGTGTATCCAAAACAATATCCAACTCGCATGTCAATATCGTGTCTAAAATTAACAAGTGTGCAGCCACCAAAATAAAATCTGGTCGAGACCGTGTTTCAATATATTCCAAAGCGAATCCTTAATATTATTGCTCCAATTCGTTTTAAATCTACCCACCAAACAAAAACAATGCAATAAAAACTTTTAAAGAGAACATCAAGTTACATTTAAAACTAATAAAAAGAAAACTAAAAGGGTAGATTGAAAACGACAAAAAACCAGTAGCCATGCAAAGATATAGCATCAATCAAGTGAAAGTAGAGGGATTGAGACTTGCAAAAAGTTTGAAAAGTAGCGAAAAAAGATTAGTTGAAAAGGTAAAAAATATCAAGTTATTTCAATGAAAACTTCCAAAAGGTAAAACTAGTGAAACGCCAAAATGCCAAGAAACGACGTAGGTTCTTAATTGCATCCAGAGGCATTGGTTGTGGACAGAGACCCAGATGTCGAAGTTCGACGCATTCGAGACCCTAATGTGTGGGCAGATGAACTAAGACTACGGGCACGTATAGATCGCGATACTGGTGCTCCAGATGAATCTGTTCCTGTAAACAAAACCTCGTCAGAGTGGCCAGATCCAGAGGCATCCATGAGAGCATGTGATGATTCGGATGGAAGTGTTGCATTAAGAAGTGCGGGAGATGAAGCCACGAGTGATTTGTCCCCATTTAGTTTGATTTCAAACGTATGCAAGACTTTGGTATTGTATCCATTGCAACTCATGCATTTGTGGTATAAAAAGTGGAACTTGGCATTGGATTTTTTTTCACAGTCGTTACAGTAGACATGACTTTGAATATTTGCATATTCAGGTGGCATCTCATGCTGCGCAAGCATTGCATCCACTCGCTTAAAGTACTCGCTCATATTAGCCAATGATTTGAAGCAGGTTGGACATTGATACGATGTTTGGATATACTCTTGATGGCATTTGAAGTGGATACAGTGTCCGCATGGCATAAAAATGACTGTAGTGGTAGATGTAAACATATACTCTCCACAGATTGGACAGTCACTTTCAAGATTGCGTTCAATGCATTTGTGGCGACCTATCAAGCTAATGGCCATGCAAACGTTGCATTTTTTGCAGTGGAAATAGTCTTGTCCAAGCCCTTTTCCAATTCTACAGATTCCACAATCCTTGCAATGGTAGATACTCTTTTTAGGATCATTGTCCCACAGCTTACACTCGTGACAGTAGTAAAGAGCTACTTTTTTACCGCATGTGGCATTGATACACGTCTGTCCGGCTGGTTGGACAGTGTTGCAATACATGCACATCATTGTGGTTGTAAATGTTCTAATAAGGTGTGATTAGAATCATTTTAAGCATCCAAATTATACAGATTTAGATAGCCTACCTAATGATATTATGATCAGACACCTCGTCGTGGCAAAATCGGCAACTAAACCAGCGACCGCAGCAATGAGCCTGTAGTTTAGTGGCACGTTGATAGTGCTTGCATCCCAAGATATTGGCTTTCTGATCCTATATGTGCATAGTGACAAATCGCATTTTAAAACAAAAATAGTCCATGGTGAGTGTCAAGCATACAAAAAGCAGCAGAAAAATAGCATTACAGTCAAACGCAATAGTGATATAGACTAAACAATCAAATAGTGCTTACATGCCAAGTGGGAGTTTTATCTAATTCAGTCAGCGTATCAAAGTTGTCAAGTTTATTTTCAAGCTTGTTTGAATTGGGCGACACATTGTTTGCCTGTAGTCTCTGTTTTTTGGTCCATCCACTTGACATTAGGTCCTATGACGGATGAGTTATATTTCACAAACACCAAATCACAATCGCATTTAATGGTCAAAAACAATTCGGTTAGTTTTGATATTCAGTACAGGAATGGACTTTTGAGCTACTTTTAATTTTATACAATAGGATAGGATAGAATAGGATAGGATAGATGAAATAAAAGGCACAGTTGGATGACCATATAATATGACAATGTGAGTTGATTCACCTGAATTTTACGAGCCTTTTCAGGTGGAGTAAGCGTGATGTCCTGCTGAATATTAACTATTTGCTTACGCAGTTCTGCCTGATTATCGCCAAGCTTATTATCAGAACTACCGGATGCTAGAACAGCTTGAGACGCAGAGGCAGTGCCGGAGGATCCGTCGGTCTGACTGATTTGTCGAATGATAGATGGCGTAGCAGTCTGCCTATCTAGGGATGTGTGACCATGTCCAAGGCCGTGATGAGTATGGTTGTGATGATGGGAAGAGTGATTGCGAATGTGGTGGTCGTCATGAACATCCAGCATCATATCATTGGCATCCATGTCTGATGTAGTCACTTCATCGTTAAAATAGTCGCTGTCAGAGATGTAGCTGTCAGAGTCACTGCCCATACTTTCGTCGCTGTCAAAGGCATCAGCATGAGAAGTGGTCATGACCAAATCGGATTGATGAAGAGAAGAGGAATCAGAGATGAAATACGATGATGACATGGGAAAAGGTGGATGGCCAAGAGGCATCAATAAGAGTCTATTTGAGTAGTAAGGAAAAGCGAGCTAATGTGACGAGTAAAGTAATAAACGGACCCTAAGTTTGAGGATATTTCTGTGGAAAAAACTGGAGCACCAAAACTGCTTTTCAAGGTTGATTATATACGCGGGTTGCAACACAACTCGTTCTTGTGTTACAAAGTGCGTTACAAGGCGGGTGGCCGCAGTATGGTACTTGAAGATGCTGAAAACTTGAACTATTTGCAGTTATTCTGTGCAATGGTTTGTATGGATGGCTGTAGAGCCACTCTGGTTAGTTTGAAAAGTGAAATTCAAAACTAGTGTCAAGGGTGATGAGGGTTGATGGGTAAACTCTGGCTATTTTATTCGGTTTTTAGCTCTTAATTAAACCGCAATAATACACTTGAAAAAGTCTGATCAATTCCAACGATGCATGACGGATGATGCTCTAGCACAATTTCATCTACTGTAGAAGCGTGAATACGCATTGGTTTCAATTCGTCTGAAACCTGCCATGAGAAAAACATGAGCATTGACGCGTCATGGAATTATGCTTTGCATAATTTTGTCAATGGATTGCCAACTAATGGAATGGCTAGCTATACAACTATCCTAATCAATATTACCAATTCATTGTTTTGTGTATCTATGCATAGTTATCTACTCAGTCTTTTCTAACCATGTATTCTAGTCTACTAGCGAGTCGATACCTGTCCATTCCATACCTTGATTTGCATAAATGCAAAGCAGGGTCGACTCTTGCATTAAATGGCAGATGTGTATGCAATCAGCCAAATAAATAATTGTTCCGATTTTATCAAATGTATAAATACAACACAACGAGTTGTTCGCTGATGCTTTGCTGTTGTTTTTATTCGAGTGGAAATACAATAATGCTGTTTAGCCAAATTTCATCATATTTGAATTTGGCAGAATTCAAACCTTGGACTCGAATCAAGCACCGACTTTGAAAAACTTTACCAATATTCAATGGATAAAATTAAGCATGGCCAGAGTGTGCTCTTGATTGGCAATCCTGCTGCTCAGGCAGAGGCATTGCAGCTTGCACAGTCTTCTCTTACCAGCAAAGTATCCACTACTGGAAAAGTTTCTTTTGAGCAACTGGATAGAATACCACTAGGTATAAACGCTTGATATCTTGAACTGCCTCGAGTGTTTTACATAGTGTATCAAAAGGATTGAAAGTGGAATAGTACCGACGATTCATGGCTTACACTAGTCTTGTACTTATGCACAATCCATATCAGCCATTTACCAACTAACAATCATGATAAATGTACTGTAAATCATTCTAGTCAACCTTGCTTCTTCATCCTTCCATGCAATTGTAACCGGCTCAGTAGTCCCAACAGCCTATACTCATTCCAACCTGGTTCTTTCCAAGTTTGCAAAAACTCTTGCACCTAGTGGCATACTGATTCTTACCGAACCAGTTTTAATTGATTCCTTGGCAGTCATATCGATTGAATCTGCTCTACACAACCAACGTATGCCATTTAGAACAGAAAGATCATTATTGTCTGATTTAAAGGTTAATGGATTCATCAATCCCCAGTTGGTTTCTTCCTTAAATGTCGATGATGATACGGTGCGATTGTGGGCCTCTCAATGCTGGGGCGTGGGTGAGGATAGCATGGCTCAAACAATCGACTTGCTGCTGGGTAAAGTTGTACTGGTGACATTTTCAGTCGCCAAGCCTGCATATGAACTGGGTGCTGCTGCCCCACTCAGATTCGGCAAGAAAAATACTACCGCACCTGCTGTGACAAAGAGTTCCAATGCATCGGTCTGGATCGTATCGGCTAATGACGACGACGATCCAATTGCAAATCAGGATCTTGAGGATGAAGATATGCTTCTGGATCAAGACGATTTGAAGTTGCCATCCACAAAGGGTATATTGAATAGGATTTCCTTATGATCTAATAAGCTAATAGAATAACTAATTTTTCCTTGAATGCCTTTTGGACGCCATAACAGCCGTTGATTGCTCTACAAAGAAAAAGGCTTGCAAAGATTGCTCATGTGGACGTGCTGAAATGGAGGCTTTAGACGAGGCAAGCGACATGGTTGCAAAAATCACAGTCACTACTCCGCTAAAGACTGTCACTGCACCTGTTTCTTCGTGTGGGAGTGTATGTTAATTCCATCTCAGTCTATTGTTTTCAATTTTTTAATGTAATCTAAAACCATTTTATTCCATCACTTAGTGCTATCTTGGAGATGCATTTAGATGCTCAAGCTGTCCCTATATTGGTATGCCCGCATTTAAGCCAGGTGAAAAAATTCAGTTGGGAGGAAACCTTCTCAAGGATGATATTCAAGCTCTTTAATCTCAACTTTCTGCAGTCATCAAATAAAAGTTATTTTATTTTTTCAATCCTGCTATTTGAATAGTATAGCAAGTGCCTGTTTTAGTTTACCAACATTCATAGCACTCTGCCATGATTGGTATTGCATTAGCTGATTTTGTTATCCATGTCTCGTTTTTACATATTAGATTACCTGCAATTCAGATTGGTACACTTGCTGAGCATGCTTTACTGCTCGTTCTCGTTCCATCATTATTTTTCTCAGCGACATTTCATGGTGTCGCCCTATTTAAGCCAACGAGTTTTAATAAGCTTGGCTTCAATAGCATTATTGCATTGGCTCGTAAATATCAGTACATACCCATAGCTTGTTGCATCTGACAGTACGCATGAATATCATTACAAAGGCTATCTGCATTTTGTCGCAGTATATTCATTGTTTTGTTTGCCTCATCCATCATCAATGTTGCACTAGAATGAACCGCAGTTGATTGGGTATTCAGCTTTTCATCATCCATCACAGAGCTGATGCGCGCTCGAATTTCATCGACTAATTTCCCACTAGAGTAAACGATTCATTGTAGCTATACATATTCTGCAATAGACATGAAAATAAAAATAACAACTACTCACCTTTGCGACTGATATTGATGCATTGTTTTGTTTGCATTTGCTTGAATTGTTGCCTGCTGAGATTGCAATGGATCTTCCATATTGCTAGTCTGTCCCCGTTTTGAACTTGTACTCGACCGGTTCTGACGCTGTCTGATTTTGTCTAAATCATTTAAAGCATTTAAAACCCCAAGCAACCAAGAAACGTTTATGTAGGAACTAGTGGCAAATAAAGTTGTTTTTACCCTGGAGATGGCTCAGCAAATTCCCAACATTATCACTATTAAAAGAAAATTAGTATTGTTTAATGGGAGACAAGCATTTGAATGTCATCAACATACTCAAGATTGTCCTGTGCTGGTGTATGATTAGGATACACCAGAGTGAGATCACCAGCAACAATATCATCATCATCCATTTCATACTCTTCTACATCTTGAAAATGATTTATGGACACATGTTTAGATAGAGGTGTGTGTTGAACCACTAGAGCCGATGCTATAACAGTTAGTAAGCGATCCAACCGCACTCGATATATGAAATCAATTGTGAGACACGCGATCCACCATAACCAACGATTTCATTGGTTATCAATGACAATAATATACATACTTTTATGAGGAGGAGAGAGTTTATTGACAACATTTTTAGTTTTTAGTCGATATGTCAGGGATACATGATCAGGACTGCTGGGTTGAATAGCAGCAACTGCTTTTCTAGTTCGAGGCATTACGGTTGAATGAAAATAGATTGAATCTTATCAAACAGTTTCTCCAATACAAATAAAAACATTCGAGTTTACTCTTGCCATTTCGTTGTATTTTATAGTCAGATTTAAACCCAAAATACTTTCACATACTACAGACTATCAAACTGGAAATGAAACAGTTGCAATGGATCCAAGCAAAGTAAAGATCCGTTTGAACTACTCACGTAGTTTTCATCTTCGCTATCTTCTTGGAGTGGTAGAATAAATTTGGTAGGGATACATATATTTGATTGCAGTTGATGACTGGCGTGACGATTGAGTTTCTGTGGTTGAAAATAATATCCGGACAAGATAGAATTAAAAGATGATCCAGATTGATCAGTTGAATTCACTGTTTGAGATCCACTTGGTATTGCATATACTTTTCGACTCGTGTGTTGGTTTTCATCGTCGTGCTCTTTATTTACACTGGGAAATTGGACTGAACCTTGCTGAATACTATTGGATGATTGATAAAATGGACTCGTTGTGTGAGCATTTTTAGAGCCATGTAATTCAAATTTGGGTTTCATGACTGAATTCAGCAACATATCGTCCAAAAGCCTATCCTCATTTGATGACGCGGAGGCTTGTAAATTTCCATTACTATATGGTGCCCAATCACACCCAGCTTGTAGTGTATGCAGCAAAAACGATTCTTTTGTTCCTGAAGATGGTGATGTCAGGTAAGATGCAGAGTCGCGATGTTCAGGTGATGCATGTGTAGTTGGCGTTATACGAATGTAGGATTGGTTTGCATTGGTATACAAGTCCTTGACTGTGATTTTCGGCAAGTTTTTTGCTACAAAAATAGGTGATATCTTTTGGTGATCAGAGATTATTGCATTGCAAAGTACTGATAGAGACTGTGCCAAAGATGAATAGCTACTGGGTGTAGGTAATGTCCACAAGCTATCGCGATTGCACTGCTCACATCGGCTTGACAAGTCAGGGATATGGGTATGCTGAGGTATATTGACAGGGGCTGATGATGTCAAATTGATCATATCTTGCAATGGACTTGTTCGAGGAAATCCCCATAGCAACTGACCAAGTGACACTTCACGTCGTTGTCGCTTGATATGCTCAACAAACTTGGTCTTCCAGTCCTCCTTTTTCAAAGGTATAGTCAGACTATATACAGATCAATGCAGTACATTTATTAAATATCGATTTTCAGCACAGTTGGTACAATACATCAAGATTTAATCACCTCAAATCCTGAATTAAAACAGCACCCGATGACTCGATAGGAATAGATTCACAAACGCACAATTGTTTCCATAACTGCTGGTCTGAAGAAACTGCCTGCCACACTTTGCATACGCTAGATACACGAAGAAGTGTATTGTACGGTAGATACTCGAATATATGTAAAAGAACTTCGTTTGGAATCAGTACACGAGGCAATGTATCAACTTGATACGTTTCAAACTTGTGGATATCAGTATTGGATGCAGCATGTTTGGAAAACGGCTTGATGGTACAACGATCTTGATGTATTGGCATTGGAGTGTAAGTATAATAAATCTTGCTACTTTGAGCAATTTAAACAATATGCATGTTTTATTGTTGGAGATTTGGGTGTGGATAGGCTTGATGGCGAATAAGAAAGCCAAGTTGTTGCAACATCCACACACCTCGATGATTTTAATTTCCATGTTAAATGTATTAGAACGGGAAAGCATACTTGCACTTCTTTTGACGGCATATTGGATACTTTTAATAGTGAATCCAAATACAACGTTGGTTAATGACTTTAAACCGAAGATGGAAATCAGAGTCTACAAACCAGATGCATAATGTTACCCTACCCAAAGTATCAGCAACTTCGTACGTTATCAATCCCACGGTTTTAAAGTTTAATAATGCATCCATTCCAAAAGTATCTGCTAGAGTCGAATCCATATCAACCACTTTTGCTATAGATCTCGTCAAACCAAAGAGATTCGCCAATGCAAGGCAATGTTCAGGTCAAAAGTGCAACAGTATGGATTTCTATCCCACTGCAAGCGATGACCATGATGGTTATGCGATTAAAAATCAAACGTATCCGTTTTTATTTAATGGCATTTCAGCACATTGCTCATGTCAGTCTGGATCAAAATGCCTGCCTTTGACCTGTATCCACTCAAACCCAATTCAAATCTCGAAAAATAGTAACAGTATAGAACAGCCTCGACAAGTCAAGTCAGACCAAGGTGAGCTTACTCGTTATATATAATTATTTGCTTTGATTCAGAAATGTGACTGCATCAAGGTAGATTAGTCTAGGTTTCTAGCTCTATCAATACTGCCCAAGCTAATGTGTTTTACACTGAATGCATCTTGATTCATTTTAGCAAAAGCATTCAAAGATTGTCCAAGTGTGCAAGATACGGTGTTGGACAAAGTGCCCTATGAGTTGATGCTGATCGACAGTAGTATTTTTACAAGCGATTTAGAACCATGGGATAAGATTGACAGCGAATCTCCACTATACGCAAATGCTACCAAAGGTCCTGATTACATACGCGAGCATTCAAAACCTCTTAAACCATATCAGGTCCAAAAAAGAGCTCGCCGAGTGCGCAAGACAATGGTTTGTAGTGAATTGGGCGAGGAGGAATGTGAGCAGGTCTTACACTCTTCACCTGATTGCAATGAAGGAGTCAAATCAGTAAATTCAATTGTTCACAAGTCGCAAAATGAGTCCATCCCATCCGACAAACCTTCAATTATTAGGTTTCCAAAATCGCCTTCGCTCATATGGCCATTAACTGTGCCTGCTACAACTCAATCCCCACCATCTGTCAAAAATCCTGATCAAGACTTTTGCAAGATAGCAAAACTGCCAAACATATCACTCACAGCTACAGTCCCTATTTGCACTTTACCCATTATTGCAAAAGAGTCACAACCCAGCTATATATCCAAAACCGACTCACCATCAAAACCAGATCTCGATCCAATCCTGAGTATCAACAAGTGCAATACACGCAATAGTCCAAAACAGAAAAAATTGTTTGATATGCTAGATCGAATGATGATTCAAGCACGAGACATGACAAAATTTCTCGACTCAAATCAACGTTTGAAGCCATCGCATGGTATAATGCAAAGATACATGGAGATTGAATCAACCATGCTGTTACCAAAACGGCTTTCCAAAAGCTTGGATTCTACGTCTGTTGATGAATTGGCAAAGCAAGATGAACATAGTCGGGTAAAGCTTCCACAAATCGGTAAAACTAAACAAAAACCACCGATCCCAAATGATCACGAACAGAAAAACACAGAGTTGATTAAAAATAAATCATCCGCGTCGAATGCAAAGCCTAATAGCTTAACTATTTATACACCATCTAATTCATGGTCGGTCGATTCTTGGAAAAAGCAGCGCATTTCTGCTACAGAAACTGTAAACGAAACAAAAAAATCGATGCCAGATATTTCTAGAAGTCCTATTTGCTTGAATCGACCAAAAAAACCAAAACGCTTTAGCAGAGATCATCTTCCTAACATTGGATTGGTAAGTGCAAACTCGACTCGAACGGTAAGGATTTTTGAAATCACACAATTATGGTTGTTGTCGAGTATTTGATTAGAGGCCATGTGACTAATACAATTACATGTTGAATAGTTACCACAATATCAATCCAGTGCTCTATATAGTCAGATGAGTCATATAGACCAAAATATGTCGAGTTCAACAAACGGACATCACCGCTCATCAGCTGCGTTTTATAAACAACCTCTACAAACAACATCGGAGCGAATACTTTCTGGAATCCAATCCAACAGTGATATTCGCTATACTGACAAATCTTTTAGACACACAGCAAGACAAAGAAACACTTTAAATGCAAAACAACTTCAAAGATCGCTTGCCAATAAATCGGGGATTATTTCTGCACCACCAAAATGGAGTAACCCAGCGGGTCATTTGTGACATCAACCAAATGAATTTATTGGATTTTAGCATTACTTGAAACATGCGACTTTAATTGGCTTGAGCAGGACTGATATTTTCAAGTAGATACTGTGGAATAATATCTGAAATTGTTGATAATTTATTGACGAGGCTCATTCTCATTGTACAAAGCTCTACGTTGACTGCCTAGATATCAACACGACTGTTTGAGCATTTACTATAGTGGGATCAAGCTTAACAAATCGAGTGACCACCTGCATATTGGAAAAAACACTGGCCCGGTCTTGCGACAGACTATCAATATTGGCAAAAAACTCTTGCTCAAACTCCATCAATTCATTTTGAATATTTCTTCTAAAACAAAATGATTCAAGATTAGCTTGGATAATCCGTCACTGAAACGTTAAAACTCATAGATGCCTTACATATTGATCATGTGCTCGTCATACAGTTCTTTTAAAGCTTGCTTGAACTCTATTTCAGTCTCGATCATATCCTGCGTGCTTTGAATTGATATATCTCGCTTGTGAATTTTGATTTTGTCTTGAGATTCAAGCAGTTTAGGGTTAGTATGCAGTTTGGGGATTGTGAGACACGAGCGAATACTCAACTGTGGATCTGAGCAAGCAGAGCCCCAATGTCATCACTATTCAAGTCTCAATAATTGATTAATATTCCAAACTGTGTTAAACTGATCATTTCAAGTGGAATAATGCGTGAATACCTAGACGAAGAAGTCAGTATTTTGACCATGTTAATGTGAGACTTGAAAACTTGAGTTGGTCTAAAGTCAACTGCTTATCACGTGCTGATTGTTGCAAGATTAAACTGAACCTTCAGCCAGACTGCATGACGGCAATGAATTCACTGGCTTCGTTGATCTGGATGGGTATTGCGCTTCGTGTCGGGCTGCTTATATATGCCACAGTACAAGATACTCATCCTGTTATTAAATACACTGACATTGACTACTCGGTCTTCTCCGATGCTGCTGCTTACCTGGTTTCCCCAGTTGGTCCAAACTCTCCATTTGCTCGAAGCACTTATAGATACACTCCATTACTGGCATACATGATGATTCCCAACATTGTCCTGCATCAGCTCTTTGGAAAAATCCTGTTCTGCATCTGCGATTTAGTTGTAGGTGCATTTCTATTTGCAATATTGCGGATCCTTGGCCGAATGCATGGCATAGATACTATGCCACCACGACGTGCATGTCTATATGCAGCATTATGGACTCTCAATCCATTTGTAGCAGTAATATCTACACGGGGAAGTGCAGAAAGTGTTGTCGCTGCCCTTGTTCTTGGATCACTGTGGGGTATTCTGTCAGGAAGAATGCGCACTGGTGCAGTTCTCTTTGGCATTGCTGTCCATTTTAAAATCTATCCGATTATCTATGCCGTACCATTTTGGTTTGGGGTCGATTGGGCTTCAACAATCACTTTAAAGACATCAAAAAGTAGGACGAAATTCAAAATGTGTTTTTGGAGTTGGCGGCGAGTCGAGTTTGCTCTGATTTCTGGCTCTACCTTTATCGCACTCACATATGTCATGTACATCTTGTAAGCTATTTGTAATCGGATGAATGTTGGATTCATATTTTATACTATTTTTGACGGCTCATTTTGTTTATTTTTGGCTTGTTGCCTGTTATGCTTAGACACGGGGATGAATTCATTAATGAAGCTTATCTATACCACATCATCCGTAAAGATCACCGTCACAACTTTTCATTGTATTTTTACGAAATGTATCTGAAATCTAGTCTTATTTTTCAAGCACAGGAAACTCAAACTTTGGCACAGCGCCTTGCATATATATTTGGTGCAATTGGGTCGTTTCTACCACAGCTTGGACTAGTTGGATTTGTCGGCATTATGTTTGCTCATGATTTGCCGACTGCGTGTTTTTTACAGACCTTTGCGTTTGTGATGCTCAACAAAGTATGCACATCCCAGGCAAGTCATTAAAATATGATGAATCTGGAAACAGCATGTGCAGATTTAGATCATTGACGCTTTATTTTGTATTGTTAGTATTTTTTATGGTATATTTGCTTGCTGCCACTGGTATTGCCGTTTTCACGACTTACTTGTGATCGATGGCAGCGAGGAATTGTGCTTGTAGTTGCATGGGTAGTTGGACAGGTACTTGTAAACCATCCCACTCTTGCTCAATAATTCTGACTCAAGCCACCATTTAAACTAAACATAGTTTGGTCATGTTAATACTAGTGTATCTGGCTTTCACAGGCATACAGGCTAGAGCATCTTGGACACAATACATTTACAGAATTGTGGCTATCTGGCATTGTATTTTTTGTGATCAATGTTTTTATACTGAATACCATCATAGCAAATCAATCCATAACATAAAAGCTCGAGTCCAATAATAAATGTTATTTCAATATAATCTCCATTCAACACTAGCTAATTTGGACTTTTTTGAGGCGATCTTGAGCAATCTGTATCATATGTTCCAGTCCATTGCTCAATTCTTCTTCAGCAGAGTTGTTTAGTCTAGCCTCGATTACTGGAATAATCTCCTCCCGAGATCTTCCATTTACAAACACTACAAAACAAAACTTGAATTTAGCTTCATATTGAGCATTCAATTCTGCCAACCGTTGATTGATTCGATCCTCGTTGGTCAAGGAATTTGGTGCATTGGTGTACCCTTGTTCTTGGTATGAAAGTGCTGAAAGAGTTGCCTTGTTGGCACCGATTCTGGGATGAGCATTTACGACTGCTTTGCGGTCTTCAAGTGAAAGGCTATTGATGATATCTGCTGCAGTTGAGAGAATCGTAGCGTAGGAACTATATGGACGAGATGCCCATAATGCATTTGCCAAAGGTGGTGCAGCTTCAAATAAAACGCTGATAATGCTAAAGAACTGATTCCTTGATGATGCATTCAGCAGGTCAATAGAAGGTAAGGATTGAATGGTTTGTGCCATAGTAGGATTGATGCTTGATTTGATGGAACACTGGTATTTTGAACTGAAGGTTTATATGATCCTGGTAAAGAAAATTTGAAGACTTGCAGTCGTATTGATTTGAATGGACCACCAAATAACAGTGTTGGTGTGTGATAAACAGTTGTATTACTGATGTCATGATTGTTGTTGAACTAGATTGCGATCGTATCTGTGATTCAGAATACAACAAATGAGTGTACAGAGTTGTATTGACAATATCGATAGTCAAACACAATACATGAATGTGGGTTCAGACTTGATGATTGTACAATGTATGATTACTAAGAGTGCACAATGTGTAGATTTAACACTATAGTCTGATTGTGTGTCATATGATGGTTGTTATATTTGGAACACATAATCAACCGAATATGTAACCATTGTATATCTCAAACCAAAGTCATTGCATGCTGAATAACAAAGTGATCCATTTTACATGAATACGGTTGTAAAAAGGAGCGTTTGCGGTTATACAACACTCATGAAGGGTGTGCTTTTCAATATACCTGATCAAAGGGTCGTAAAAGCATAATTCAATCGACATGAACATCAAATCGATCAATATGATATTGTGATTAGGGAGCAGCATACTATGGTTTGATATTGGCTCACTAAAAGCAATCAAGTAACTATGTATAGCTGGTTAACCTGTAAAATTTGTATATCTCACATAAATGAGCATCAAATTATACTTGATTAAACGAGATTTCAGATAAAAATCCATCCTTAATTTCCAAATCATCAGAGCTAGAAAGTTGGCTTAGACATCAATGTTTTGAGAAATGGTATTATTTCTTCATTAAATTCAGAATGAGGGGTGATAATACTATCCAGACATTCTCGAGTCAATTTAGCAACCAATATTGCTAATTTCCAAAAAATTAAAACCGTATTAGTCATTTCCTAATAATAATATCGGACTCTTTCTCATAAGCGGATGACAATAGACTTTCAAGTGGGTTTTTGACATTTTTTTCTTTCCTTTAAAAACAAATGCCTACGTTTGATGAAATCTTCTCAGTTTTAAAGGAATTCTTACCTCTGATCACTGCAGGAGGAGTCGCTGCTTTAGCTGCTGGTTTGATACCTCGTATTAGCCCTGGTAGAGCAGTCTGGATTGCGCTGCGTTCTCGTTTCGCTTTCAAGCCAGTACCAGAGTCGATTCGCTTTGAAGAAGCCAAACTACTCAAAAGTAGACTAGCCGACAAGGATTTTGGTCAAGGCTACTTGGTTGTAATTGGCGAAAAGGGTGTTGGAAAGTCATGTTTGCTCAGTACAGTCACCAGCAAGATGCCAGGTGTGATTACTGTGGAAGCTCAACCATCGGACAACGAAAACACCATCATCAAGAACACACTACAACAATTGACAAATCCCCTGTTCAAATCTATGAATCCACTCGAAATGGCACCACGAGTAATATTCTGGTACCGCTTCTTCACCCTTGGACGCTCTCCTATTGTTATCATCAACGCTGCTGAACGAAGGGTTGGTCAAGAATATGCTGGTCTTGCAGGCGCTGTTCGAACTTTGGTTGACAATTACAAGCTCCGTGTGGTTGTTGATGGTTCGCCAAACTCTCTTGATGAAACGCTTTTGCGAACGAAACGTCAAAGTGTATTTGATATCAAGCCAATGACAAAGGAAATGATTTGGCAGCTTGAACAACTCCAAGATTTGTTCAAATATGTCAAAGAAGCTGGTTGTGATGACACTGTCTTTGCTGTGCTTGGTGGGATTCCCGCTGAATACGAAGGACTTTGGGAGAATGTCAAGACTGATCTACAGGATGGCCAAGATGCAAGAGAAGCCATTGGTACTCACTTGTGTGCTGAGATCTCTGCTGCAATCAAACTTGTCATGGATGCTCAGGATATGGACGAAATTATCAAGTTACTTGACAAGGACAGCAATATCATACCCAGTCATCTTTTGAAAGACAAGAAATTGAAAAGACCCATTTCTGACAAGATCTTTCATGAAGTAAAGCAAGATCGTGTCTTTGTTCTCATTCCTGCTTCCAATACAATTGGCATTGTGCTCCAGCACAGTCTTAGAAAGGAACCCACATTGAGTGAACTCGAAGAGTTGCTCAAGACTAGGATGTGAATGTAATTAAATCAATAGAATATTAGCATGTATTAAAAGAATATAGCATCCAATTATTTCGTACAATTTGATTCTTATATGGTTCTAGATACTAAGGTCGGATTCTAATTAGAACCAAAGTTCACCAACTCTCAAGATCCTATTTTGGGTGATTTAGCACACAATTTGGAGATATCATAT
This sequence comes from Batrachochytrium dendrobatidis JAM81, assembly GCF_000203795.2. NCBI lineage: Eukaryota > Fungi > Chytridiomycota > Chytridiomycetes > Rhizophydiales > Batrachochytrium > Batrachochytrium dendrobatidis. Next base: position 673,406 of record NW_006281109.1, on the reverse strand, counting down.
CAACTTTAGATTCACTTTGGCTCAAAGTATCACTTGATAATGGTGCACAGCATATCAGTTACAATACATGCACGGTATTGCATTGCAGTCATTGGATGACAGTCTGTTGCAATGTGATACCGATCGACATACATCAGCATGGTGTGATGTGACCATAATCATGGTGGAATGTGTTGGAGTTGACATTGTGAGTTGACAATCGATACACCATGCACATGACTGGAACATATATATTCGAGTGTGGTTTGGTTGGTGTCAGGTTGATCATGCAATCGCATCGGTGCAACGAGTGAGTGAGCTGATGGTGATCTGAACCCATTTCAACAACAAGCATTGACAGTTGTGGATTTGCATGCATTCAATATGTGTAGCACACCGTTGTTGACTGTGTATGCAGGTCAAGTTACCACCAACCACCAACCAGATCCAGTGCGTACATGATCATTACTAGAATGACTGCCAAGAATATTCGTGTCTGAAAGTTGATTGTGAGTTGATGGTTTGCAAGAATTGAACACAACCAACATGGTATTGGATACAGCAACCTGATTATAGTCCAGTCGCATGGTGTGATACAGTGGTTTGTGCAATACAACATCCAGATATTTGTAGTGTTGAACACGACGAATCTGTTGTCCGTGTAGCATCATATCAATTGGTAATTCGGAATCAAAGTGTTGTGGCCACGGAAACTGAGTATGTTGCATTTGACTACACCAAAACTTATTTGACATTGTTCCATTCATCGTGCAAGTACACCAGATGCCAATTGGAGTGACTGATCAGAGTCAACAAATATCACGATATTGTCGGCATACATGAACCCTCACATTGGTGGTGATTCACACAATACTCATGCAATGACAATCGGTTGATATCATCGTGTGTGTCATTGATGAACATGTTGAACAACAACCTGACAGTGGACATTACAGCCGGACTCCATGTCCAATTGGAAATGGGTTAGAAACCAATGATCCAGTCTGAGCACAAGCTGATGAGCATGTGTGCAGTGCTGTCAGCAAGACCAGTGTGCGTGGTGTCAATCACATATGCTGCAGTTATCATATCAAGGCACCAACCGTGACAGTGTCGAATGCATTTTGAATGTCAATCAACACAACAATAATATTGAACTGCACGCACTGCTGTTGTTGAACAATATCGACTAGTGAATCAACCTGCACAACACACTTGTTTGGTTTGAAATCGACCATGCTCAGTGGTGACGAGTTTGTTGAGCACCACGATCCATCAATGTGTGTTTGCAAGACCTTGCATACCAGTTTATGACACACATCAATCAGTGTAATACCGTGTTTGTCATTTGTATCAATGTGATCGCCGTTATTCTTGTCGATATATGCAATCAATACAATCGATACAGTGTATGCAGACTGCCATCAGGTTGCATAGTGGTCGTCAGCATATTGCCTGAACTGTGTGTAGCAGGACACGATCAAATTGATTGTGGTTCATCAGGTGTAGCATCCGATGTATATAATGCGACTCGACAGAATATGACCAATATCCTGTTGTTTTCCGAGTGTTTGGTGTGAACCAGCTGTTGTATTGCATCAGCTAGTCGATTTCAAGATATATCCGAGTCGAGATCAGTGACATCGTCACGAATTGGAAACAGTTTGTATGGTGGAAGTGAATCACGTATATGCAAGTACTGCCATTACTGCAAGTCAAGTAAATGTCCACTATCGTCCATAGCAAGACACAAGTAGTGATTACTCGGTATGTCAAAAATATTATCACTGCTGTACTGAATGATACGATTGGCATCACATCGTATAGTGGAATGGAATGGAGTGATGGCTGTTGTGTGTGTTGCACCACTAGACATGACTCAAGCTGCTACAAATGTCATATCAAAACGATCATCAATACTGTCCGGTCAAGTGTGTCAGCAAACTTGATCCAGATCATATGTTCATTGGCGCATTCAAGTCGCTGGATTGTTGCATTGTGTTTGTCCCAGAATGCATCTAGTTGGCTGAAACTGAATCTACTATTAAACCTGCATTTGTTTAAAATGAAATCATTTTAGTAATTACTTAGTTTCCGATTATTTACAAACGAGGTTTATTTTAAAATTCATTCAAAAAATGAGTACCAAAATAATATAATCGTGTCCAATCATTATGTATTCATGAGTGATAGCCTGTTAAAAAACTGTCAGTTATTGATTGCAATCTGGGACGTCAATACTGATAACACCACAGTATGTGTTTCTAAACCTGCACAAGTTACCATATTCACGCTTTATATGCTGATTAATCAGGTTCAACAGTTTGGATCGTTACTATACAAAGCCATTCGACTCAAAACAACCGTTCGTGATTAAATCTATGCAAAGTCATGTTATACAATATCAACCAAATATCATTGTAAAGTGGGTCTATTTATTCCAAAATTCAAGTTTAAGCTAGTTGGTGCGACCTGAACAGACTCTAGAACGGATGCTGACACGCAAATATAGCCAAAGCATTTATTCAGGTATGCAGACTTTAGTTTCATAATCAAGACTTTTGCATTTTGATCCCAAGGGACAATCACCGTCATCTTTGCAAAAAAATGGAAAGGCAAATGGGCTAGGAGCAGCAGTGACAGATACGACAAGAGCAGCGATGAGTGCGATGGCAGTGAATTGCATGGTCGGTTGATATATTGGATTGGGTTGAAATGTAGTGGAGTAGAGTAGATTGGAGTATAATAGACTGAGACGATGGTGTTTGATGGATCCAAGATTCGGGTAAAACCTGGCTTTTTATATTGCAGATTTGCCCGAAACAATCTTGAAAGTCGTACTTGATGTGATCACATAACTTTGCATGTAGATAAGGGATGCTCACAGCCAAGGGAGACTGGATTAAACTAGTATAAAGCCCAATAAACTATATTTGGCCACCCATTTCAAAGTCAAATAAAGCACACATGTATTTAGGTACTATTTAGCAGTGCATTCAAACACCAAATTGCAGAGCGGCCTGATTGTCAGCATAGACTATGCAAACAAAAACACTCAGGGCTAAAAGGGTGCTTTCGACTTTAGTGGCCAGGGTTTCAGGGTGTCAGGGTGTCCAAATGTCAGCATGTCAGCATGTCAGGGTGGAATATTCGTTACTGATATATATGTTTTGCTTGTTCAATACAGCTAATCACAACCCTAACCCTGATCCGTATAAACGTGGTAATATGTTGTAAAAGCATACTGGAATCAGGGTAATTGTGGACTCCTGTTTAGTTTAGTCAACACAGTTCAATAGCGACTGGAGTGTTACTCTAGACAAGTTGTATTGTAAATTCGAGTATAATGTGTTGGAGTGTAGAATAATACTGCTAGATCACTTGTGATGCCATCTCGGTGATATTACTAAACTTGCGTCTGGTGTTATATTTCAAACTACTCAATCAGATGTAAAATGTCAGCACAATCAACTATATCAGTATCTACCACACATGAACCATTGGCAGATTGGATCTTTGTGTGATTAAATTTTGGTCCAAACGAAATACATGAGTTTGAATGCGGTCCAAACTACAACACCAATATCTACTCGAACATGTCGAGTAACTGGTTGGTGATGCGCTGTTTTTGGCATAATACGCTGGGTTTACTCGGATGACTACATCAATAGATGTGTTTAGTAATCTAAACCTATTTACAATAATGGACCGTATCGAGCTGCATTGTCACAACTAGTACGTGGTTGATGCTTTTTGGTAGTGATGGCCAGTACAAACCATATACGAGGATTACTGATAATAATGCGGTCATCATAAAGCAATATTTGCCACATCAGCTCAAAACATTAGTAATAAATATACCGCTATATATCATATTATATCAAAGCACACAACACTGCATCAGTATTGTATCAGTCATACAAGACACTGCCAAAACCAACTTTAATCAACATGTTGAAATGTGTTTATCGTACAGGAATCAGCAATCAATGATTGAATGAAGATTTGAATTATACGATTAAATACCGCCGATTACTTGATCGATAATGAACAACATTGATTGTTGTATAGCTGAATGTTCCACAGTACAAACTATTGGATATCATTGTCCAAACTTGAACGACACTATGATATGCTTGACAAGCGTAATGTCCAACAGTGTTCAATAGTGTCCAATAGCGGTATAACTGTTTGCTGGACAAGTTGTTGATTTGCAGTAATCAGATGTGCATCACCTGTAAAATTGGATACAATTGACGAGTTGTAACCGCAAGTCAACAATCATGGATATGTTGGTGATTGTATTGACTACATGATTGGTATTGATTAGTTGTCATGATCGATTGGTGGACAATACAATCCACATTGATTATGACGTGTTGCAACTGGTTGATATATGCAGATTCGACTGATGATCGAGTATATGTTGATGTGTAACTCTGTCACTGTTGGTTTGGATTGGTCATTGCTGCCGCTTGTATATGCAGTGCATACATGTGTGATGTATTGGATATCGGTGTTGTGTATGTTGGACAATATATTGTCATGTCGCATCAAATCGCACTACATTTAGACTGCAGTCATTGATTCGTTGATTTAGTGATCGACTCGACTCACATTTACACAGTTTGTGGCCACATTCGACTGTAGTGGCCATAAATCTGGATTGCTGATCGACACGCATATATCAGACTCGGACATGATGTATATCAGTTGCATATACCAGTCACTGATGCAATTGATGATGATCGACTAGTCAATCAATTGGATATCAAGAACAATGTCAGTCCATTATAACATGGATACTTGCAGCTGTGGTCTGTGTTCAGTCAGTAATATTGTTGTATGTCGTGACTTGGTGCAACATACAGCATGATATATTGGTCAATTGTGATGTAGTACGGTCAATGGCATGCTGGTGATTTGTTGTGCTGCCTGACTGTATCTATGGTGTCAATCAGTGTCAGCAGTAATGCATTTGCATGCTGAATCTGACAAGTGGATGGTGATTGCTCCAGTCAACACATTGATTCGAGTATCGACATTCATGTGTGTGTCAACAAATGAATTGGACTGACTGCAATATTGTCATTGATCGCAGTCACTGTCGACCAATACATTGTAATACATTGATAGTCTCGACATCAGCATTGCCATTCATGTCAAGTTGTGCGTAATGTGAGTTTCAGCAATCTGGAAAGTGTGACAGCATTTACCGAGATTTGATGTATTTCTTGGTTTATCGCATCATCAACTTGAACAGACACGGTTTTGATCCAAACAATCAGTTGATCAGACACTAGACATGATTTTGGTTTACACATTGTAACAAATGGCTTACAGTGTAAATATTAAAACATGACGGTTGTTTTTTGGGTTGTTACATTGATGGTTGTTTATCTACTCGAATTAAAGCATAATAGTTGTGCAACTTGGGTTTTAGATTTCTTGTGATTAGTATCTATGATGGCATTTTTCAGTTCTTGTTGTGTGAGAATATGGACTCTAGTTTTGAATACATTTACAGCAGTATTCACGTAAAATGGAACACATTTATCTCGGTGATTGTCACTATTTTATTTTGGGATAGACAATGATTAAATATTCACATTTATATTACGAATTGATTGTTCAATAAACACAACGATCATCATATGACACAATCATACTATAGTGTTGAATCTACACTTTGTGCACTCTTAGTAATCATGCATTGTACGATCACCAAATTTGAACTCACATTCATGTATTGTGTTTGATTGTAAATACAACTCTGTACACTCATTTGTTGTGTTCATCACCATCCAACTCAATCTCACCATTTCAATCAATCTTGGTCAATGTTGATGATTTACACGCTAATTCATTATCCAATCTTGTCTGGCATTATTACTGGCTTTAATCACGTTTGGTTTGTACAACTGCCATGAGTTGCACTACCATTATCATTGTGTATCTGATCACCAAATATTCCAATGCATCAATAGTACCACAGTGTAAACAGTAATACAGTTGATCAGTATTGTGGCAAGACTTTTCATCCAAGTTTGTATTTGGAAATACTCGATGGTTTAATCACCACACTATTTGTAATGCGATTGTCATTGATCTCATTTCATTCCACTCCAGTCCATCCGATTTATGATGATGTTTAGTAATCCATTACCATGTGTTGTAGTAAACTAACTTGTTTATTGAACCAAATCCACAACGATCACATTCAGAATATTAATTTACAGTATTTCTAAATGCATGTTTGATAACAATCCAATTTTGTTACAAAAAACTGATCAAAACAATACTAAAATGGAACAACTCGTTTGTGTGTTTTACAACAATCCAAACATGAACAATTCTTGGCAATTGTTGGACATTCGCATGAATGAAATTGTCATCAAAATTCAACTTTACTAATTTTATCAAACATGGATTGTGTTGATAACATGAAAGAGTTGATCAAACACCTGGAAGATTTGAAACTATTAACAGCGGATGCTCAACTATACAAGGCTGATGAAATATGGGTCAGACTGCTTGAATTGATAATGGAGTTGAAACAACAGGACTACAGTAAGTTTAATAGCAATTGTATTATCGATGCATTCAAACTGTTGCTGACTTTGTGTTGGTTTGAAATGACAGGGTCTACAGATGTAGTGCAGCGCTTACAGAGTACTCAACTAGAAGATATTGCAGCCAAGTATTTGGAGTATAATCGACCCAGTTTACAGGTATTCATATATTGTAACAATAATGGATTGTTCATGACTAAAATAATCAACATGTGTTGTGTAGATCAAAGTAATGGAGTTTACTACAGTATTTGCGAATATGGTATACTATGATAGTCGGTTCAAAGTATCACATCGACTAAGCAACCAACTCTCACAATGCATGCAATCACCAAACCGTCAAGTCAAAATGATGGCAAGTCATGATTGATATTGATCAAATGATTGTCATTCAACTCATCTAGTGTCAATATGCATATAGGCGATAAAAACATGTACAGAGTTTTACAAATATAAACGCTGGAGTGAGGAGTATAAATTTGACATCAAGCCAATGGTTGAGATTATTGTTCATGAGTCCGATCAAGAAATGCTCAGATTGGCAATTGACCTGTTCTTGCAAGTTTGCAATGATATTGACGATGGAAATGTATGTTTACAATGATACAATATTGGATCAGTTTGGACAGTGTCATGTCTTGTTGATTTGGTTGTATACTTGACATTGAACAATATCATTAGTTTGGCATCGTGTTGTCAAGACTCGTTTCACGACTGGAATCATCCGATGGTTCAGCTGCTGTTGGTTTTATCAGAAATCTTCAAACCATATTTTGGAGTATTCATCGTCATGACCCAGTAAAAGCAGCGGGATGCGGTGTCATTCCAGCACTGGTCAATACGCTCAGGTATGTGGTGCTATGCATGAATGTGTGTCCAGTCATCACAATTGGTAAATTTGACATGGTTGGATTGACATGACATGAATACAGGAGTGTCGATCAAGAAGTGATTGATCAAAGTATTGATACTATCGGGAATTTTTGCAAACGTGCAGATTGTGTAGTGATTTCAGCCGAGTTGATAAGGTCGGGTTTGATTCAAGCACTGAACGACTTGTATATCAGATACAGCAACAACTCTGGACTAAAAACACGCATAATCAAGATGGCTGGAACAGTTGCATCCAAAATGCGTGACTTTCCTGTATCGCTTGTACGATCGTTGGTTTTTGAGCAATTGACGATATCGGCATGTGATGTCGATGTAGATGACTCTTTGTACCTGTTTAATAATGTCAGCGACATGATTGAGAAATCTACAAACAAGGACGAGATGATCAAGGTGTTTCAAGAATATGGAATTGTAAAGCAACTCAACACTATTTATTCACGTAGAGATGTAAATTTGCATGATTCTGCTGCTGGTATTGTAAACCTACTCAAAATACTTGTTGATTTTGCCGACAATCATCCCGACAGTTCAATACGTACCGAGTTGGATCAAGGCGGGATATTTGAAAATCTAACGGCTATTGTACAATCGGATGATACCGACTACATAAAAAGAAGGGCTGCTGGCCAGATCATTGAAACGTGTTTCCAGCATCTGGTTCATGTTGCTAATTCAGACATTCAGCCATACGATGACAATGCCGAAATTGATATGAAATCTGGAATGGCCGGAGATACACATGGAGAGGTACGCACACTTGTTGAGATGCGGTATATCCAATATCTGCAATGTATACTTTGCAAACCCATGTGGTGGATCGATATCACAAACCAGCATATTGTGGAGCAATGGAGGGTCGACTCACTCGGTCAGAATATATTGCCATCAACATTTAATCTTGCATTGGAACAACTCGGTGTTTTTGTCAAACAGCTTGTTTGTAATGGCAGTGATGGATTTGGCACGATTGTACCAGGACCTGTTGAACTGACGTATATACTGGACAATGGCATACCTGACAATGTACACACGCGATTGATGACAAATGTATCGGATATTGAACATGGATCAAATCACAACACTGGTCAAATGGTGCACAATCTGATTGATGCATCAATGTACAGTGTTGTATATGGACAAACGATGATTGCACCACTGAGTATACGACTCAAATACACCACAATGGTACCATGCGATATATTGTTATCGACTCGACTTGTTTCAAATGTGCCCATCATTGAAGGCGATTCCGAGTTTATATCATGCAAGTTCCAATGTCTTCCGAGTGAATTCCGTGTCGAACAGGATGGCAGTGTGACCATCAACTCATACATCAACAATCTGAATCCGATATGGCATCGAGACATGTACAAATGCATTGCCAAAATATTCAAATGTTTTGTCCCAATGTTTGAAAGTCTGTTCAGAACGATGGATCCAATGTTTAGGTATATTGATATTCACAATGGCACAAAGGGATATGAACCGTCAAGTCAGTCATATCGTGGTGGTATGGAACCAGACACTCAAGTCATTCGTCCCGTGTATGTACCAACACTTCCGGAACATTTTGAATCCAAATATGAATCAGCAAAGCCAGTATCACTGCGTGGTCGTAATCTGCAAGTCATTGTCAAACTCACCAACATTCAATTGACACCATCCAAACCTAAATACGACGAGGGAGACTGGCACATTGAAGGTCCAATTAACGAATCGATTGTTGCAATTGGACTGTATTACTACGACGTGGAAAATATCACCACACCCAAACTCGATTACCGCGTGGCTGTTTATTGTTTTGATTATCAAGGAGCATCTGATATGTATTGGAAAGATGTGTGTGACATTGATCAAGAATCACCACGCAATCAGTATATAGGATCGCTTGAATTACCAAATGGTCGATGTGCAGTTTATCCCAATCGATATCAACACAAAGAACAATCATTTGAACTTGCAGATCCAACTCAACCAGGACACTGCAAGATTCTGACATTTTTTGTAGTGAATCCAGCCTGTCGGATTGTTTCGACTGCGCATGTGGCTCCACAACAACCACAATGGTACAACTCGAGTTTTGACAAGACACACATACCGCCTGAACTGTGGAATGATGCCACGCAGTATATTCAAGGTGTTCAATCACCAGCTGAGGCCAAAAACTATCGAGATGAATTGACAAACGACCGAACTCGAATCATAAGAGCATACAACGAAAAAATATATGAGCAGGCGTATGGTGATTGGTGATTGATTGTGAGGTTGTGATTTTACAACAATGAGTTATAATGCCAGTCGGATCTATGCAATTAAATGGATCGAATAAATTGAATGAATTGAATCAATCATGTCAATCATGACAGTGACTGTTGATTATATTGACTGATTGTGTACAATTGATTGATACAAGTGATATGGATACGTCATTTGGTGTTGTTGAATCAGATCATTGCTTGATTCTGTCAATGTGATCAAATGGATTACTACAAAACTGTACATGCTCAAGTTGAATCAAGTATTGAATCGAGTATTGGATTGATATTTACGCACAACCACAATTACAACCACAATTGCAATCAGCACAGTCTGAATATTAGACATTTGAACATCACATATCGAGTTGTGTGTTGGAATATTCAGACGGATACTCCTAAGTGATAATCTGTGACAAAGCTAATTCTAGTAGCGCACACTTTGAATCTCCAAATTAAACCCTTCACTACCAATCCATATGCTCCAAATTCCATTATCCTCATCTCTAGGATTCGAGTCCCCAGTAACGGTAAATGGTATCATTATTAAATTGACTAATTACAGGAATCAATCCCATTGGCTCAACTACTTTTCATTTACAACCTCTCACTATCAAATGTGTTACTTGTTCGTATCACAAGTCAGACAATCAACTACTATAAAGCCAAGATATTTTCTTATCAATAAACAACTCTTCAAGCTATTTCAACCATCTAATTAACTTATCACCCCTCTTCACTACTCTTGAAAAGACCAAGTCTGTTGATCTTGGATTAAAGTGCAAACTTCCTTTTTTATTTTACACTTCTGATTTGTTCTCTTCTGATAACTACTAACAGTATCAGACTATACTCTACTTTATACATTTAAATTTATACAAATCACGAAGCTCTAAAAATTCTGACAGTATACATGGAATATTGATACCAGTTTCTTGACTGTCAATTACTGCTACATGTGTCCATAGTTGTCACACACTGTTTATTCGAGATGTGCGATCCTGGATAAAAGACTTGGCGTACAATAGTGGATGACCTGAAATGATTGGTTGCTTACCGTGCCAAATTCATGCTCTGACTCGAATGAACACAATTGATGAGATTCACCCATAATCACTGCTATATTTTGTCCAAGATTGTAAAAATGAATCAATGTCATTAAAACTGAAACTGAATAAATGGTACTTGAAAGTTGCAATGATTTGGTTGATTTTTGTGTAGTACATGCCAACATCTAGCCAGCGTTCATTTATTGCAATCAACCACTTGCTGAATTCGATAAAATCAATACTTGAACTCATGTTTTACACCTTGTACATTTATGGTTGATAAATAGTAAAATGTAAATACTAACCAGGTTTTTAAAACTTGATTCTTGCACGAGCCGACTCGTCCAACTTTCCACCCCATTGTGACACCAATGATTCAAGTTCATCATAGCTTGCAATGCGTTTGTTGTAGCGCTGTCCAATGACCTTGTTTGCCAAATCCGTTTGATCATCATTGGTACCGCAGAATATCTGTTTAATCGATGTTTTCAATGCAGAATTAGCATCAATGGCCATAGAACAACCTGGATGACCAGAGAGTGAACCATGAAAATACAAAGAATTTGATGCAGAAACAAAATACGTTGAATCTGGAACATGGTTAATGTTAATCTGTGAATATATGCTCATCAAACCAAAAACAGAGTCCAACTTGAACTTGTTTAAACATGCTGGCGGGTTCGGTAATTTTGATCGGAAAGTGGTCAGATCCGAGTTTGTAATATCAGAACCAAGTCGTTTTCGTTGATCCAAAACTATGATATAGCCAGAGTCTTTTGCGCATTTCAGAATAAAGTATATATCCACTCCTGGTCCATTCTCACCATTGAGCACAATTTGCAAGGTCTCGCTGTCAACCCAGTCAACGAGACAACAGCTGTTGTGTTTCCGAGTGATCATCCGTGGCATATCAGGTCCATATTGCTCGTTTGATTGGAAAACTTCAGCAATTCTGATGTGAACTTGAGTATTGAAAATACCTGAATCAAATCGCGATCCACACAGTATATCAGACAAAGAAAGTATCGATATTCCCAATACAAGAAACGAGTTGATTCTGATACAGTAGAAACTAGCACCAAAATACTCCCATGATGACCAACGAGTCATGTTGGAAAATGGATATTCAACGTCAAGCGACAAACCATTCAACGATGATAGGAGTGCCGTTTCAAATTGGTTCAGACCGACCCTTTCATTCAATGGTCTCTTCAGAACCTGAACAATGATATGGAACGGTACAATCACTTGACCATCATCTTGAATTTGACACATCCCGTTTGAAACCATTTGACTCCAAGTAAGGTCTCTTGCAGAAGGTAGCGATGATTCAGAAAACGGACAGTTTAGTGGATATGTAACAGGAGTGTTTGTAAAAGAAATCGCCAGTAGCTTCAAAATATCAGCGAGTGACAATTGAGGATATTGCAAATTTGAAAGCGCAGCTATTCTTGCCTCCCGAAAACTGTGTTCGGTTAGATCATTCGGCTTCATGGATACAACTTGTTTTGCAAACTCAGTCAGTAGACTTGGCACTCCGCTTAGATAAAAGACATTCCGAGCAAAGGCTTCACTGACCACGAATCCACAGTGTGTATCCGAAATAAAAGGACAAATGGCCTCCATTGATTCCATGTGAGTTAGAAACCGGATTGGCGTTCTCTCAATATTAGAATGTGATGGTTGAGCAATACGAATCATGATCAGGTCAGTTCCCGCCAACATACAGAAAAATGTAAGCCTTGACACTTTAGCACGATAAGAAGAAGCACACAAGATATCCAGCAGAGAACTCAGTTCATCTTGACCGAGTTTTTGATACTCGTCAACTCCCACAAATAAAAGTATGTTGTCTCGAGTTTTCTGACTCCAATAAAGCTCAATGGTCGATAAAGCTAATTGCATTGTGAGCCCGCTTCTGTTTATTGGTGACTTTCTACGCATCCAATCATCAAACTTGTATTGCGCCTTGAAAACCGAATGGAGCAACCTCCAGGCAAATGAACATTTGATTCCAAGGAGCTTGTCAATCTCGCCATAGGCATTCCCGTCATTTCCAAAAGAAACGATTGCCGAAAGTCGTTTGCCTTGAATCCCTGTCATGTCTAAAACTGTGGTAGAGCACTCTGTCATAAGTCGAGTTTTTCCCAATCCCGGTATACCAGTACATACAGGAATACGTCTTGAATTCCGATCAATATTGCTGCGGTGTCGATGGGTGGCCATAAAGCATGATGCAATGTGTTGGAGCGATTTCTCTCGACCAGCCAGCGGAAATACAACTTTTTGATTAAGATTGGTTTGCTGCTGAGATAGCACTTGTTTGTCAGTCAAATCAACTGTAGAATTAACATTCGGCCCAGAAAGCCATTCCAAGAGATCAATGGCACTCATGGGAATTTGGTTTGGATTGGAAAACTTTACAACATTCACACCACTCCTTGATTTTATAATCAGTGAATGGCCGTAACAACCAACTGAATGTTGAATAGAGGCCAGGGGTTCATTCCAAGCAATGGCTGGACCATTCACCACATAATGGAGAGTGAGCTCGTCAACAGGGATATTGTCAAGGAGAGGAGTGGTGGCAGTCTTGTAAGCAGCAACCAATTCAGCAACAGTAAACAAGGTTTGAACCCAGACAAAAGTATTAGTGTTGAGAATATGAGTATTGATTTTCACTGACTGATTGTCAAGGTATTGAATGTAAAATACTTTGTTTTCCATTGCAATTGTGAAAGAAAAGAAAGAAAAAAAAGCGACTTGAATTCAAAATTTAATATTGTGTGAAGAATGAAACAAATTCACACTTTGAATATTTAAACAATTTTGTGTTTATTTGTATTGTTCAATCGAGTGTCAATTCAACTCAATTGATTACATTATAATAGTATATCGACCAACGAGACCAATTTTGTTGGTTGATATTCACTGATATTCACTGATAACTTGATGAAAATGTGTCAAAACTATGACTTTTATGACAACACTGTACAAACTGTACGAGTTTAAAAGATTATTGGTGAATATTGTCCAATTTGATTGTTGACTGCAATTATTTTGGTTGGTTCGAGTTTCATTCTTTTGTCAAAAAACATCAAATGAATATTGAAACAACAAAGACAGCAACAACACAACTGTTGAATGAATATTACCAAATCAGCACTCAAGCCATACCAACACAGAGAGTCAAGTCTGAATGGCAGGATGACAACAAACGAGGTTTGTTTTTGGGAATCATCCAAGAGGGAGAAACCTCACACATCACTCGACTGCACAACCTGCTGACTGCCAACCAATTTGCAGAGCAACAGGAGTTTTCAACCAAGATCCAGTTGGCAGACCCAAAACATCATTGTACATTCATTGATGACATGTTTGGGTATTACATACTGCCATTCCACAAAGACTACAACGATTCATCCAGCTGTCACACTCCAGTTTCATCAAACCCAACATCAAGAAACAACTCTGCTGATGATCTGGACTATGTTGCAAAAGTGAGTGAGCTACAGCACAAGGACTTGAACAAGGTGGTTGAAAAGAGAGACAGTGTCTGCTTTTTTTGCTGGAATAAGTTGTCCTTGCAAGGAGCACACATCATATCCCAAAAGAACATTGGAATGGCATACAACAAACCATCCATCCTGCGACGATCTGGTTTGACGCAGAAACATCAAATACAGAACGGACTGTTGTTGTGTATCAAGTGCCATGACCAGTTTGGTAAACTAAGGCAATATGTGGATGTAGTGAATGACAAACTGGTGATCAAAGTGATCAATGATCTGACAAGTGACAAGCACAAGAAGTGGATTGAGACAATTGAAGATTTGAAATTTATCCGCAGAACAAGGCAAAAGAGATAAACTGACAATCGACAAACAGTCGAATCCAACAGTGAAATGACATTGTATTTCATTCACAACAATCTTACTCGACTACCAAACAGGAACGCACTAGAGTTCCACAAGACAGCATGTCTCATTTGGTGTATTGCTGGTGGTGTAGAATCTGATGATGACTATTGTCCATATGATGATGACGATGGCTGTACTCCTGTAGATTACTGGAGTAAGAGCATCGAGAGATGGATGGAATCAAGTGCTACTTTGATCATTGAAAATGTTCAATAAAATTGTGTATTCATTACAAGAGACTGGTTTCTGTTACAGCAATAGTTGTCATTGTAGTGAGTGTGAATACCAACAGTTGATGCTGACACCTTTGAATTCAAGCAATAATGAAAGCAACTCAAATGTCTCTTTCCATTGCAGTGAGACAGTTTGTCAACCAACAATGTCTCATCAATTGATGACACATTCAGATTCCAGTGATGATGATGTTGCTACCAATGATCGTGGAACTGATAGTGCAGTCTTTTTACACTGTGGTGGGACAACTCGGTATCATGTCAATCATGTCCATCGTTGTGGAAATCACTTGTTAATCTACTCTGAATGAACAACTTTCTTTCAATCTGTGTATCGACTGTATCGATTGTATCGTCCAACATCAAACATTATGTCAATCAATAATAGTCAAAATACAATATTATATTTTCTGTACGATTATTATAAATCACAATCAATGAAATCCATGTAAGCTACCAACTCCATCAAAACACTCACTTGCTCCATTTGCCATGAAGTTGTTACAACACTTTTGATTCAATGTCAGGATGCCAATCACTTTGTATATCCTGTATATCTTGAACCCAGTGGAACTGTCCGATTTGTAGGACTGTCCGAGTTTTACACAACATGATGCTGGAAAGAACCATCAAATCACAAATGATTAATTGTGAGCATGATAATTGTAAAACATCAGTATTTCTGTATACAAAACACAACCATGACAAGAATTGCAAATTCAGAACAACAGGATGTGACTATTGTACATAACTTGCATCAAAACCTTGTTTGAGGACTTGTTTCAAAACTGGATGTAATGTATTCTGGGTTGACGGAAATGAATATTCAAAATCGTTGACCAATTGCATGAAAACAAGAATCCCAATCCCAATCAGAATTGAAATTGGGCACATTAAAGTCATTTGTCATCATATCCCATAGCCAGATACCAATATTCAAAATAGGAAATAGTCAATGGTTATTGAAAATAATCAATATTTGCCAAAATCCAAACAATACAATCATGATAACTTACTGGCTACCTCAAATCAGCAAATCGTTTGAAAATAATACCACAATAACCATCAAACATACTTTGAATGTAATTGATGATTCACCAACAATACCACTGGATGCGGTAGATTTGGAATATCAGATACAACAAGCCAAGTGTCAACATGGCAAACGATGAACTGGATGTGTTTTTCCAGCATTTGCTTGACCCAAGAAATGGTGCTGGGTTCCATCAAGATTACGGATTCATAGTATGATATATTTAACATGTTTGGCGTCTACATCGGCACTCATTACCATTTGATACAATTTATGCTGTAATGTGTGCTGTTTTCCCATCACTTTATCAAGAACATCTGAATCGCTAAATACATGATGAGTCATTCGGTCTACATTGATCTGAGCGTCCGTTACAGTGTGATGATGACTTTTGATCAAAGTACTAAGCCAGAATGTAAAATATACATACAATACAATGTCTTGTAGTAACTCTTGTTCAGTAACTCATTGACTCAATGATAAAGCGACTTGTATTGATTTTGAATGATACTTTTCATCAAGGAATTGAATGTTTGATTTCAAGAGTTTGTTGGGATCCACCTTGATTGGGTTGTCCGACTTGAGCATATATCGAGGTATGTTTTCATGAGTAATAGGTTCAATATCATTGCACAAATAGTGGGTTGCTACTTTTACAAGATGGTTGGTTAGATTTCGTTCAACAACATGATACTTTTGACCGTTTTTAGGTTTGATGAAGACCGAGTTCACGATCAAAGTTTGTAGATACTTGGATCTTAAGGATGTGCTTGTGATGTGTAATGTCATTGAAGTGGTTTTGAATAAACCCAAGAAAATACATTTTGGAATGGTATCAACAAACAATTGGATTGGATTTACTTTCTATTATTATTTAAACTCGTTGAAAATGTTGGAAACCTGTTGGAAACCTGTTACAAAGTAATTCTGATTTGGACGAAAATAGTGGTTCGATTGGCTCATACAAAGTTCATTACGAGACGCTCGGATTGAGTTTTGTCGTTGATTTATTGTTGCCATTAGGAAAACCCCAATAACAATATCATGAAAATGATTGGATCAACGGTGAACATTGATGTTAAACTCGTCAAAGTCAAACTGCGGTTTACAAAACGTATCCAAGGATTCAGGAGTCGAGTTGAAGCAACAAAGGCGTACAAGCAACTGATTCAACTACAAATAGAGCATTGGAACCAAGCAGACAAGTTAAAGCGACAGTTTAATAGACATATCAACAAACATCCTTTCCACCCAAAATACAAAACAATACAATGCAAGACACATGTTCACCAATGTGGAAGAGTTGATGCAAAATATACCGGAAAAATCACCAATCAAACATTGGATATTGGCTTGATATTCAATTTGGGTATATGCTACAAAATGTAGACTGAAAAAACAATTCAATTTAATATTTCAGATAATACATTATTGTTTAATGGTAACAATCAATCCATGATTAATACGGATATTGACATTGTTTTGGATCTGATTGACGAGAATGATATTATTGAACGCATGAAACGTCATAATTCAAAGTATATTGTTGAAAGTATCTATGAATATGCCATTTTGCAAGTAACACTGGTTGTTATCAGGTCATTGATGTATATGAAACAAACCATGTCAATATATCAATCAACAATCCAGTAACTGTTGATGTAATACCCAACACAGTATACACAAACATGCATTACGCAATTAATGATATGGTTGTTGACCCATTCACAATACTCGACAAATATCAACATATCAGAAAGTTTAAATTTATTCAAAATCAAAATCATCGACAACCCATCAATCTGAATCTACTTTCGGCTCTTGAGATTCTAAGCCATGCTTTGCCATATAGTTTTTCAATTGTTTTTTGGCACTAGATAATTTTCTCCTTGCCACTACATACTTTTCTTTCAATCGCTTTTCAACCTCTGGATTGTGCATTGGTTCAGATATTTCTTTGCCCATTGCTAACGCTAACTGCTGACTGAATTTGAGGTCTGCATATTTATAATATTCTTTGCGTTTTTTCTTTTGTATTTCTTTAGACAATTCAAACCTTTGCTTTATACGATTAAAGGTTCTCTGATATCTTTGGCTTAATACAGTCACTTGATTTGGAACAGTATTGGCAGACTCGCTTTCGTTTATTGGTTGCTGCTGGTCTTGTCTGGAAGTACTTGGAATGGGTTGGTCCATTGGTTGTTGCTGATCTTGGCTGGAAGTGTTTGGACTGGGTTGATCAGCTGGCCGTTTTCGACCTCGTTTAGGAGTGCTCGGATCAACCACATCAATTGGTCGTTTTCGACCTCGTTTAGGAGTGCTCGGACTGGGTTGGTCCATTGGTCGTTTTCGACTTCGTTTAGGAGTGTTTGGACTGGGTTGATCAGCTGGTCGTTTTCGACCTCGTTTGGAAGTACTTGGATCAACTACATCAATTGGTTGATGTTGGCCATGGCGATAAATTTTTGAACTAATTATACCTATTATTTCTTGCCAGTCTTCGTCAGGAATCTCTGGACTGGGCTTATCAGTCGGACCAAACGCTTGACTGGAAGTGACTGATGCTTTGGGTGAACCATCGGGATCAGTCGGGATCAGTATTGCATTAGCGGTTGTTGCCGCAGTCAGTACGAATAAAATGTCAACCAATCTCATTAAGCCGATGAATAGTTTAAACTATTAATACAAAAATAGAGTGTTGAGACTGATGTCGATTATAAGATTGAGTGTAATCGATTGTATTTATATTTTTTGTATATCAAACCAACCCTTTTAGGTTAACCGACTATACAGGGTTACTTGATTGCTTTTAATGAACCAATATCAAAGCACAGTATGTTACTCCCTAATCACAATATCATATTGATCGATTTGATGATCGTGTCGATTGAATTATGCTTTTACGACCCTTTGATCAGGTATTTTGAAAAGCACACCCTTCAAGGTGTTGTTTAGCCGCAAAGCTCCTTTTTACAACCGTATTCATGTAAAATGGATCACTTTGTTATTCAGCATGCAATGACTTTGGTTTGAGATATACAATGGTTACTACACATTGACTGCATTATGTGTTCCAAATATAACAACCATCATATGACACACAATCAAACTATAATGTTGAATCTACACTTTGTGCACTCTTAGTAATCATACATTGTACGATCATCAAGTTTGAACCCACATTCATGTATTGTGTTTGACTATCGATGTTGTCAATACAACTCTGCACACACATTTGTTGTATTCTGAATCACGGATACGATCGCAATCTAGTTCAACAACAATCATGGCACATGTCAGTAATGCAACTGTTGTTTGCATGTCAATCACCACCAACAATACCATTGTATTGTCAACCAGTTCATGACACTGACTGTTTATCACACACTGACACTGTTATTTAGTGGTTCATTCGACATCAATACGGCTGTAAAAACAAAACATTATTTTCTATTAGAATAATATACAATTTCATTCACAATGAATAACAAATACAATAATGATATTGTGGTAAATGGAACAATTGCTTTATACAAAGTCTAAATACAATCAAATGGTCGCAGATACATGTATAATGCCAGTAACATTGATACTTTTTATAAATCAAAATGCACAACTGCAGTTTAGATTTGTAATAAACCGACTGCTTAATCAACAGTAATCAACTAACCATTGACAATTTTGGAGCAAATTGCTCTCACTTTATTATCTGTAGTATTGCATTCGCAGAACAACGATACCAATTCTGCTGCAGGCCTGATGCCTGATTGGTGGGTCATGTTGAGTGTGAAGATCGTGTTGCTCAAACATGACAACTCAACCACCAAATCACCTGATGTCACCTGTGTGTTGGTTGACTTTGAAAATCAGACACTTTGCAGCAATAATCAGCAATGGGAAGACGAGCAGCAAATACGAGCACTGCCAAACCCACTGAAAGTGAAACTCCTAGTAAACGTGCTTCCAGATCTTCAAATCCTATTACTTCTCAAGTCAGTTCAGAATCGCCTAAAAAGGCTGCTGCAACTCCAAAATCTAAACGAGCTCCTGCTACACCCACAAAAACTCCAAAAAGAAAGACAAAGGCTGCTTCTACTCCAGAAAAACAAGATGCTATAGACACTGCAGATGATTCTGAGCTCCCTGTTGATTTGTCAGATCCCATTTTAGAGTCTAGTAAAAATATATCAACAGATTTACAATCCCAATCAATAAATATACTTGAAACTACTCAAGCCATTGATGAACCATCAGAAACCTCCAATCTACCATCAACATATGAATCCACAATGGTATTGGACGACTCGACTCAAACCATTTCATCTAGCATTGATGACTTGGTTTCTGCTGATCTTTCAACTGAAAGTATCCAACCCGAAACAGTTGAGCCAACTCCGAGTACTTTCCAATCTATTGTAGAATCACACACATCTTCTGTAGCAGATGAATCTGTTGGCAGAGGATTGCATAAGCGCAAATCTGTATCTGATGACATGGACAACAATCCCGAAGCCAAAAAGCGTAGCAAGCGCATGTTTCAAATGCTGGTTGGTACTCTGCAAACTGCCAAGAAGGATCAAGATACCAACATGTCGGAAGCAGTAAGTATTGAATCCTGATGCCACAATTGTATATATATATTAACTTTTATTTTGGCAATCACAAGGCCATTAGACGCCAAACTATCGAACAACGACTTGCAGAGAAACTCGTCAAGGAAAAGGCAGAGCTGGCAGATCGCATAAAGAAAGAACGGGAAGCTGTAATTGAAAAGCGTCGACTTACAGAACAAAAAATCAAAGATATTTCTGTAAGCATGGTTTGCATCATCAGTTTATTCGATCCATGCATAGTTTGTCAATTAAATACCAACTGTTGATGAATATTAGGAAGAAATTATCGAGTCTCAAAAAAAATGTTTGGAAAAGTTTATCTTTACAAAAGCATCGCCAGGAGTGTATTTTATGCCTGCCAATCATAACGATCGTACAAAAAAGATTCTGGTGTCTGCCATCACGGTCAAGACCGAGGCTGTATCTAATGCTGATCAACCTTCAAGTCATACCAGCATAATATCTGTATAAACCACTTTGAATTTGCAAGACTGTTTTTACAATGTATTCAGTATTGGTTGTTATTATCAAGAGAAAACAATGAGACTATACTGTCAAGTGGTAGTCAAAATACGTGCTGGAAACTAGGTTGAACCCATCATGTTTGACTTGGACTCGGTTTATTGAAAAGTATTACTGGCTACTGGATATGAATATAATGGTTAGTTTGACTCAACTCCAATTATACATGATTTTTGAGCATTCAACCCATGGCTCGGTCAATTTATTAAGCAATTATTGTAATCAGTAATCGGGTGTGCGTGACACTAGTTTTTGAACCATTTCAAAGGCACTGCTTGAGTATGGATACACTCGACACCTATAGTTTATTGTATAAACGAGTATACAGTTTAAATTGCAATAAACGTGTGAATGCAATTCAGATACTTGCTACATGCTTGTGCATTGATAAAACAAAACATAAGCATCTCTACTTTGACCAAACTCGAGGTCATTGCATTGGCTTCCGATCGAGTCACTCCACAAATGCCAATGGCCTGTATCTGTATTGCGCGTATGAGAAGTGTAATGTCCGCCATGCAATTCACCAGAATGGTTTGATACTGCAACCAAGTCATACTCTGCTGAAGTGAGTTCAGAAGTGTAGGCATTCATTGTAAACTGATGTATGGGAAACGTCACCATTGTATGAAGCTTACGGCTTGGTATATCTGTCAAGGGCAAAACCTGAAACCGTTTTAAATCTATTGTAGTAATCAGTCCAATTAGTCGAATCAGTCGAATCAGTCCAATCAGTGCAATCAGTCAAAAGTAAATATGACTACACCAACATTTTAATAGTGTACAAAGATCATTCATGGCACTTACGGATAACAAGCACCGATGGAAGACGTGAGATTCCAAGTTGCTTGATGGCCAATGTGTCACATTTACATTTACCACATCGATATGTATCTAGTTTTTCAGCCTCGAAAAATGAATCTAGACATTGATCAAGAGTCACACCATCTTGGTCTAGGTGTAAATTCGATGAGATCAAAGGAGCCGAAATGTCCCAAAATGTATCAAATGTGGTGGATGTGGTCTGGCATTCAAGGCATGTTACAGTACTTTGAAGTTGGCCACTAAAAATATCACATATTGGACTGTTGTTGAACTTTTTGTATCTATTCCATGACACGATTGTCTTTTGCCTGGTTCTATAATTCCAAGGTATTACAATATGCAAAAATAGTAAATGTGACCGAGTAGGATGGTGGGTAGAGTTGCAACATTATAATTAAACAGTCAACAATCAGTAATGGACCTACGTCAGTTGATCATACTGTTCATCGGTATAGGAAAACTTTGTTGGTCGTCCAGTATTCACGTCTTCGTGTAATCCATCCAGCAAAAACCGTAAAAATTCTAAATATCTCAGCCAAACAGTTAGTTTAAAACATTATAAATCAAATTGGCAGGCGTCGTCACCGTATACCTTGTGAATCATGCTGACTGCCAAGCAAATCAAAAAAATGAGTAAATGTGTTGAAAATAGCAGAATCACCAATTACTATAGCAGATAACAAACCCGTACTTGTAACCGCTAAACTGTGGAGCCAACAGTTCGATTTGACGTTTTAATAGTAACGGCGATGCTATGTTGCCACGTCCTGCTGAATCGGCATGGTTGATGTTTTTTACAAACTCGCCAAATGTTTTTGCAATCAATCCCTTGGTGCTACTTTGTAAATTAAAATGGGATAGATACTGTCCAGATTCAAAATACGCCATAAACTTTCCAATAGAAAATAAACACTGCAAGATAGAGTTCATAAAACACTACAGTAACCCAATACATCATTTAGTTTGGTTTTAAACATGGACATTAGTTAAACCACAGCCATATTGTCCAATGGACATAAATATTATTTGCAAAATAGCTTACTGTGTTGCCCAAATTTTTCAATCCGATCGTGTATCCTCGTGAACGATACAAGCCACCACTTGCACTATTTTGTACATCATGAAATGCTACTGACGGTTCACGTAACAGTTCTTTTAATTCTGGATGTATACCTGATTGATTTGTACATATGCTGTTGTATTCATTTAATCCCGTTTGGATTGCAGTAGTGGTGTGTATGTCATTTGATTGCAAGCGTGATATATCTGCATTGTGGTGTGTATACAACGACTGCCTGGAATGACTGTAGGAGTTTGCAATGTGATTTGTAGCCAAGTTGTGGCTTGCCATTGATTGTGTAGAAACAATCGATTCGGCAGAATTGTTATTCAGAGATTTATTATGAGGTTTATCATACGATATGGAGCGTGCATTACAAATTAGACCACTTGTTTGGCGCATATTATGAGGATGATTTGTATTATGTATACTTGAACTGTGCGATGGTGTGGAAATTGGGAATGAAATGTGTTTTGACTGAGCAGATACGATATTTGTATAGGCGATCTCGTCTAAAATAGGTCTAGATTGTGACCGAATCGGTTGTGTATGGCATGTGGGTATGTTTGATATATGATATGATTGTTGATGCAGTTCACTAATAGGTATATTGGGCTGCGGCGCTGCTAATTTGATTCTGGATCTGCGAATTTCACGGGCTGTATGATTTACTCCTGAATAGGATGGCGGAATGGATGCAGGCGGCACTGGGTTTTTAAAAAGTGATGCTTGATCATGATTTGATTTACAAGCAGATCTGTCGTTCATAAAACATGTTCAAGTTAACTAGTCTCAAATACTACACTGATGCGTTTTACAAACTCTTGAACACTTACACGACTGATTTTTGATTTTGTTTAAAGGTGGATGTGTTGCTTTTTCTTGAACAAGTGGTTATAGACGATGATCGAATGGGGATTGTAATTTTTGAACCACAAAATTGTATTGTGCTTTCTGATTCTACCGCAGCACTATAGTGGGTCAAATTCAATTGATTAAATACACGTCGGGTTGCATCTTGAATGGAATTTGTCGAAACTCGAGGTAATTGTGATGAATCGTTATAAGCCGAAAACCGACACTGAGTCGTATGGGTTTGTGTAGTTTTATTAGATGGCTGAAAAGGTAATGAAGAATCTCTCTTGTTAATGGCGGTGGAAATGGAATAGCTTTTTGGGGCTGTTTTAGTTGTGCGTTTTGTAGGCTCAGGTTTAGGTAAGATATTTAAGCGCGACGATGAGGAAGCAGTGTTATGGCGAGTCGAATGTGCATGTATAGAATCATGAGTTTTTGTGGCTACGGAGTAGGCATGAATAGTAGTTGAAATGTGTCTAGTATGGCAAGAATCTAATGGCATAACAGTTGAATTGCAGGATAAAACAGGATAATGGCGAGCAGAAGCCATTTTTAATAAATACTTTCATGAAATAGCAAAGCAAATAGTGCAAGTGTATTGATGGCATTGCATTTACCATTTATTCACGTAAAATGGAATACTTGCATTTATCTTTCAGGGACTGTCCCTATTTTGCTTTGGAATATAAAGTAGCTAAACATTCGCTGCGCTTTCCTACCAGAAATTGACTGTTTTCCAATAGTCAACGTCCATCATATGATGCGCTGTGTTGTATTCTAAAATCATACACTCGCAGTTTAGTTTAAAACCCGCACGTCTCGAAAGTGTAACTGATGTTACTATTTTGATTGCCCAATGACAACTCAATCTGTAATAGAGTTGGAGATTGAACAAGTGTGGAATGTACTGCAACTGTGATATGAACATCCATTCGACTGTTTTATACAAAAATGAGCATAAAGCGCGATAGTGTCGAGCAAACTGATCATTCACTTTGACTGATTGTGGATCTCTGATATTAATGTAAATCGAATAACTCATGCTTGTTTAGTTTGGCATAGTTTGGCATCAACTATGAATGGTTTGGACAGTCCATATGTTTAGTAATCCTTTCCCTACTAACAATCGACTACAGAGTAACAAGTTTGACAATGTTGAATATCGATTCAATTCGAGTGTATTCAACTGTGAATTACATTCATTGTAATGGATGCTAGTCTAGATGCAGCCATGACTGCACATGGATTACTCACTGCTAAATATATCGCGACCATCACTAAATCGGGATATGCCGAGCTATGGCAATGCTTGTAGATACAGATGTGTCAGTTTATCGAGCGATGGCAGCACTATTTGGCATATATAAATGACTTGTCCAACACGCTGCTTAATTTGTTACTAGACCATTTTTAGATACAATGTACTATTTGACAATGGTTTAAAATGCATTTTAGTTGAAGTATCAAATGAATTGTTTTAATGTCCAACAATGCAAACATTTGGTTATTGCTACAAAAGCGAATGCATATTCATTGTTTTTATGTTTGGGAGCAATGTGTATTGTCACTCAACACACTCGTATATCAAACAATACAAATAATGTTTATCGATTATGATCGGAGTTTGATCGAATATTACAAGGTACTCGGATTAATGTGAATTTACAATGATTATATTTTTACGAGTATTGTGACGGCTCAATCTGGACATTAGTATAGTATTCCAAGCCATCCAAACTAAATATAAAGACCACTGACATACATTTTCAAATCTGATTCTAGACACATTATACTTGATATTTCACATCTGTTGATTTGAGCAATATTTTGATATTGGATTATCACACTATACAGACTGTCCAGATAGTTGATTTGAAAAATGTCTGATTTATCTGTTCCGTCCAATTACATACTGTTTCCTGGAAACATGATCGTGCTGCTTATCACCGCATCTGTTGCCATTGGAAATATTGCCATTATGATATACTATGGCAGTATAGCATACCGACGCAAACTGTATTGGTCGGTCCCACATCTCATTGTCGTCATCAATGCAGTATCGCTACTCCATCAAGTTGTCACGCCATTGACAATATATATTGAACTTACTCCGATTATGGTGAGTGTAGTGTCAATCCGAGTCATTACTGGGTTGCTATCACTATTTGGATTGGCATTACTGCAAGTCGAGGTGCGCGTGGCATTTGGAGCCTTGTTCCAGGACCAAAGGTTACCAGACTGGTTTTCGACGGGAGCCAAAATTGTTGTTCTGTTTCTGCATGTAATATTGTGTTTTCCAGCATATGGATTTCCAGTCTATCGACCGTTCCGATGGATTATACCGGTAATTTGACGTGATCATCATGATACGATACTGATTAGGATAGAATGAGGTAGTGAAACTAACATGTTGATACGATTCAATGTAATTTAATAGTGGGGTTCGTCAGGATTTGCAATCCAGGCAATTTTGATGACCTTTGTCAATGTGTATCTGACAGTAACCATTGCAAGACGATTAGCCGAAAACAAGAAAAAGATGAGCAAGAATGCAGACAATTCTAGTCGCAACCAAATTGTTATTTGGCTGAGTGTAACGACGATCATGGATGTAGCAGCAGTAGTACTTTATGTAGTACATTTTTCGCTGGCTCAGTATACTTCTGATATGGAAAAGATAAATCTGAGTCGGTTGATGGATCAATTATCAAGATCGTTTCTTGGGATTGAAGCCATTGCCGAGTCACTAGTGTTGTTGGCATTTACAACAATGATTTCACCCAAGACGACCAAAGTACAGCCTGCAAGTGGTGGCAAGATAAAACAAAGGTCTCTTCCGCTTAATACAAATAGCGACTCGAATATTTCTAACGTTTAAATTTGATTGATGGTCAAGCTTATGTGGTATAATAAAGTAGTTTTGCTGGAATGTTGCACATGTTTTTATAGTATTGATAAGCCACTAGACCGTTATGTGTCCAAATCATATCTATTGTAGGTGCATCTAAATAATTTCAATAATCTTTACTTGGTTTTAAAATCCAATTAGATGTATTCAATTTAAACTTGGCTGACAACATATAATCAAATATGGATTTTCTATCAATTCAAACCCGCCACTAAAATAAATAATTATGCCAAGAGTTTGTTTTTTCATCAACACTACAATGTAACATGATTGAGCTTGGATAAATATAGATTGCTTAGCGCTACTATAATGCATGAATTCAAACTTAATCTGCAAGCAATATTGCTGTAAAAAGTAAAATTTAGTTTGTATAGTTAGGAATATGTAGCAATAAATGTTTAGTTTTTTCACGGGTCGATTAGTGTAGTGGTTAGCACTTTGGACTTTGAATCCAACAACCCGAGTTCGACTCTCGGATCGACCTTTTTTGCCATTCTTTTAAAAGAATGGCAGTGAAACTGAAATGAGTTTTGGCATGAATCTCCAGCCCATATGCTGTTAGCCTTTTACAGGTTGGATGGTTTTACATCCGCATTCATAAACTCCCCTGACCAGTCTCCAAATACCCGACCATCATATGATGCACACGATCAAATTATATTCTGGACTAATGCTGTCCTCATTTGGTATAGCCATACATTGTACGATCGTCAGATTTGTCCATTGCAGTTTAGGTATTGAATTTGCTTGAATATTCTCAATAAAACTTGGACACACTATTTGTTGCCAATCTGTCTGTCATCACAAGAGTCGGTTTTTGTAGTAATACTATCAAGATCATTGGCATTGTTGGCCGAGGCACTTGCGCTTGGTAAGATCTACAATGCGTTTGCAATGTTTTGTTGTCCAAGTATTGATGACTACAAGAAACTCTTGATCCGTCAATGATTTGATGCGTTTGTTTTCATGACAATACACAGTCTTGACATGAAAGTAGGTGTTTATAGATAAAAAGATATGTTTGAATGTTAAAATCATCAAAAACTTTCTAAACGATGGTTTCAAAGTTATAATGTCGATTAAATTGGCACTAATCCAATATAAGATTGACTGTTTATCATGTACTTTATCATCTTGATTAGTGCTTCATTTTACGTGAATACGGCCTTGGGTTATTAATAAAGCAATGTAATTGCAGACATTGCATCAGTAAGCTTGAAATGCTTGGTTTAGAGAAAGGAATAGCAATCAAGGACAAGTTTAGTTCAGGACAAATGTCACGTGGTTAGTGGGTTTCCAATTGCAGTTTTTAGTGACTTGAAGACGGAAACGGCATCACCAACCTACTCCACCTACTTACATCAGTCAAGAAGCTGCAATGCCACCCAAGGCTGATCCTACTGAAATAAAATACGGTGTGTCTATTGAATCAGCGTATTATTCATACTCTTTGAGTTTGTATATCCACAACCATGTGTTGATTTCTACCTCGAATCAATTTCTCAGTACTCATGGATCACTGTTCATCTCTACACGTCTTATCTCATCAGACTTGTCTAATTGGACCCATTCACATATCCATCCATTGATGCGTCTTTCATGCATGGATTAGAACGCCATGTGCAATCCATCCATCCACCTTATTCGACTTTGGTTCATGGAATATCAACTTGTAGCTAACCTGCTGATTGATTTTTAGTTATCATCCGTTCCACCGGTGGTGAAGTTCCTGGTGGTTCCGTGCTTGCTCCCAAGCTCGGTCCTCTTGGTGTGGTAAGTTTCTGGTTAAATCATGCTTTTGAGCAATATATATGACTGCCATATTTATAAATGCCAGACACTAACCAATCTATTCTGCATGCAACTCTTGGAAATGGTTTGAATTGGCTATTGCAATTCACTTGAACATACTTTTACGGAACTCTGATACGATCCGTTTACAAACCACATTTGATTTTTATGTAATCAATGATTGACGACTGCAATTCCTTAATATCAATTACTGCATTACAATGATCAGCCCCCCAAGAAGGCTGGTGATGATATTGCCAAGGCTACTCAGGCTTACAAAGGTTTGAAGGTCACTGTTCGTCTGGCCGTGCAGAATCGTCAGGCAACAGTCGAGGTTCTTCCCTCTGCATCTACTTTGCTTATTCAAGCACTCAAAGAACCTCCTCGTGACAGAAAGAAGGAGAAGAACAGTATGTTTTTATTGCCTACATCTTTATAGATCTACTCAAACCGGAAACTCGACTTGGATCGTGTGATTTACCATATGATTCTAACCTGCTTTTTGGTTTTACTTTGGGTTAAAATCTCTAGTCAAGCACAGCGGCAATCTTACTCTTAACCAGGTTTGTGAAATTGCACGCAAGATTCAGCACAAATCGTACGCCAAGGAGTTTTCTGGTAACGTCAAGGAGGTTCTTGGCACTGCATTCTCTGTTGGATGCACTGTTGATGGACAACCACCCCAGGATTTGATTGAAAAGATCCAGTCCGGAGAGCTTGAAGTTCCCAGCGCATAAGCAATGAAGATTCTGTTACAGCTTTTTAAATTGAGTAGTTTATTTTAGCATATTTGGATTTAGTCTTTGCATTGCATGCTGATAGACGAGTGAGATTGCAAGTTAAATTTGCACGTGACTTTGGAATCTATTGGATTCAAAGCTGAGCGAATGTTTTAAATTTATCGAGTAGCCATTATGACAACTAAACTGGGAACGACCAACCCAGCCATTCTATCTAGTGGAAAAACATATCAATGTTCACTCTATGGAGAGTTGCCTCACACGGGGCTGGGAAAACTACTGGAGCGTTTAGTTGGTCTTTGTGGAGAAACCAAACATCTTGGTCTCGCTCGATTCTGTGAACATCAAATAGCATTTGTACCAGCAGGTAAATCGACACATTTTAATCCAAACTCAATTACAGACTGTCTTGACACCATGGTTCAACTATGCAAGTTCAAACACCATTTGGACCACCAAGAAACGACGATATTCTTTTGCGGCTTCATTCCAACGTATTAGATGCCGAATCCAACTTTATTCATTTCCTTGATCGTGAATGGTAAAAATCAAGTGCATCCATGTTGAATCTGAAACCAAGAGTGTATTGATCATGTTTGAATCATCTTAGGACGTTGTTACATCTATCGCCAGCCGAACCACCCAAAGCGGGTCAAAAACTAGCCAACCATCGTGCCATTCACCATACACGTATCACGGGAGATGTAATCAAGTACATTGAAATGCTAGGATACAAGTATGTATTCATGCCAATGGATTCGGATTGAGTTTTTCAGTATCTTGTCTAGTTGTAAACTGACTGTCCATGTAGATTTGAATTTGAAGTGGTTAGACGAGGATTTACATTTCAGTTTGGACAAGTCCGGATTGATATTTTTAGATTGTACCAGGTAATGTTGGTTGTAATGAGAGTCTAATGGCTCACGTGAATCTAATCTTGGTATATTCTGATAGATTCAGGACCAATTTCGAGTGAGTTCTGCGATACCAGTTGTGTCAAATTCCACTACTTGGATAGTTCAAGTCACATCGCCCATTCTGGGTCAGGAACACGTAGTCCACATGAGCGACAATTTGTTTCAGTTTGCAGCACATTTGTCAGGGTAATATTGTATTTTTATTTATTTGATTGTATGGATTGGTATTGGCTTGACAGAAATAATGTTTTTGGGTTTTGGTATGAATGCAACTGGAGCATTTGCTTAGAGTACAGACTAGATTTAAAATGTGTGCGTATTGATTTGTTCCAATTTCTTTGCTATAAAAACATATAGATTGGTATCACTTGCGGTAGTGGATCATTCGTGCCTACAAAACTCTATCAAGTATGTAGGCTGAAATAAGATATCAAGGCATGACACGAGTCGAGAGGATGTCAAGTAAAACAGAAAATAAACGAGCATACCAGTAAATGATAGTGGGCAAGTGTTTGAATAGTAAACATACTTGATATAGAGTATGAGGTGAAGAAAAGATTAAGTAGTTCAGAGATAGCAGGCCATGAATGCAGTCAGAGATGTGGACGAGTAGAGTCGACTTGCATCAAGTGAGACACTAAAATAGATCCCCAATGGCAGCATCCAAGTAGTGGGGATCGTAGTGATGTTGATACATTTGTTCAAACTCTAGCACTTGATCAAAGTCGTCTTGTGATACAGAGATACCACACATGCCATCCAATAAAGCCTCAATGCCATGAGAGCCACGACGATGTGAAGCACCCAATATACATACATCGTTGTCACTGTCGATTGCATCACTAGAGACTGTCGTTTCCAGTGGAATCTCAGCCAGACTGCTACCAGTGTCGAGTGGAGTGGATTCTGTAAAATCAAATTGTAGATTGTTGATATCAGCAGCCATGTCGTCAGTGTTTGGCAACGATGGCATAAACAGACGATTGTCATGCGACAGTCGCTGCACAAACGCAAGCTGGTCTTGAGCCATCTGGCAATTGAGCTTTCGGAATGCCTCTTTCTTGAGTTTACGAATCGACACAATTTCCATATGAGATGGTTGCTGCTTGTGTATGTGGCTTGTTAAACGATTGCAAAGTATGATCTGTGAAGTGCAGTGATGGTGACCATTAGCACTAGTATGGATGCTTTTGATGCCAAACAGATCGCTGTTGCGCTGCATTTGTTACCATTCATTGACAGATTGAGAGTCAGAATATAGCAAGTGAATTCACATAAAACTAGTTAGTTTCTGTAATAGTCAATACTGTTCAATGATTGAAACAGTCTTTATGAATGCATTCAAAACTAATACATTCGGCATTCACAATGAATGCACTCGAATTCAATACATTCAAAATGAATGTATTTTAGGTTGGTGATTTACTTGCGGCTTCTATAAGGGAGCACAAGGCCAAGATTGCTTTAGGAATAACCCAAAGGACCTTCATATCATGCCATTCAATACTTGTCTAGTACATTCACAGGTCATCTTATACATGCATGCATATTCTACACTGCATTCAATCATTTCTACACTTGGCAAACGTCCACCTCACAATGGGGTGACCGCTTGATAATCGGTTCTTGCAGCTTTGAATTCCCATTCAAATCAGCTATAGTATTGCCTCGAATCTACATCTAAACTCTTGCTCATCAACCGATAATGGAAACTTACAGATCTACGAGGCTTGCTATGATGCAGTTGCATTTTCATTTGCAGACTCATGCGAGTTTTCTGATGTGGAATCGAGCGAGAAAGACTACGTTTTCTTCTTCCAGGCATAGATGCAGTATTGTAAGAAACAGAAGACATGGCGGTATTGGAGCAGCTACTCAGCATGATTGGATTTAACAACTAAGATGGGTAGTGGTGCAAGTGCTCGAGTTGCGATTTAGATTTGAAAGGAAAAATCAAACTTGAAAACGAGCAAATGCCAGTCTTGGAAAGGGTCGAGTTGACCAATGGGAAAAACTATGCAACACAAACTAAAATTTATTGATGGATTCAGCAAGTTGTTACTAATAAAATATTTGCAATATCAGGGCTACACCTGTCAGTTCAACCTGTAATTGCAACTCAATGTTTAAATCTATAAACTAATTCTTTAATGATTAAAGAATCTAGTCAAAATATCATCAAATCCTATTGGAGTATATAATACACAGTATATATATTCCAAACTAGCAACTCTACTCGACCAGTTAGCAATAGTCGATTCGAGTAGTTGCGTCCATAAAATGTCAAATCTTCAATTAAACCACCACAACTGGCGACAATGAGAATAAAGAAATCAATGAGAATTGTTAGCAACCATCAACCTTGATGATGTTTTGTAAGTATCGGTAGATTATTGATTTGGATGGCATGAGCATCCATCACTCGTATCTCGTGCGTCACGGTGACTTGCTGAATGATCCGATTCTCGATTCAATATAGAATATCGCTCATTTGGTGTTGATCTTGTTGTGACACTATTCAGCATTCCATCTATATATGCCAATCTAGACCAATCGTGCAGTTTCAGTGAATTCATTTTGAAATGCTGCTGCAGCCTGCTTATCAGAATTCTATTAAACATGAAATTGGCTTAAAATATATATTCTCATTCCTTTTGTCTTCAACATTAACCAACACATTCAACAAATGGGTAGATTCGGGATCATTGATACTGATAGCAATGTATCTTGCTCTGCTACTACTACACTCGCATCAAAAACTCCTACCAGCACTCCAAACTCGACAGCTGCTCCAAATACAAAATCACCTCTTCATCAACATGCCATATTCAACTATACCAAAGGCTCTGTTCTACACCACCCTCAAGCTTTCACTCCCACTGCAATACGCTCTACTCCAAATAGTGTTCAATCAACTCCCAATGTAATGAATCAATATACTCTTGACTACTCTTCAAAAATTAATTCAGAATCCTCTGTAAAATCTACCAAATCTGCTCCTAGCATGACTTCACCATTAGCCAAATATAGTGGTCATATATCATCTGTTGCTTCTACTCCACACTCTAAACAGTCTCCTATTCCTAGTCAACGTTTTGTCAAAAGCGTTCGCATTCTGCAGTCTCTTGGAGCAAATAATCACATTGATAAAAAGAATGCCGAAATTCATTTTACATCCATGGTAAGTTGCTTCAAAGCCGTACATCTCACATCTATAACAGATCTAGATCAACAGGGAATTAGGAGTCTTGTATATTTGTATTAAACTCTAATGTGTTGCATCAATGTTAAAAACAGACTGTTGCAAAGGCAGATGAACACTTGCAAGCATTTAGTCAAATCCATGAGCAGTCCAAATCTATGAATCAACACGAACATGCATCACTTGTGGAAGAGCTTGAGGCTCAACGGAT
This sequence comes from Batrachochytrium dendrobatidis JAM81, assembly GCF_000203795.2. Classification (NCBI taxonomy): domain Eukaryota; kingdom Fungi; phylum Chytridiomycota; class Chytridiomycetes; order Rhizophydiales; genus Batrachochytrium; species Batrachochytrium dendrobatidis. Next base: position 639,827 of record NW_006281109.1, on the reverse strand, counting down.
CCGATTTGAAACTCTAAACCAAGCACAGAAACAGAAAGTGCAGTCATCCATTTCAACTATTAAGCAGCGAAATGCTCAGCTGGTACAAAATATTCAAGACTCAATTCAGCATATCAGGGACAATGAGGAAAAAGAAATGAAACAATTACGTGATCTTAAATCTCAAGAAGAGGCTGCTAAAAAGCAACAGATTGAAGCTGCTGCAATCAGAAAGGCTAAATTAGAGCGTGCCGAGGCTGAGGCTGAAGCTGCTCGGGCAGACGCTACTGCAAAGCATATTGCAGCCCAAAAGGAAAAAATAGTCGCTGCAGAACTGGAACAACAGGCTGTCGAAAAACAAAAGGCTCAACAAACACAGGCATTGGTTGAAAATGTAAGTAGATCATATCAGTACATTGTAATCATGAATAATTGAGCCCTGTAGAGATGCATTGTAATTGATACATTTTAATTGGATCTTGTTTAGAGTCCACATATTGCATCGGATGATGCATGGAAAGTTGCAGAACCTTATATCTCAACTGTGCTCGTAAGTACACTATTGGCTCAAATAGAATCAAACGTTATTTTTCAAAATCCATTTGAAATGCAACCTAAGACTTGGTTTATTCAACTTTTTTAGAGCATCAAGACAAAAATCAAACCAAGCTTGATGGCGGACCCGACACTACGCAATCGGGTATTTACGGCAAAGATGGCTATTACTCAGCGCATTGGCCAGTTGACACGCAGTCAGGTCAAGATTCTCGAAATTGTATGTAAAACATTGCTACTGAATGAATTGGGCTAGTCTTGTTGTAGTAGCAATTGATACACGATTAACAGCCATGTTTGTCTTAGGTCAAGTCACTTCATGCCAATCTTGAATCGTGTAAATCTCATCCACAGCTATATGAGTTTGTGATGGATTTGACTGCCAAGCAAATCATTGTACGTATTTAAACCGTATTTGCACCAAATGTATACTTTAGCCAGTTTTCAGCTCATTTACAATCTACATTTGGATATAGAAACAAGCAGAGACTGAGGTAGCTGTTAAACGGAATATGGCATTTCCATTGGCTAACGTGTGCGTCATACTATATGAAAAACACACCAAACTTCTTGATATCTTGTTAGGCCGAATGATGAAAAAGTGCCCATTCATTGTTCCACGATATATTCGTAAACTTCAGGTAAGTCTTCAATCTACCTAGTGTATAGGCTTACCAGATTTAGTTACAAATCAAAATTTTATTTGGATATAGACCGATTCCATGGTAGCATATCAAAAGAAATCTGGTTATAAAGAGGTGGATGGGTCGATGGAAACAGAAATCCAATATGGTGAACGCATGTGTGGTATTCTTTCCTTGTATGCAGCAATGATCCAAACAACCACAGGTATATGAAACACGACTGGTTTGATATGATTGTTTTATGACAACGTTGAATCTGTTTAACCTTTAATGTGGTGAATTTCAACAGTCAAGAACAACCATGGGATAGAGAATGGATGGAAGTGGATGGCACGTATTTTGAACATGAAGCCACGACGCATTACTCCATTGCTTATCCATACTTTTCTCGAGATTTCGGGTCATTCCCTTGTAAAAACTTATAACCGACAAGTGCTAAAGATGGTGCGATATATTGTGCAAATTCTTATTCCTATGATACCTGTGGCAGCAAATGCATCAACTACGCGACTAAGCTTGATGCTAAACGAAACCATATTGAGAAATGGAAGCATTCCAGTGTTTGAAGGTAGTCAGCTTGAGAGATAGTGTCAGGCATTGACGCTTAAACACTAAATGAAGGATAAAATGTATTGTCGAGTGGATAGTTTTGGTATATTTGCAAATCATTTAAAAATATAAACATTATTTTAATTCCAAAAACTATCTAATTCAAAAATGAGTTGTTATCAGCCCATCTTCAGCAAATCACGACACTACGCCTTGACGTCTGACTCGGCATGCTGTTGAAGTGCATTTGCAACCATATGTACCAGCATTCCTCTTCCCAGCTGCGTCATGGATTTCTCCAACTCATCCAGCTCAATTTCCGCCAATACAATTTCAAACAACATTGTAAAGAGTGCTATGCGACTTTGAGATCGACGCGATCGGAGCGAGTCTAAAGGTGACATGAACGAAATTGGAGCACATTCTGGCGGACTGGGTAGAGTCAAGTCGTGAGTGGAAGGTTGAAATGTAGGCGATTTTGCTAATGGTTGCTGAACTGTGGGTTGTAGTACATTGTGGCTTCTATCATGTGTGAAGCGATTGTCCAGAGTTGGACAGTCTTGAATATGCTGGCTAACGGGTGGGTCTAAAGTAGATCCACGATCTGCAATAAAAGTAGAGTTGCTGTCCTCGTCGCTATCTCGATCAGTGTGCGATATACCTACATTTTCAACATATTCGATACTATCATTGGTCGATAGATTGTTGCTTGTGGGTATCTTATCAAGGCTGATGTTTGCATTGCAAGCCAGTTGTCTAGCAAATTGATTAAACGTGGCGATAGCCTGTAAATCGTCAAACTCTTGAATTACTGAATCCATAATTCCTTTTTGCCGGTCGCTATCTGAAATACACTGCGAAACATAACAAGCCAAAAATGATTGCAGAAACGTTGTTTTCCACCGTAGAGTAGTAGCCACTTCTCGAACAAGCTGCACACGATCGCTCGACCTCCAGTCACGCTTCACCGACACATTGAGTGTCGATTTGATACTGGTTTGTCTACATTGGTCAGTCAAATAAACAATAAACTTTGCAGCCGTATCAGCATTTTCTCCAATCAGTAACACATTGACCAACCCAATAATTTCTGGGATATTCCATTCATCCACCACTGCGCCTACAATTCGTCCAAATTCTGGTGAATCAATCTTCATAGCATAATACAATTTAAGGACAACTTCGGAAACAGATGCAATGGACCATCCCTCAATCATCCATTTCAGGGCGTAGATGGTTTGCTGAGGGTCTGTCTTTATGTAGCGGTCAAATAGGCTGCGTTTGAATGTACAGATGTAGGATATGTTTTTTTCAGATTTAATCCATGATTCAAACGTAGTGCCGAATCGTTTGTCCATGGATTGTACCGAATTGGCAACCTCTTGAACCGAATTGGGCGGGCTAGGGGATTGAACTGGAGATACGCATGATGATTTTTTCTGGTGCATGGGATTGAATTCGGGGTTGTGACTATTAGGTGATGAAGAATGTCCTTTGAATGGATGAATCAAAAAGAGGGTTGATTGATGTTGCAATCGAGGGATTTTAGCAATAGTCCTGTCTTGGCAAGAGTTAATCGCTCAACTATATAAAGAAATGCAGATTGTGATGTACAAAACGAGCTGAATGCCAAGAAAATACCCAGAAATAGAGTGAGTGATTGGAATAGACAAGAACAAGGACAAATCAATGACAAAACTATCAATGCAACGAGACCAACACCCAGTCAGGATAAAGCCGAATTCATTGTCAAATTATAATCGCCTGTTTGAATATGAAACCGCGAGTATTTGCCACACTGTGAAACGGAGGCGCATATTGCAATCGCCCACTTGTGTTGCAGATGCAAGTGTCCATTGTTTATTGTTTGCCTTGTTCTCAGGTAGAAACCATGAGCACGTTGGTTGAAATACACTTGATAAATAAATACCAACTGCTTGTCAATAGCAAATGGATTACACCCAATCCGTAAATGGCACCATACTCTTAGTTTTTATTAACGTTGTCTGTTGACAACAAAAGTAAAATCAAATTCATCTAGTTTTGACTCTTACAAAACTCTTTTCTGAAACTCCACGTTAATATCGATCTGGATGTCCGGCCTTGTTTGTAAACTGCACGCCGCACTACAGGAATCTAACCAAAATTCACCGAGTTTTAGTTGGGTTTGGCATTCATGAATAAAACCAAGCTGTTCAATCATTTAACTATGCTTCTATAGGAAATATCAAAAGTACCTGTTTCTGATGCAATAATGCCTCGAGTCTTTGTGCATTTTCCCGAAACCCGACCAAGGATGTATACCATGTAATACGACATCCTAGAATCTGACTCTCTTCAATTAACGATGTTACAAATGCAACTTCGCCTCCTGGTTGAAGCATCTCATTCTGAGATCCCATACATAGCTTAAGATTTTATATTATTGAGTGAATTCAAGTACGTAGAAACACAATTGCATTATTAATAGATTCAGCAATATCGATACAGTATCAGACAAGGATAATTACCGATAAAGGTGCTTGTTGCTTAATGCTGCGAGAGACTCTCATTTCTTCCTCATCGGAATAAAATGGCGGATTGCACATACAAAAGTCATACCTATAGTTGAAACCATGCGTGGTATCAAAGTTTAAATACGACCCATCTTGCCTATTTTTACAACGGTTCAAATTCAACAAGGTATTGATCGTTTACATTTGATTATCATTGGGTAATGAGATGATGGGTTTTTGAGTAGATCCCTTTACTACAGTGATACAGTTTTGAAGCGAGTTTCGGTTCACATTCTGAGTAGCAAAATCAATACTTCTTTCGTCAATCTCTAAACAATAGATTATGTAAGTTTACATCTTAAAACATGAGATTCTATTCCAGCATCGAGCGGAAACTTGAAACAAACCAAGTGCTAAAAACGACCATTTTGGATTTCTGCTGCAGCCGAGTAAGGGATATATACAAGATGCTCCTGTTCCACTGAAAATATACAGATTTCAGCATATTGAATCTAGATTTGAATGTATATAATGAAAATCTGGTGCCTGACAAGATTCAGCATACATATCTATTCCGCGTACAGTGGCGTCCAAAGATGGATTGGATTCGGAGAGCAAGTCTTCAATATGTAATATATAATCCAGCCTGACAATAAATTGAACACGCTGTTTAATACATGATGGTTGTGGCAAATCAAAATATCCAGCATTGAATGGTTTGTACCTGTTCGGAACCTACAGTAGCAAATAAATACAGCATGAATTAAATCAGTATCATCGATCCAAATGCTTGCAATGATTGCAATACCATACTTACTGGAGGACACAGCGAGTCGAGCGGGATTTCGAGTCGAAGACCAAAGTATTTAAATAGCAGTGCACAAGTGAGCTCTCTAATGAAAAGTAACCATGTAAACAAATTCAACATTGCTATCAGTTAGAAATCAAAGTTGCTCATGAATTGCTTGTATCTGACCTGACAGCCTTTGGATCTCCGAATTCGATAATCGATCCGGTTCTAGTTTTGCGAAGGCTGTCAAATAAATTTTCAGCGTCAATAGACAAAAAACACATTTTAAATTTGAAATATGGCCGACTCAACTATCGGTTTAGTCTAGGATGTGTTTCTGCAAGAGCAACAAAGTCAAACTGGTCACAAAATGGATTTCTTGCGTGCATGGTGGAGTTTGAACTGATAATCTCGCCTGGCAAGTAGCCCAGAAGTTTAGGGAATAGACTGTATATCCAACCACCATATTTTACAGAAATTGCAAACCAACAGCCTCAATCATTGCCGTCATCTTATCAACAGTCGCATCTATCAATATCAGAGCAAACATGCAACTTCCATTTCCAAATGCAGCCAGTGGTGGGGGTGACGATATGGAAAAGGTAAAATATACAATTCTTTTTGAATTGCAATATCCCTATCCTCGACAGTCATACAAGACACTGCATTGGCACAGCTGAGATTCCCAGGGCGTTGGATGATGCATAAATGGCAACCTATACTGTATCAATTGCGTTGTTGCTATCAATTGGAAACGGCTTTTCTTTTACCAGCACTAGGGTCGCAATCTACTGTCATATACTCATCGTGGACAAGTTTTGGCACCTTGTGTTCAATATAAACAGATGCCTTGTTCATATCTACTTTGATTCATGTATATTCAGAATCTTCAACTCTAGTTGCTTTCTTTAAATTTACCCTAGCGTTTCAAATGCTTTCAAGCTAGTTTTGTTTACTTGTGTATTGATGTATTCATATCGTTGTGGGTGATTTGACTCGTGTGATTTCATCATTTGTAAATTATAGATGTGTGGTGATTTTAAACTCACTCGCACACAACGATTTTACGGATTTGGTAAGACTATTTCAAATGATGTTGCTGAATGTGATGTAGTGCACTCTAAATTCTTGGTGATTGACTGTATTGCATCGTGTTGGTTCAACTTTGGATATCTTAGGAATATGCTTTGGTGTTGGATTTGTAATTTCCTTTTTGGTAAGCGTTTACAAGGCCATTATGACTGTTTGAAATTTCAGTGTCTAGGTTTCATTGTTGAACAAATTGTATTTCCGTACACCTTTTAAAAATCATAGTCAACATTTGCATTATTTACTGGAGGATTGGGACTTTTTGCATTATTCTTTACTATTGGCAACGTTATTTCACTTATTGGAACCGGGTTTTTGATTGGATTCATGTCCCAACTCAAGGTAATGTATTGAGGACTAGAAAGCATATTTAAACTGATAAACTATTGCTGACTATTTGATTCGAATGTACATCACTACACCGACGGTATCTAGAAAATGTTTGATCCGTCGCGTTGGATTGCTACGTGCGTGTTCCTTGGCTCTCTGGCATTGACGCTTGTATTTGCGTTTGCGGTTAAAATTGCAGTCTTGACCATCATCTGTTGTGTATTTCAGTATTTGGCACTATTGTGGTACTCGATCAGCTACATTCCATTTGCCCGAGATGTTGTCAAGAGTTTCTTTGGAAGCTGCTTTTCTAAATAATTAATTGAAGATTGGCTAAGCTAGATATGCTGGTTTTGTATATAATGCATCGGTTGTGTGGATTCATGGATGTCCGTCCATTTTGTTGAAAACTTGGTTGACTTGTAAGCTAGTATTTCTGAGAAATAAACTCGGAATTGGATAGGCTGTAGGATTGAATATACACTCACTGTGAAATACATCAAGTAATGTGACATTTATCGAGTTGGTTGACTCGGGTTGAGAGCAAACTCATGTCACGAATAGGCTGAAAGTAGAATGCCGAAAATGTCAAAATGTCAACGTTTTCGATGTTCTCGTTCTTTTACACCTGGAACACCGAGATAATACTCTTTCGCCCAACAAAGCCTCATTGCTCATTGTCGTAATTCTCTGACATTGGTATTATGCAGGGTATACCTTGGGACAGCGATGCAGTGGATGGCGGCAAGTCTTCCGACCAAGTTTTGTTGGATTGGTTAGTTACTCCAGGCAACTACCATAGATGGGCAACCGCAGGAACAGTGGTGGGAGGCTCGACTAAAGGTTCTATTCTTCAAGAAATGATGCTCATGTTTATCGAGCACGGCATTCATACTCGAAACGTTCCAAATATCAGCAGCAAGATTAATCGAGTTGAAGGCGGCTTTTTTGGTGCCTGCGATATGCTCAAAAAAGCCCCTAAAGGACCGGATGGACAACCGATTGTTACTGCCAAGATGACGAGAGTGTGCAAGTACTTTGATTTGCTGTATCCTATTATGGGCGAGTACTCGCAATCGGCGATGGTTATCTCTCTCAAGCCGGTTCAGTCGCTTGAAGCAGAGTCTGACAAACTTGCGCTTGTTGTTGAGCCAACACCTGATGGCACTCCGATATCAGATGCTGTGGACAGTTTAGTTCTCATGGAAACACCAGCTTCAACGGCTGATTCGTCTCCTGCTCCTATTCGCGTTGTCGATGACGATACAATCCCAGAGGTTAACGTTGGTCTGGTGCCAGCCCCTCTTCCTGAATTAATACCAGCACAGATTACCGCGAAGCGTAGATCTTCTACATTTAAACCAACTCCTGTGTCTCAATCATCAACCAAAAATACCAAGCCAAGCCATCAAAGCGGTCGATCTGCAACACAGCGTCCAAATGACGAGTATATTGATGACGAAGAGTTGGCTGATCTTTTCAACTCTGAACTAGAAGACGATGATTGGCTTTTATCACAACCAAAGCAGCGTGATTTAAAAGCCAATAAAAAAAGAGCCTCTATTGTCAATGCATCAACAAAACAATCCAAAGACGGATATAAACCTGGTCCTGCATCAAAATCCAACAGAACTCCACATTCATCATCAAAACGATCGTTGATTGCATCGTCTGAACCCCACAAAAAGTCACGTCGATCCGACACGTATACTTTACCATCCATTGAAACAAAATATCGTAGTCGTGTAAGTTCTGGCTATGAACGAGATGAACATACATCGCAACGACTTGTAGAACAAGACGATCTAGTATTACAGATTGAACGACAAGAGTTGAAACTGAGGTTGGAAAAAATCAAAAGTGATATTGAGATTTACAAGTCGGATGCCATCATGACCAAGATCAAGGCTAGAAGAAGACTCAAAAGATCGGGAGTATCAGACACTCAAATTGATCGACTATTACCACTTTGAATGTGGATCGAAGCATATATGTAGGTATGTCGATTACAGCACCATTGGGTTCAAGATGGTTGTGTTAATTCAAAGTGGTTTAGTAATTGTTATTTTATTATTATTTTACAAGTATTTTCAAAAGATTTACAACCGTATTCACATAAATGGAACACTTTTCTGTATCTATCTTGAAGCCACTGCCTATTTTATTTGAAATAAACAATGGTTAAATAATTGTCATTCCGAGTTTATGTGTTTTGGATTGCTCGACAAACAAAAACACTTTTTATTAAAGTGATTGTTGGCAAGTTCAAGAATGAACAATATGGAGCTTGATACATCGCGACATTGTTTAAACGATTGGCAGATCATGTCGACTCGGTGAATGTGTAGACTTGTCAACAAGTTTGACCATTACCATTTGAAATATATTGGCTGAATATACTTGCTGACTAATCTAGATGGAAATCAAACATATATTCAGCCATTGGCGTATTCACAACCTACTGTGAATAAAGCAGACCAGCTACTCAATCATTACTAGCCTTGACCCTTTTCACTATTAACCATGCTGAAACCTATCAAGTTTGTAGTATAATTCTGACCACATCTATGCTAGTAGATCAGCCAACTAAAGTCAAGAATTGACAACTCAATTCAAACTCAATTCAAACTCAAAAATCATTTGTTTTATTTGAACGCTTTTAAACCCACGAAACGCTCGACATTTCAACTCAACTTGCGAGTACCTCGAATCTAAACACCTTGCTCGAGTAGTTTTCAGAACATGGCTATATCTTGGGACGATGACGCTGTGGATGGCGGAAAGACTTCAGTTCAGATTTTGGTGGATTGGTTAATCACTCCAGGAAACTACGAGCGATGGAGAAAGGCAGGGCTGACTGGGCCCGTTACTAAAACCTCACTCTTGGAAGAAATGGTTCCAGTCTTTGTTCAGAACGGTATTTTACATCGATCTGCTTCAAACATTGGAAGCAAGGTTTTTAATCTGGAACGATCATTTGACGAAGCCGTTGATATTCTAAAAAGCTCTGCTGTAGGCTCAGATGGGAAACCCAAGAATGCTGACAAAATTGCTCGGAAATGCAAGTACTTTGATGTGCTGTATCCTGTCATGGCAAGATTCTATCCTCTCAACTCAACTCAATCCTCGTCTGTAAGAGAGTCGATACCAAAAAAAACATCTGCTCGAGTTAAAAAGACTGCATCTGCTGTCAAGTCTGATGCACTTTCGCCTTCATCTTCAGTTACCGATAAAACACAAAGTCTTGTCAACGCTTCAGGTCAAATCGCTGAACAAGGGGAATCCTTAGACGCTGACAATGCACTGCTGGCTAATTATCAACTGGTTTTGTATACTGGAAACCCTTCAGAAATGATTTCTGAAGCATCGTTTGTTTCCACTGCAACTTCTGCGCCAGACACCACAGCAAGTAGCGCTACATTGGAAACACTACCTACACATCCCCTTTTCAGTGCAGCACCTGTTCCGGAACTGATTCCGGAACTAAATACGGCACAACTTCCGGAACTGATTCCAGCACAACTTCCAGAATTGATTCCAGCACATGTTTCCATTCAAAAACCACTTGCAGTTAAAAAGTCACTTTCAGTATCTCGACCCTCGTCAAAAAAGTCAAAGTCAACCGTTCGGAAGGTCAGATCCAACGCATTTCCATTTCCGCTGATTGATGCAGAGGATGAATCTGACGAAATAAGCGACACTGCCAACGATGACAACGACGAGGATTGGGCATCTCCTCAGTTTATGCTAAAGGATCGTAAAGCCAATAAAAAAAGAGCCTCTATTGTCAATGCATCAACAAAACAATCCAAAGACGGATATAAACCTGGTCCTGCATCAAAATCCAACAGAACTCCACATTCATCATCAAAACGATCGTTGATTGCATCGTCTGAACCTCACAAAAAGTCACGTCGATCCGACACGTATACTTTACCATCCACTGAAACAAAATATCGTAGTCGTGTAAGTTCTGGCTATGAACGAGATGAACATACATCGCAACGATTTGTAGAACAAGACGATCTAGTATTACAGATTGAACGACAAGAGTTGAAACTGCGGTTGGAAAAAATCAAAAGTGATATTGAGATTTACAAGTCGGATGCCATCATGACCAAGATCAAGGCTAGAAGAAGACTCAAAAGATCGGGAGTATCAGACACTCAAATTGATCGACTATTACCACTTTGAATGTGGATCGAAGCATATATGTAGGTATGTCGATTACAGCACCATTGAATTCAAGATGGTTGTGTTAATTCAAAGTGGTTTAGTAATTGAATTTTACAGTTGATATTTCATTTTCATAATCTATGCGATTGCATGTTAATGATGCTTACCCAATTTTGATAAGGTAATGGACATGTTGATACTTTTGTATGGTTTAATTTAATCTAGCAATGCGTTGCTTGACATTTCAATCAATCTATTATTCTTATTCTCATCTAATCAAGTGATTTTTAGATTCAGTTGATTTAGCAAAATAGGCTACTACTTATATTCAAATCAAATGCCAAATATATCAAACCTACTTTGAATTCTATTATCGGCATCATATTTCAATCAAATATGTTTAATATTCATTTAAAGTGCATCTCAATAAGCGGTTTAAATTCCAATTACAAAATTTAATAATCAAAGCTGTCAGTTCTACAGTGTCTATTATATTTTACAGCCATATTCACGTAAAATGAAATACATGATAAGTGGTTAATCTCATGTTTGATTGGTGCTAATCTTACTGAGCAAAATTGTTTTATAAACTTTAATTCACTGATCATTCTCCTTTATACTCATTCTTGTACAAAACTACAGCAAATATTCACATTTCTGTTTCAGTACACTCCACATTCTTGACATCTTTTTAACCTTCAACTTTCCTTTCTCAAAAACGAACATTTGAAGTAAGCATTGCGTGACGCATCGAAACAACTGTTGTATCCCTAAGATATGTTGAATTAGAACGTATCTGATGTTAGAATACAACAGAGTTTCAATAGAAAAACTAATCAATCTTCAATAACAACGAATATGTAATGACTGTTTATTCCGGAGCAAAGTCAATACGAGATGAATACAGCTGTGATATCATTGTCAATCACGCACCGGTGATATTAAAATATGATGGACACTGTAAAATTATTTGGTTTTAATGTAAAAAACGTTTTATGACCTCGAGTTATATTGCAAGTGTATAAATCTCGAGTATCTGAAGCTTGGATACAACCATTTGTCATTGCAAGTTTCAATCGAACCGATAAAAGATACTCGAATCATAACAAATCAATCCAATGTTGTAATTTTATTGTCTCGATATTCATTGGATAATCATTCACCTGTCTGGTTCAGTATTTAACGTAGTAGTTGCGATATATTTTAGGGTTTCTTGCTTTCCCGAGTAAATAGCTCGACTCAATATATTTTAGTCTCCATGGCTATGGGTAACCAGTGTTATTTTTATTGATGGCATCAAAACATTCAACTCAATATCTGGGTTGCAATGAATGAATCTGGTGATTGTACAATGTATGGCTATACCAAATGAGGTAATTTCAATTCAAAACCAGTTTAATTTTGAGTATTGTATTCATACTTTTTGCTATTTATTTCCATTTGGATCGACTTTGTATACTTGCTGGTTTGAACAAGCTATTTTAAATGGGCTCGCCTGTACTTATACCCCTCCAAGCGAATCCCCATATAACCATTAATGCAACAAATGCCAGTAAAAATACCTATAGTCATCAAGCATGTCATTGTACACGATGGGTTGGTTTGGTTTTTGTATTGATATGCAAATGTTTAAACTTTTTACTTACAATACCATCTACGAGTTGCCGAGTGTTGGCAGAGAAAGTTTGTGCGATGGACCACACTGTTAGCAAACCCAGCAAAATCCAGATGAACACGGTAGTACCCTATCCATTGAATGCATAGTTTGGTTTAAGAGAGTATAATGGATATCAGGAGTCGAGATAAGCTTTTACAAACTCACATCGGTGATTCCGTAACCAGCTTGTGATACCAGTGTTGTACCAAGCAAGATCAAGAATGAGTCGCAAACGGCACTTCCTACATTCAAAAGACGCATATGCATTCTCTTGTAAAACCGAGACAAAGAAGGATCAATGGAGGTTTCAATAACTGCTGCGTTTTGAATATTCACGGGGAGTGCAGTGGTGGCTGTAGTAGTTGTTGCAGCATTGGTTGGCTCAGGGGTGGATTCTAGAGATCGAGATAAGAGTGGTGGATAAAATGAATGATACAGTTGATGTTGATAGTAAGATTCGAGCTGAATAAATATCAGATAAAGAATGTAGAATACAAATGTTGCACCCCATGCAGCTTTGTTATAATGATGAGTATGAACAGATTAGAATACATTGCGTTGTTTGAATGTATAGAATGCAATCTTACATTCAATCTGTCTAGTGGAAAACCCTGTTTCTCCCGACAAAGAGGTTGAACCTTTGATATATCCTCCAGCGGGAGGAGAAACATAATCAGGGAAATTGGAGTCCATGACAATATATCGATTTACTATTTGGATTCTAATCGAGTTATAGTGATCGTTGTTTATATAATCCAGTCAAATTTTTATAAAATAAATGTACAGCATTGACCATTCTAAAATAAGCTTGTTGATACACATCGTGACCTACTCGGGTATCCAACTAGTTTAAATTAAGCAATTAACATTTTAGCTTTATTGAATGACGATGTGTTGGCTTTTGTCCGAATGAAATGCGTTTAATTAGTCTTTTCCAAGTTCTCATTGGTCATTCCATGCAAGTCATCACATGGAACACGGCACTATGTGATGATTTGTAGTATATTTTAAATTTCTATAAAACAGGGTTGAATAGAGTTGATAGTTTGCATATGGTTTCTAATACGTCGGTTGGTGGTGGAGGATTGCTAGGACACGATACTTTTGCTAGTTCCGAAACTCAGTGTATGGTAGAAACGTTTGTAGCATTAATTTTAGTAAAGATATTTATACTGACATTGCAGTTATAGCTGTATGGATTGCAACGTTTATTTTTTTCATACTGTGGCTACTGAGCCTTTTTTTGTTGCCTGTTATTGAAGCACTGGCGTCCAAGGCGCATGAAGAGTCAGTTGAAGAGCGAGAATCAGAAACTGTGCCAGTGAGTCATTTGTTGAAAATCCGAGTGATTTAATGATTAACAGTGATTTATGATATGAATAGCCTGCTTCGGCTAGTACCATGACGAGATCATCTCGAGATGCATTTTTGATTCTACTAGCGACTACTCTTGCCAATCAATCAGGACATGGTCACACATACTATACACTTTCGATAACATGGGCATCGTTTTCACTTTTAGTTGTGTGGATATTTGTCAGAATGCTTATTCCAGAAGCAGCACGATTCATGTGGTGGTTGGATATGTTAGTATTTTTCCCAGTATTAGCACTTCAAATTGCCAACTTTGGACTTGCATTTTCGAATGCACCTTCAATGCGATAAGATTTCAGTATGTAAAAATGGACTATCATGACATGTACAAGATTGTTGTCAACCATTTGAGATATTTACAGTGCATTTGATAATAAAGAGCTTGCATTTAAAACATCTATTCAAACGAGTACATTGAAAAAGCAATAGACTTTAGGAATGCAATGCAAGGTCTGATTTAGATTGAAAGAACTCTTTCACCAAGGCCAAAGCCTTGTATCGATGAGAGATGGAGTTTTTAAGATCCTTGTCCATCTCAGCATAAGTAGTAGTGAATCCGCAAGGTTGAAAAATGGGATCCCAACCAAAGCCAGCTGGACCTCTAGGATGAACAATGAGACCATCAGTACGACCTTCAAAGAGAATGGGATCATGACCAGGTTCGCAGTAAGCAAACGTACAGAGTGCGAAAGCACTCTTATCATCAAAGCCATGTAACATGGCATTAAGACCAACATGACCAACAGATTCCATGAACCACTTTATGTACGGACCAGGAAGACCATTCAGAGCAACAAATCCAAGACTAGTGTCTTCAATAAGAACGGGAGTCTTTAGTATAGCAGCAGCAGTCTTGGCTTTGTGGATTGAGACAGTCTGTGTGGTGCCCTGCAGTTCAGGCAAGTCAAGTTGATGACAAGTGAGCATCGGCAGAGCATTGCCGACAATGTCTTGCACTTCACGCAGTTTGTTGGCATTTCCAGTCACAAAGACGACTGACTGCATTCTTGGTCAAGTAACAGTTGGAATCACGTTGCAAACTGTGAGGTTGATTATCACTTGTCATTCATTCACTCATCTTTGAGATTCTCTCTGTGCAAATAGCACTTATTCAGCCCATCCTGGCATCCAATTCATCCTCTTCTTCCAAGCGCTCGTTGCTGGATTTGCTTTGTGAACAGGAGGCTCTTGAAACTACTGTTATTCATCCAAGGAAGAAACCTACTAGGGTGAACTCGACTTCCGATTCATCTTGTCTTGTTACTCGTACTATTCCTCCCTATAACTCATTGCACATGAGTCCTCATCTGCCTTGTTCCACTGCAAACGATCTATCCGACTCCATGGATTCAAAAACTATCACATCCGAATCTAATGGATCCTCTCGTCATACTATGAGTGAATCCAATATACTTGATGCTCTTCATAGCATACAACCCAATCTGGATGCTGGATGGAAAACTAAACGACAAAAGGAAATGGTTCGACTGATGCTACAGAGTCTCACTCAACTTGGTTATAGGTATAGTCCATTCGTACCTTGTCATCATGTCTGGGTTGATACGGAGTGTTAATCCTAAGTCTATGGTAATCTTCAGTCATACTGCACTCTGCTTACAACAAGAATCCGGTTTGGTTTTGGAATCCCCTTCCATGAGTCAGTTTAGAAAGGCTGTTTTGGTCGGTGATTGGGATCTTGTCGAGCGACTCATCCCTTTAATCGAAATGGTGCCTCGAACTGGTCAAGTAAGTTTACTGTTTTACTCGTGTCAGTTACTCCTTACATTGCCATATATCCTTCATAACACCTTGCAATCCAATCTTATCATTCTTTTAATAGTCTCAGGTGTGGTTTCTTGTTAAAAAGCAAAAGTATTTGGAGTTTCTTGAACGTCACGACCCAAAACGTGCTCTTTCAGTTCTTCGCAACGAACTCTCTCCCCTCAGTGTATCTAGAGCACAAATTCATGAACTATCCAGGTATATTCAATATAAATCTCTTGCATATCGCTTTACATGCATTAAATCAATCTTTACTACTTTTTGTCAATATTGACTCAATATGACCTTTTTCTAATTATACAATGCTTTTTTACTGACATGGGATTCTAGTTATATGATATGCTCATCCTTTAATGAGCTTAAACAAAAGTCCAATTGGACTGGCGTGTCTGGGAAATCCAGGGAGAAATTGCTAGATTCACTACAGGGTACTATGTTGACTGGAGTCTGTGCATCTACAATCCTTTATTCTTGCCTATAAACTCACATCACTTTTTATACTCCAATTATTTAGCACACATATCCCCTTCCATGATGATTCCCAACAAAAGATTAGAAAATCTGATGGATCAAGCTGTTCAACTCCAAGTTTCAGAATGTTTATACCATAATTCGCTTAATGAGAATATATCTCTTTATGCCAACCACATGTGTGAAAGAGATGATTTTCCGGTCACAACAACGCATATTTTGGAAGAGCATACAGACGAGGTTTGGTTTTTGGCATATTCTCCTGATGGTTCCATGCTTGCATCTGCATCCAAAGATGCTCGTGCAATCATTTGGGATGCTCAAGTAAGTGGAGCCATGGCTGCATTTCAATTTTATTTAGTCTGCCATGTATGACATGGGTTTAAACTAACCGATTCAAATGGATTGCTCTACTTTGTACCTATGTGCTGAACATAGCAATTGAAATATACGTTTATTTTGGAAGAACATCGTGAAGCCGTTTCATTTCTTTCATGGAGACCAGATAGCAGCATGCTTTTGACAGCATCCAACGATCATACTCTTAAGCTATGGAATGCCAAGGTAAATAGTAATGGATCCAACTTTGTCATGTAGACTCTGTTTAATCGATTCTTTTTGATCTACTTGCATTTTGCAACCATTAGACTGGAGCATGTGAGCATACGTTTGTCCGACACACTGAGCCAGTCACTTCATGCGCATGGCTGCCTAATGGAGAGTGTTTTGTTTCTGGTAGTCTGGATAAAAACATTTATCTTTGGAATCTTGGCGGAGATATCCTATACAAATGGACAGGCGTGCGTATCATGGATCTTACCGTCTCAATTGATGGCAGTACGCTGATTGCATCGTCTGACAAAAAGATTCGATTGTATGATTTAAACCTTCGACACGAGATTGGCACTTTGCAAGAAAATGACTCGATCACATCTGTGTATGTGGCAAGTGATGGCAAGCATTTGCTGGTCAATTTAGCTATTCAGGTGTGTTGCTAGCTTGACATTATTCAAAGATGGTTTGGTTTACTACGTATCTTGCAACTGTTATGTATTGTCTGCCCGACTGCTGCATACTCATTGTTGCGATGTGTCTTGGATTAGGAAATTCATCTGTGGAGTCTGGAACATAAACGGCTGGTGAGAAAGTATGTAGGACAAAAGCAAGGCCGGTTTGTCATTCGCTCTTGCTTTGGAGGTATACACGATAATTTTATCTTGAGTGGTAGTGAAGGTATGTTGAATTTAATGTTTATAAAATTCAAAATGCTTGTAGCGTACAAGAGTCTTGACTAATACTTTTTGATCATGCTGTTTTAAATCAGATTCGCAAGTCTATATCTGGCACGCCGAGTCTGGCAAATTGATGGAAACGCTTGAAGGCCATGCGGGATGTGTCAATTGTGTCAGCTGGAATCCGACTGAGCCAGCATTTGCTTCTGCATCAGATGATAATACCATCCGAATTTGGGAGAGTTTAGGAAGCAAATCGAACCCTGCTTAATTCATCCCAATATCTTGTATCTCACTTTTAATCACAAAGTTTTACAGATGGATTTCTTTGTTGCAAATGGCTTTGTTTTGAATGTATCCAGTCTAGTTTAAATTTTTGATATAATTCTGTTTTAGAATGTCACCCTTCTATATTTCAGACTGATACTCTAGCTCATTTATACTGGCAAATAAACATTGATTCCTTTTTTATATTGAGCAAGTTTGGATCGATTTCAATGCACTATTCCACCGAATGACTTGATGATGAAGCCAACCCACATTACATCATATTGTGTTCATGTTGTTTCAAATTAGCAACCAGCGTGGCAGGTGTTTGTTGAAGCGTGGTGACCAGTTTGGTAGCAGGACTTTGCAAGATCCCCAGCAGTTCTGCACGCAACCGAGGTAAACTGGGTAATTCCAACACCTGTTTAAAGGAATCCGCCGTCACCAAAATGCCTTCAACAATACCACCCACCATGACCAATTTTTTTTGAGCCTGAATGATGTGGGAAAAAGTGGAGATGATACCAGATGTTGAAGGAAGATGATTTTGAATCGCTATATGAGCCGCTTCTTCATCGTTTAGATCTGTAAAGACCACCATGGTTGGGCCGACTGCCAATTGAGCGACATGGACCAGATCAGGACGGTTCAAAGTTTCGTAAACATGGCAAGTTGCAGCACGAAAGATTGCATTCCGTACGACAAGACTGTTTAATCCAGCAGCACGAAAGGCCAGTCTCAACTTGACGTGATCTTGAGCATTGAGATTGTTGTTTTGAAGGATAAACACATATCGAGATTGTACAATTTGTTTATAAGTAGAATACCAAAACTGACGATGAGGAGGTGGAGGGTTTCCTGTACAGCTAAGCTTCATGGTTTTCATGGCATCCGACACGAGAACTGGAGGAAGTTTGTGATGAAAGGCTGGACGGATAGTTGGAAGAACTGATATTGGTTTGACTTCATTAGCTGTCATGAGAGATGTACGAATACAAAATAATCAGCACATTGTCATATCAAGATTGAAACCTTGACACATTGTTATACATTGTCAATCAACACTCAACTCTTTGATGGGTTATTTTTCTGTTTAGATTGCACAACAGTAGTGGCAAGTCCAGCAACAGACATTGAACCACTGCGACGAACAACATCAGAATGCATGTGTGCAGCCATTCGTTGCCATGACACTCGATGTGTGTTGACAAGACTCATTTTCAATACAAATCACTAGTTTCAAACTGATCATGTTGCTGTTAAACATCACAGATGGAATGAATTGTCAGGATTACAGAGCAACTGCTTACCAAAAAGTTGCAACTTGAAAGAAAATGAAAAATTCTTGTTAGAATCAACTTGAACGTCGTGTGCAGAATTACTTGCAGTTTTGCATTATTAAAATTACACTCAATATTTACAACTCAAAAAACAATCAATTTGTGTCAAGCATTTTAATTAAAAATCATTTTTTTGGTTTATCGAACAGCAACAATATCATCAATCTTCATAACCATTTTGACAGTTTCAGCAGCCAGTTGGATCGCACTAGTAGATACAAGCAAAGGCTGAATGACATTCTCTTCCAAAATATTGGAAATGGTACCCTTACGAACATTGATACCAGCAGTGCTTTCACCACGAGCGTGTCGGTTACGCAGTTCAGTGACAATAGTAATGGGATTGAGACCAGCATTCTCTGCCAAAGTGGTAGGAATGATCTCTAAAGCTTCAGCAAATGCTTCAAAGCAGTAAGCTTCCATGCCCTTGAGTGTCTTGGCATACTCCATCATACGTAGACTGACTTGAATTTCAGGTGCACCACCACCAGCAATCAAGGCTCTCTTTTTAACAAGGCATCGTATCACACAGAGTGCATCGTGAAGTGATCGCTCAGCCTCATCAAGAACCAGTTGGTTGGCACCATGAACAAGCACCGAGACGGTTTTTCCCGAGTTCTTGACACCTGTTACCTTGACCACTTTGGCACCGGCTGAAGTGACTTCTTCGATAAGATCGGCGTAACCAAGTTTGTCTTCGGTAAACGAATCAACATCGGCAATAGGACGACATCCAGTTGACTTGCAGATAAACTCGACCTCGTCACGCTCAATTTCCTTGACAGCAAGAATCTTTAATTTTGACAAAAAGTGTAGCGAGAGTTCATTGACTGCATCACGCAGGATTGACTTTTGAATAAAAAGAACATTGCAGCCAGTTTTTTTAATCTTTTTGCAGATATTAAGAAGGTATTGACGCTCTTCCTTGAGAATCTTGTCCATCTGACGATAGTCGTTCACAATAACTTGATTGTCCATCTAGCAATGTAATGAAAACACACACATCAACACTCATCCATGCAGTTCAAAAACCATTTCAAACCATTACACTTACATCAGGTTTAGGAGGTGATAGCTGGAACTGAATCAAACCAATTTTTGCCTTTTCCATGCGAGTGGGACCACCAGCACTCTTGATCACATTTTGAGTCAAGACCAAACCATCAACCAGTTGAGTATCATCAATGGTACCTCCAACTTTTGTGACAAGACGAATGTCTTTAAGATCAACATTGGTAGCAACAGCAGGATCAATGACACGCAAAACAGAGTCAACAGCAATGGGAGCAAGCAACGAAGAGTATTGAGATACAATTTTTGAGTTGAGAGAAGTAGATGCGCTCTTGAGAAGGGACTCGCGATCGTTTAGATCGAGTGGGGTTGACATGCAAGTTAGAAACTCGGTTGCCTTGTCAGCAGCACGAGTGAAGGACTCTGCAATGGTAGTTGGATGAATTCCCTTTTCAAGAAGAGATTCGGCAGCACCAAGCAGACTGCCAGCAAGAACAACAACAGACGTGGTACCGTCACCAGCCTCTACATCTTGAGCAGCAGACAGATCAACAAGCTAAAATGAAATCAAGACAACATGCATTAGAACTAAAACCCAACCATTTCTCTTTTATAAGTAAATTACACACCATTTTAGCAGCAGGATGCATGACAGCCATATGCTTGAGAATGGTAGCACCATCGTTACTAATCACCACTTCATTACGACCAAACTGAATCTATTGTCAAATCAAATGAGTAATGATGTTAGTCAGCAAGGGTTTAATACAACTGTTTTGAGTATTAGTGCTTACCATCTTGTCCATGCCTTTTGGTCCGAGTGAGGTCCGAATTGCACTGGCAACAGCTACATGAAGCAGAATCAAACGTGAGTAACCAACACATCTGAGTTGAGCAAGACAACTGGATAAACCGTCTAGTCAAGATCTAATCAAACTCAGTGAGCAACAGACTGGAGTAAAGTGCACTATAAAGTCAATGACAGTCAAAACTGTGATCACCGCTCATGAGTGCACTTCCGACACTCTGCCAGTCAGTAGGTTTAGAATAATACTGTCTAGCCATACAGTGTCAAGTATCAAAGACTGGATTCATGGCCAGATCCAGCAAAAACACTGCATAGAAGGCCATGGATGGAATTCACATTCCGACTGGACAAATCCTCAGTCGGATCTTCAATAATTATTATACCTCTGCCAGCAACAATGTTTGAAGAACGGACTTCTACAGGCTTGCTCTTGTCCTTGAACTGCGATGCAGTTTTTCCTGATGAAGTAGTGCCAACAACCATATCGTCTTATTAATGGAATTCAAGTCAAGTCCAATTTTAATTCTCATTCATTGAAAAACACTTTTTATCCGTCTGTTCATTTGATATCTTCAAAAGTGTTGGAATCATTGACATATAATTCATGTCTGATTCTTTACTCAGAATCAAGATGATCCTGATGCTGTCAACGATGGTCCCTTTTTGGACTTTTTCTCAGTCTAGATTCAATGTTTTTTGGTTAATATATTACACATTAAACATATACTGTTGTGCAGGGCTCACCTCGGCTGCAGCTTCTGCCTCAATAATCTTGGTCATGGCTTCAATCTCTTCTGCGTCCAGATGCTAATAAAATAATAAGTATTCATGTCACTTTTACACTTTGAAATCAGATCTACTTACTCGGATTTTAGCATCCTCGCCCATCACTGCAATCTCAATGTTTTTGGCACCAGTTTGAACCACCTAAACCCAATACAACCATATCGGGTCAACCCCACTGTATGATTCACATACCAAAGAATGAATTCAACTCACTTCCAAAAGAGACTTGATTGCTAGTTTAATGGTTTCATCACGAGTCATGTCGTCCTTGTAGTTTTTCTCGAGAAATTCACGCACAGTTTTCGAGCTGCGACCCACTGCATTTGCTTTCCATGCAGAGTAGATACCTGATGGATCTGTTTGATAGAGTTTGGGTACCTTGTCTACATCAAACCCAATAATCAATGTAGAAATACCAAAAGGACGTACACCTCCACTTTGAGTGTATTTCTAAGTAATCCAAATTAAAACATGTCAGTTTAAAGTAGTGATCATGGTCTTGATAAAAAAACAGTCAAGGGTTAAACCAAAGCGTACACACCTGCTGAATAGATGCAATGTGGCGAGTAATGTACTCTACAGATACTGGATCTTCTACAGTCAATCGATGACTCTGGCATTCAACGCGAGCCTTGTCAATCAACACTCGTGCATCTGCAGTCAAACCTAGAATAACATATTAAACACTGTTGACACCATTTGAAACATGACATGGTTCTTACCTGCAGCAGCAAGACAAATATGATTGTCAAGCATAGCAATCTTGCGTACAGTGCGAGGATCCTGCAACTTCAACACAGATTTCTTTTCAATACCAAGAACAGCAACATTCTTGCCACGCACACCAACCTAATTAAAGTGGAATTATACAATTAGATTGAGTATCAATAACCAGGTTCAAACCATTAAAAATAAACTGTATAGTCAGATCTAAAGAGATTCAACCCATATCACCAGAATAGTCGAGTATTGACTATTCTGGCAGAGTGTAAGATGACGGTTAAACCAACGAGTTTAAAACAAAGTTCTTACCGCACAAGTTCCTTTTCTAACAGCCTCGAGTGCCTAAATATGAATATACACAATGACAAGAGTCAATAAGGTTTGGATAATCCAGAATACAAGATTGGAAATCTGTCAGAAACACTCCGGTAGTAACAAGAACAAGGGTTCGTCAATAGAAAGATGAACGAGTGTTCTTGTCAAGAACTCATGTCTGCTGTAACTCATCTGTGGTTACAGCAGATATAAACCACATTGCCAGGGTGGTCCGATTCACTCGATCTCATTGAGTTCACAGTTGAAAGGACTTGCAGAATAGATTAATAAAGTACACTTGGTCAAACAGTAGTTGCAGTCATACATATTCGACTTGAAACAGATGTCCATCTGGCGAGAAAACAGTGAGAGCAGAATCGTAACTCATTACTAGACAATTGTAAATAAGAAAATGTAAACGGATTCGGTTCAAGTTGGTCAGATTTGAACTCGTTTCATTTTGATTTTGATTTTCAATTCATTTTCAATTCAATTGTTGCAGTCTGGCTAGTCAATGCAAGATCGATATTGAATAGGTTTGATTTTTAATGCAATAATTGCCGCTCCAATACTCGCAAATGCACCGAGTCGAAGTGTCCATCCAAACGCATCAAATGCTTCTGCTGGTGTTTCAATTGGACTGGATTTTTGTAATTCTGAAATAATAGCAAACACAATAGCACTCATGACTGTGCTCAGAAATTGTGGTAAAACAATATAAATATTGTGGATTCCTAACACCATCCCTGCTTGTAGTCCAGATTCATTAGAGTTTCCAATATCTGCTACACATGGTGGTGGTTGTGATGATGAAGCATGATAATTCACTATTTCATCTTCATCTTGAACTACTGCATACCCATCCCGTCGTGTTGGTTGCGAATCAGAACGCGAAATGATAATCTCTCTTTCTGCAGAACTCGCTGACAAGTTGGGCAACGCACGCTCCGTGTCATCAGATTGATTGCACCTGGATTCCGGGTTTCCATCACTATAGAAACTTACAAACTCGCCCATAAGTGTAAAAGGCACCCATTGTGCTACTCCTACAATCCATCATGCGTGTTGGTATCTTGAACTCATTGTTTACATGCATCATTCAAGATTTTAAAATTCATATTACCCCAGGATATTCCAGTTGCTGCTATAATAAACGTAGCGCCAATCACTTCATGCACTGCAGCTGTCAAAACCATAAGAATTGCAAATCCAAAAAGTGATATACTCCAAATGCGTGGTAGTGTAAAAAACTCGGCCCATGTTTGACGATAAGATACATCTACTTGAGATCTAGGCGAATCAAACCTTCCATTGCGACCAGACGTGCGTGTGTGTTTGACCATCATGGGAAGAATAAATCCCGTAATCACAGATATAATGGCAAACAACAGCAGTGAAAACGATCCGGCTCGTGTTCCTTCATCTGATGTGTCATTGGTATCCATGATGCGTGTCAAGGAATACTTGCCATATCTTAATCGATCAGAGATCCAACTTGTGCTATTTAGATCGAATTGAAAAAATTAGACCAGTGAACCTTGAATGATATCAAGCCATCTAATTTAGACGACACACTGTTATACTTGCCTGTAAAATAAAAATGGAAACCAGCCCAGCCATGCTAGAAATTGCACATTACAGACACTTTGAATGGAGCGAGGCAAAGTGGATAGCGAATGAAATATCTCCATCAGTGGCTTCCACCATGCCTGATGTCGTTCAGACTGGCGCTGCTTGTAGGGACGCTCAACAATCGCAATGCATGTCACGAGAATCGTAGTTACAAACCAAGTAATGGCAATGACACACAAGATTTTCAATTGAGTCGGTCCAAGCATTGGAAATAGTTTTGGAAGATCGAGATATCCAACAAAATATCCAAGAACATTTCCCAGTCCAATCATACGGCCACCCCATGCATTTGCCAAATCTTGTTGATGGAGGGGTGATACATCGACAATAAGTGCACGACAACTAGCTTGAACAGCATTGATGGAGAAATCGAGAAAATAAAACCCTACCACTGCTACAATGATTGTGACCAAATGAAGCTATTATGCAAACGATTCAATTCAAGATTATTATATTGACATGGCCAGTTTGAAAAGATGTGAATAGAATTAAACTTGCCTGGTCATCTTTTGCAGTTTTATTCCATCCCATCAAAACATCAGAGAATTCTCTTGAATATGCAATCATTGCAATAGAAATGACGACAAGCAAACCCCCAACTTTGTTTCCATAATTTAAAATTTGACGATTAATATGGCAGGATGAACAGTACATTTAAAAGAGACCTACTTAGGATAAATGGTCGACGACGACCATATTGAAACGTAGATCTGTCGCTATATACACCGACAATTGGCTGAATCAGAATGCCTGTATAGAATACAAAAGTATGCTCAGCATGGCAGTCTATTTGAATTTTACAAAGTATCAGATGTGCACATCAATCCAGTTTACCAGAAAGCGGACCAGCAATCCAGACTAAAGCAGTGAGTGATTTTGCCAACCCAAGCGAGAGCAGATAAGGTGTGCCATAAGCAAGCTCAACCGTCCCTGTTGAAACAAGTACAAGACTGATTAACAGAATCCAGCAACAGAAGTGAATCGACTCTACTTTACATGTGAATTGAACACCAGCCAGACAGATGGTCAATAAAATCAGTTTCCAAAGTCCCAAGTCTGGAGTTTTGGATTTAGCAAGCAAACCATCGCATCTGTTTGAAGCAAGTGCTGACATGACTGTTGTTGGGCAGAGTGACTTGAATCTGGATGCTTGACTATCAACAAAGCCAAATTCCAAGCCATTGATTCATGTTTATTTAATATGTTCGACTGTTTTATAGATTGTCAAGCATCGACAATCCTTTG
Source organism: Batrachochytrium dendrobatidis JAM81 (assembly GCF_000203795.2). NCBI lineage: Eukaryota > Fungi > Chytridiomycota > Chytridiomycetes > Rhizophydiales > Batrachochytrium > Batrachochytrium dendrobatidis. The sequence goes on along the minus strand of NW_006281109.1, from coordinate 614,577 downwards.
ACTCGAATCAACAGTATTCAATCTTTAAAGTTTAATTCATTTCACAGCACGAATGCTGAACTCGGGATTGGATTCATCTGCCTTGAGGTGTGGACTGGATGGTGTGTATTTGTACCTGTTGTTGATCATCACGACTTGAATAGGAGATGCAGTCATCACACTGGCTTGATCATTAGCAAGTCTTGGGTTTCAATTCATAGAGTTAGTAATCCAAAATAAATTCTATAATTCTGTTAAATCTCACCTCTTTAGAAGTGGTGCGTTCAGTTCGGCCAGATCGTTTGTGGTAAATGTCACAGTTTGAGGAAATGCTCGACGCACATCTCGTTTAAAATACTGGTTGTTGGATACCTTGTAAGCAGTAGGCGCAACATAGTTGGTCTGAGTACTGTATAATGAAGGGTTTAAAATCATTGTTTATAGAATATCAGCCAAATTTAAAAAGGCTGATAATGCATGTCAAGCAACATCTGTAAAAGCAATCCTACGCTGGTGAAACTATACGATATTCTATGGCCTAATATAGAATAATATCATTCACAAAAATAATGCTGAAAGTTAGTTGTCTGATGGCATCTGAAAACATTCTCATCTATACAATAGTCGTACCTGAGGGGCACTGCCTACAGATTTTGGATTCTATATCCAACAAAAATAAGAACAGTTAGTAAAGTAAATCAAGTGTGTCATCAAAAAACAATATCATTATACTAATCAAAATGGCAGGAATGATGTATCTTAATATTGACTGTCAGCAATGGTCAATGCATTACACTCATAAAAAAAGGCTGCTCAGCACAATGCATAGTATACAAATACATACAACACGATACAGCCAATGCAGATCCTTGAGACTCTCTGGAATGCCTCCAAAGTGACGTTCGATAAACCTACGCAGCAACGACATGGTTGGATAGAGTGCATTCAAACCTCGAGAATCAAGTTTGTGATTGTACTGAGCGTATACGATCAACTACAACTGATGTTGCAGTTTTTCGACCAAAGTGCAGATTCCATCATTCAGCTCTACAATCTCATCACACAAATCAATCGCATTATACTCTAATACGTTTAAAATGAATTGACATGAATTACAATTGATTTAAACTAGATAATCTAGCATGAATACAACTGTCATTTGATTTTTGAATAAAGTATCAAATAAAAGTTTAAATGTACAGCATTTGATACACTTTTAATTTGACAATCAATATAGACGATATATAGTCTAAACATTACACACTATTTATTAAACAGCGACTTTTTTTGTCTGGGAATGCAATTGATGTCAGATATCAGTGAATTGGAAAGCGTGAAAGTTGCATTTGAAATTCCAAAAGTGAAGATCACAGCTAGTGAAAATGAGTATGAGAAATCGTCAGCAACCATCGCTCTCGATGATAATATTTTGCAAGTATCGATAGATTGTTGATTTGAATGATATGATCATGTATCGCGACGACAATTGGATTTGCTGACACGACGAGTTGAATAAACAGCCTGCTGTTTGATGAGCTCATCAAGTTTGGTTTTGTTCTGACACGATCATGAGTGTTCCGTCTGCAGTCTGTACGCTAACCTGCAACAATCGTATAGTTTTACGAATGAAGACTCAACATTTCCAAAATGCTAAACAACAATCTGCTACCAGAATGAGTTCAAAACAGCAAAATCATTCTGAAATATTCTCATTCTTTTTGTCATTAACTATAAACCCATTGCAAGGCTGATCATGTCTTCAGCTGAATTGAATGCTATCGACACCACAAATGATGAGATAAACTCCAGTCATTGCTTAAAAAAGGATACAAGTGCACACATTCACAATCCTATTTCGTCAATGTCTTGCCATCTTGATTTGAGAACTTGCTTGAATGATGTTGCGATTCTGGCCGGATCATCCCATGCCTTACTGCCAGTATCCAAAACTGGTTTGTGTTTTTGATATTGCAACTGCTGGTTTGCATTTCGGAGTTGTTTTGGAATGAATTCAGAATAGCTGATTGTGCTTTCTGCTAATTGTTATTAGCTAAACCAAAGTCATTTGCAGAGACTTTGGCGCTGAGATTAAACCAAGTTTCTAATCCCAAATCCAAGCAACTTGACTGTTTTGAAACTTTGGACTTTACTCTGACTACATTGTCCAAACCAGAACCAGCTGCTCAAGCAGAATGCAATTTAAATCTCGTCAAGGCACGCTATGTGCGATCATGCTTAAACTCTCTGGAAGCTGTGGATCTAGCATTGAAAAATGATTCTAAAGAGTCTATTGATGGTTTCAAAGACAGATCTGCAATCGAGACTCTCATGCCAATCATTATTTGTTGGGGAATCGTTCCATCTTTAGATTCATACTCGTCTAAAATGATACAACTTGGCTTTAAACTGCCACAAGGTCCAAATGCAGCCGAGGCTGCTTCTCCCATAAATCCATTAGACACATTTTTGTTTGGTGAATGTCTGGCAACAATGGTGCGAATTTTACTTTCTGAAAGAGCAAGTTATTTGGTAGATTTACTTCGACGCAAATATCTGGCCGCAGCATTACTTTGTGCTATTGCAATACAAACCGAAACAATATCAACTCATCACTCTAGTGATCAATGTCTTGAATCGAATAGTGGTTTTGCTGCATCAGCTTTAGATATCAAAACCACAAAAGCATGTATGGATTCAACTGACTGCAAAGAATTCACCAACTCGTGTTTTTCAAGGTAATGCTTATCAAGTTTATATCTGAAACCATTGATACATATACTAGAATTTAATTTGTATTGAACTTAGACTTGGAATTCGTCTATGTATGGATGCTCTTCTCTCTCTTTTGGCAAGATTACCCAATTATCCTCCTTGTCCAGCATGGCTACGTAGCACCGTTTCGGCGTATCTTTCCTTGTTGATCATGAAAAACAATGGCGTACAAGCTTTAATTACACTTTTGCTTCCAATGGAGGCAAACAGCGATATGTCGTCTACACCAACCATTTCACAGCTTGAACACGTTACACGGCTGCTTTTAACTCCACCCACTGGAATTTCAAAACAGGTAAGATATAATAGTATTGATTCATATCCAGTACAATGTCTAATTTTAAGCACTGTTGAACTCATCAATTTGTTTGAAAAAATAAAGGTGTACTTTGTGAATCTTTCAAAACAGCTATGTGATTTAATCACTGCTGAAGATACAGGCTCAAAAACATCAGCCATCACAGCAAGCTTTACAATATCTAGATTTGTTATCAAGAGTCCCTCTTTGGGAACAAAATTATTTATCAATCCTATAGTTGAACCGCTGATGCGATTTTTTTATAAAAATAATAGGTACTGGACCATATTCCCAATCATTTAAATTGTTGATACTAGCCTATTTATGCATGATCTAACCCTTTAAATGATTTTGGTAGTGCAAAAGGTACCATTATTTCGACTAGTTTAGATTTGGAGGCATCTATTCGCAGTCTTGAACGACTAATATCTGGATGTGAGCCTAGTCACAGTTTGGCAAAAACGCTTGAAAAAGGTGTGTTTTTCAGTTTCAAATCAGCTTATCAATGTCGCTCATTTTTTACTTGAATTTAGTGATTCCTATTTTGTACTATATGTATGAAAAGGCAGCAGCCTCCAAACTAGCCATTCAATCTACTATAGCACAGATACTTGATACGTACTTTAAACTTTCAGATACAAAAGATGTGACCCAGACTTTGTATGATATCTGCATATGTCCTGCAAACAAAATCGTGGCGACCATTTCACACAGTGATCATGGCGGTATCGAGTTTACTGCTTTTCAAAAAGAAAACTTTGATGACGGTACAGGACAGGCACTTTTAATAGATCCAGAATTTTTTTGCATGTTTATATCCAAACTCGATAATTCGGTTGCTGTGGGCGAATTGTTCTTGTTATTTCTTCAAGGCAGTTTGATTGCAAAAAAATCTGACACACTTTTGATTGATGAGATGAATACTAGTTTAACTAGCAAAGTCTCTATGAGTAGTGCAGAGTAAGTTGAATTTCTGCAATAATCTATTCTGTAAGGCCGAGTGCGTTTTTACTGACTTTTATGCTTTGTAGTTTTGCTCATATGCAACATGCTGCAATGATCATTGCCATGATGAATACATTTGGAGACAAACTATTGCATAACACAAGCCAAATTTTAAAGTTTATTAAAAACACGCTTCTTGAATCGGATGTTGATGGCATATCGCTGGCTCTTACTCTTCTTAAAGAGATATTTACTAGCAGTAAGTAGTATAATTAAAGTATATAATTTTCATCCGTATTACGGCAGTTGTGCTTACATGTGTGCATTCCATCAATTGACAGATTCTGTAGAAACTGACCTCGAGACTAAGCAAACGATTTCCGAAATCAAAATCATTATACATACACTAACGCTGCACGAAAACGAAGCAATTCAAAGAATGACACAAGATGTTCGAACCACAATATTTGCTCATTCAGATTCACTAAAATCTGATACTAGTGAGCAAGATGCAACCTTGCGTAAACAAAGCCAAGACTTTAAACATGCATTAAAGGAACTGGCTGATCCTTTGCTGCCTATTCGAGCGCACGGAATGGCGATTATGCGCCAGCTAGTATTAGATCGTGCACCAGTAAGCAAGGAGCACTTGGATAGCATTATCACCATTTTTTTGGATATGCTGGAGGATCAAGACAGTTTTATATACTTAAATGCTGTCAAAGGGCTAAGCACACTGACTGATGTATACGCATCAGAGACTCTTTTGCTGATTTCAAAACGATATACAGATAAATCATTGTTTGATATGGATTATCGTCTACGCATTGGAGAAGCGCTCATGCAAACGATCCAACGCAGCGGACAAGTGTTTCCAAAACATGGTAGGCTTGAATGTATCTTTTTTAACGAGTCATAAATAATTGAAAGATCAAACTCATCCTCTTTATTTAATGCCACTACTAGCTTCAGTGATTTTGCCTGCGGTTCTAGTTGTCATGCGTGATACTGAAAAGGAAATGCGAGCTAGTGCTCTGTCGCTCATGTCTCGTATTGCAGAAACTGCCCCTCTTTCACTTATCCCGTTTATTGAACAGATTACGGATTACGTAGTTACAGTATTGCAGCTAGAGAAAGAAGCCGAAGCGCGACGAGGTATAAACATTACAACTGATACCTTATTTTATGAATGGAAACTTACTGTTGAACTTGACCGCCCTTTTTTCAACCATGTATCATGCTGAAACTATAGGATCTGTAGTTATAATCATTTCACTTGTACGGGCGCTTGGCCATAGTACGATCCAAGTGCTTTCCATGAAATTAGTTCAAAAACTACGCCGTCAACTTCAATACTCTAGTGAAAGCGACAGCGATAGTTTAACTCGCCAACATGCACAATTGGCACTTGAAGATTTCGCTGCTATTCTGCCATTTTAGTAAATTAAATAGAAACTTGACAAGGATTTTATTATTCGACAAACTCGGCAATCTCGTCGTACGCTACCGTCTTGATCACCAAATAAAACAAAGGCATTAGTCAAATTAGCAGTTTTGTATATAAAAAGTAGCCTGTCAATACAAATGCTATTACCTCGATTGAAAAATCTCTTTCTAATTGCACAATGGCTAGATTTTTATCATTTTGTTTCTCCAAAAGTGTCGCAACCGCTCCTTTAAAAGAGGGATCCTTGTACGCTACAATCAAAACACGTTTTCCTGTACTTGGAATATAGGTTTCCAAATGACGCTGACAGATATCTACAAGTCATGAGCTTGTTAGAATGCAAATTGTAAACAGTGGTTGATGTTGAACGCAGTAATATGAGTCAAAACAGTACCATCCAAAAGCTCTCCAGTGCCATCTACACGTACGACACATTCTTCCTTTCCAAGTACATCATCAATCACTGCCTTGCAGTTATAGAATCGTCCTTTTCGATACGATTTGCTTATAATTCGCTACACAAAATAATTGATCACGATCCATGCATTAGCACATATAGCGATATGACTATAAATTGCTTTGTCAACTCTAAATCAAACAACTTACTACACGAATATGGGTTTTTAGCCATGAGATAGTGTTTTGATCAGAGTGTCGGAAAGAGTGCGAGCTTGTTTTTACTACAGACACTTGATCTTTCCATACACGTACTATTTCTTGGCTCTTTGTTAATTTAACCTTGACTACATGCCCTGACGGTTTCTCTTTGACTTCAACAACGCTTCCCTTTAATCCTGAATATCTCCCGTCGTTTATTTGTACCATGGTATCTGCAGAAATTCCATCTATAATAGTTATAACATGATTTAGAACTCATTGCAAAACACAGCCGAGATTTACAGAATTCACAAGTCAATACCTTTATGTGATGACGAGGTGTTTCCAACTTTGTCATGAGAGCTATTTTTTCGTTCTCTTGGGACGTTGGTAGATTTGACAATCTCGGGCTCTGCTAAAGGCTGTTATTCATCCATGCAGACAATAAAAGTGTTCAGCCAATGAGACAACAAAGGTATTGCAGTATTCATGGTAATCTTACATCAGGCAGTCGCTTTTCGCCAGGACGAATGTATTTTTTCTGTTTATGTTCTAGAATTGGAGCAGGAGTTGCTCCTAGGCCAAGCAAATGTGGTCGTGGTTTTACCACAACAGGAGTTAGCAGCCCATTTGAATTTTTCCCAATAGCTTTACCATCGGACCAGCCCATTCCACGCAGCATTGCCTCTCCAAAATTATCAATGGGCACACGTTTATAATCATCCAGCGTACACTAGTGGTTCAATAGTATGGTAAATAGGGTGTAAAATCAGTCAAACCATCAACACATTATATATAAAGCAATACCCAGTCAAATAAGAAATCCTATGTACCTCATCTGGACGAAGTGCAATATCATGTCGATATTTCTCCAGATCTGATTGTAGATTTGCAGCACCTGGAACGGCATTTTGTGCCAAGATGGGTATATGAATCTGCATGGATTCAGAGACTGGTTTTTTCCCATCTGCCTCGTCCATTATTTCTTTGAGAGCTTGTTCCTGAATCGACAATTTTGGACTGGGCTCAACATTTTGATCTACTTCCATTGGCAGATCCGATGCATTGTTTGTAGTCGACATTGCAACCTTTTCCATGACCTGTAATCCAAATCCTAGCTGTTGCTCTGATGGAAATAATGGACGAGATGCCTCGGGTTCAGGAGTTTTGATGCAGTCCAATGAATTGTTTGTTGCAGTCAGAGATTCCTTGGTTCTCCAAACATTTTGTCGAATCAGCGGAATTACTAAAGTAGTATTGTCTTTAATTTTCCTGATTCCGTCCTCATGACTAAGTTTAGTGTATTCAGTGTGTGATGATTAGAACATGGATGCATAATCAAGTCTGCATACTCGAGGTGTTCTGTATTGAAATCCAGCCTACTTACGTCTTGATATCAGAACCTTCGATTTCCAGAATCAATTCATCCTTTCGAGATCGTTTTGAATGGTTATCATCATCTATTCCATCACTGTCACTTTCCGTACCGTCATGTACAAATACTGCTGCAGCATGTCGCTTCATTATGTGAAAGTTGAGATCAAGTCAAAACTCGCCAAATTACTATTTGGGCAAAATAAATTTCGCCCAAATATGCACATGAAATCGATGCAAAGTGAAATTTTTATTTAGCCCGCAATGAAACATCAAAAAAAGTTCAAACCAGCAAGAAAGCCAGCCAAACCTAAAGTGGAAAGTGTCCAGTTTGACGAAACTGCTCGCAAGTGGGTTATTCTTGAGTTGATATGGAATCCACTTGATTAGTCTGATTGAATCAGGCTGCTTTGGCTGTTCTAACAGTTTTCAATCCAATTCAATATGTGATGCTGCAGAGATTTTCTTACTGGATTTCACAGGCGAAAAGTAGAGCTGCATAAGAAAAAGGTTGAAAAGGCTAAAAATAGACAAAAGGAAGAAAAGAGAGAACACAGACGAGAGCGATACAGTCGTCTGGCTGCTGTGATGCCTAAGCTTGAGATCATCGACTCGATTGGCCGCGGTAAAGCCTATTCAGATACTGCTTCGGATTCAAAAGATGCTGTCGAGTCAGTCTCGGTCATTGCTGCTCCGAAAAAGGTCACTACTGTTACAGTGACAGAGCTGGACACGCATAGTCTGATTTAAACTGTTTTCTAGCTAGTATATAATCGAAATATCATTTCAGATCCGATGCCACTCGGTTTCTAGTATTCATGTCGAATAAACTATTTTCTTGATAAGAGTTTATTTCGCTTAAATACGGCAGTGTTGTGAATAGCTTGCATGCCATCAATACAAAGGCTGCCAGTACACTGGTCCAAAATCATGGTGGTTATCAAGCTTAATCTGTGCTAATTCGGCAGGTTTACAAAGATACCAGCATATGCTGAGGATAATGCCCGCTGTTGTGCAATACTGGCACTGTATCCACCTGCTTTAAGCTGGATAGCCTTTCCTTCTACCTTGAATTGCTGAGCCATACTGATCAATGATAAACAATAGGTGTAAGTTGATCAAAAACTTTAAATGAACGCTGCTGAATCATTCAAAAATCCGATCCAAAACATTCCAAAAGCCAGCATGTATACAGTACTTACGGATCTGTATAGTTTATAGATGCTGCATAATAAATAGGCTCACAATACAGCCCGTCAAATGGCTCATAAGTACCATCATCTAACAACACGTCGTATACTGTAGTATCATCCTCGTTATCCATATTCAAGTCAATATGAACATCTGCAAAACGTAATCCTTTTTGGGGTGCCATTTTTAGTTTAGACTTGTTGACAATGTCCATCACATCTGATGCCGATTCTGCCGATGCCTGTTGAAAAGTGTTAGTATATCATCAACCTTGATTGATGCGTTGAGTAGATCCAAAACATACCAGCTGATTAATGATATCTATTTGCTCATGCTTTTTAGCCTTTTCTTCTTCAAGAGCTTGATTTAAATAAGCTTCTTTTCGCAATAGTTTTTCTTTTTTTTCCTTTTCCAATAAAAGAAACGCAGCTCTCTCCTCCGATCTCTATAATAGCAAAAATAAGCAAATGGTTTACAAGTCCAACGCAGTGTTTGCAGGACCAAAAAGAGTTGGTGAAATAGATGCATAAATCCAATCTACCTGGATGGCAATATTTGCAGCAATGATCTCTTTGTTTTCCAATCTAAAGCGTTCAATACGCTCTTGTGTTTGCTGTACATCGACATCATTGATCATGTTGAATACTTGTGGATCAAAAACAAAGTAGTATTCTTGAAGTGTTAGTTTCAAGAATAAACATGCAGTTTTACAAACTCCAAGTTGGATTAAAAAGCCTACAGATTTCCTCGACTTCCTCTAGATAATCATTATACAACCGTAGATTGCCAGCAAAGTCTTCGAGCCGTTTATTGAAACTATACATTATTGAATAGTGATTAAACTCATGACATGAAGCTATGAGGTTGTGACGAGTATTTCAACTTACTATCTGCCAACCTTTTTACGGATCTGAATCTCTTTTTCTACATATAGATCGTCAAATGTTTGCGACACAAAGTTGCTTTTACGTAGAGTGACTTTGCAGATTGGACAAGGGGCAGGACCAGAAAGAAAAAGACGGTTAATGCAGGACTCGCACCTATAAAGTTGAATGGGATGGATAAGCAGCTTATAGCAACAACCAGACACTGAAGATGCCATTTGAATGGCCAACATAAGCCATGTGTTGGATGGAGTGATGACAGAGTAGCAAATACATTTTATGAAAGCAAGGAGAGACCAATAGTCGCATAGTAGGATTCAAGTATCTGTCTGATTTGCATACTGGACATCTCTCGTTATCGAGAGCACCATCAGCTATGCCAGCAGCAGTAGTCATTTACAGTCGTATTCACGCAAAATGAAACACTTTTCTGTATCGATTTTGGATTGATGATTTTGTTCCAGAATAAACGGTCGCTATTGGAGATTGACGATTTCTTTTAATTAAAACTCTATTCTAATATCAGATACGCTCTAGTTCAACATATCTCAAAAATGCAACTCTACATATCAATCACTCAATATTTGATTTAAATCAAATATTTCAAGAGATGTCAAGAATGTAGAATGTATTGAAACAAGGATGTAAAGATTCACTCTGTATTTTTGTACAAGAATGAACATAAAGAAACTAACGAGTTTATAAAACAATATTACCCAATAAGATTAGTACCAAATATGAGATTATCATATAGTTTAGTGTTATACATGAATATGACTGTAAAAAGATAAATATTATCACGTGAATATGACTGTAAGCTTGACAGAATATTAAGCAAGCAGAATTCAAGTTGAGAATGAGAAATCTCAGCAGTGGATTTGTAAGAGTTTGAATTGCTTGCAGACAAGACAGCGAATCCATCTGAGCGTGACTCGAGCCATCCAATGCGAAACATCGAGATTTGCTCATGAGCGCGTATTGATAGAAACGACTGAAGCAACTTGCCATTCTATTCACAAACTACTCATTTTTTACTTGGAATCGATCATTTGCTATTGCTGACTGACTCGCACTAGAAACACTCCATCATGTCACTCTTCACTCCTGCTAATCGCAAAGTCAAGTTTCATTGTCGCTGTACAATCCACGAACTCTCAAATTTGCCCTATGTGTCTGGTCTCTACTTTGCCAAATGGAAACTAACTTCTGGCAGTGCTGCTAAAGGATCTACTCAAAGGTTTGTATTCTTTCTGGATTCGACCATTGCTACACATATCGTACTGTGCGCTTTGATTCCATTTTATATTCCTAGACTCGCTATCAATGCTGCTTTTTGACGATATTACGATAAAAACATCAAATGGCTCGAGTCTGCAACAAGTCTGTAACAAGTCTGCAACTCTATTGGCTCTTGAATACCCATCTAATCAATTGGAGTCTGTCATGTTCCAGTCTTTAGAATGATGACTGCAAATGCAATTCTGCTGTATTCATCAGCAAAAATCTATGGATTCATTACACATACCAACTCAAATTCCTGCTGATCATCAAACCATTACCCATGGCATTTGATTCGTTTTTATGTATCGTGGATAGCTTCGCTGTTGCTAACTCTGCACAATGTGTTTCTTGAATACTCATTTATAATCCATCACAATGGTCTTTACCATAGATCAACAGTCAAGGACCATCAAGTGGTTTGGAATAACGAGTTTGAATTTGAAGTCACCCTCATAATTGGAAAAGAAGACATGATGCTACAATCATCAGATCTACGAATCAGTGTCAAACAAGCAAGTGATTTAATTACATTTCATGAAACTCATTCATAAATAGTATATCTACAGTTTCACTTGAGATGATTTTCATATCTAATCTGACACTCGTTCATTTTGTAGGAGATTGTGGGAACTCGAAATACGGAAAAGGTTGGAATTGTGTTGCTGAATCTGGCCGAGGCTGCAGGACAAAAAACGCTTTCTCGAAAAATACTATTGCAAGAAACTAAACTCAACTCTATACTAAGGGTTACATTGCATATGGAATTGATCAAGGGCGATTCTTCCACATTTCACACGTAAATTACATAGCTTGAATCACAATACATAGCAGACTATAGATTGCTTATACTCATGCTTTCATTGTTCCACGTTTAGCCCTACTGTCAAATCGCGCACTGGATTGGAATCTCCGTTGGACGCCGTCCGCGGAGAAACCTTGGAACGACGGATAACTCAAGAGCCAGGCGCATTTCCAGTTGAAACTGAATCGGTAATATCACACAGCCGTCTATTACCATTTTGCTGCATTGTTTCTTGTGATATAACTAACACTCAACGTGTCGTCCTGATATACCATTCTTTCATAAATGGTTGATTTTCAATCTATTTCCATCCAATGCATTAGACATCGGTGCTTCAACGATTAAGCACTATTGGTAGTTCTGAACATGCTGAAGTTATTGATCAGATATTTGCCAATGCAAACAGGGCGTAGGCATCCCAATGTAGTCATTCTAATCATGCTGTTTACAGCCGTATTCATGTAAAATGGATCACTTATTTATCTTGCAATGACTTTCCTTTGCTTTGAAACAATGGTTAAATATTCGTTGCACCTATTAGAAATTGATTTTAATAGACACCTTCAATTCTTCACAGTATTCATATGATGCTCACATTATGGTTTTAAATCTACTTTTTCATTTGGCATAGCCATACATTGCACGATCACAGATTCATTCATTGCAATCCAGATACTGATTCACCTGTTTTCAAACTCTTACTCACTTGGTGTATCCTAAACTCTCAAATACATTCACGTTCTAATTCAAAAGTAATTGCACGTCTGAGAATGCAACGGGGTTGTTTCCATGTCAATCATTCAATAGTTACTGGTCATGTTTGGCAATGGATTGGATCTTGTAATACGTGTTTGGTGTTGATACACAGTTGAACATGAGCATCAGTAGAGTTTACTAAACCATGCTGTCCAGTAAATGGAGTAGGAACTGACAATGTATTGTACTTTGACATGATTCATGTTTCATTTTAGCCGAATATGGCTGCACCTGTTGCACGCTCACTTTAAACATGGCAATGTTTTTGATATGTCAAGATGTGTGGTTTGATTTATTAAAGACCATTACGTAGACATGGCAGCTGTATAAAACATGATCCAGCAGTAAATGATCCCAACTGCAGAGTAAACTGAAACTGCCAAGAGGGGCAAAAACTCGAATTGGTTCCCAAACACAATGGGATGAAGCAACTCAGCGTGCACAAAAAGTGGAATAAACCCTGCCATATACAGTCGCTCAATACGATGCAATGAAAACGGTCGGACAGCACGACTGTTATCCCATAGTATGCGATTCAATCAACATACACGTATGCAAACTTAGTACTCAAGTCAACAGTTGAATCAAAGCATACCACATGCATGTCAAACCATACCTGATAAAACAGATGGCAAACATCATATAAAGTGATAGTACAATAGATTTTGTGATGATTTCTTGCTTTCCAAACAGTAGCGGAAACAAAGAATAATAGCCGGCAACAGACATGATCAAAAAGCAACGAGCATATTTACGATTGATGGCAACAAAACTAAGGTATATACGTATATTACTGTCAACAAGTCGCATGTAGGACAGACTTGAAAACAAACTTTTAAATTATGAATTGTGTTTACCATAGTGGAATCAAAACAAGCAAGATTGCTTTTTCATGAACATGCCATCCAAACATGTACGATCCGAATCCACATAGAATCAGTGCATTCAAAAAACCATCAGGGGTTGGATTGAACCAAAGCTTTACTAAAATTGGCTATCAAAGATTCAAAGCAATGGTGTCGAGTTAATGATCCAAAAAACAGCTACATTTGGGTTTTTCAAAAAGCTTACCAACTGCGATGCTAAAGTCAATAGTACAGTATGCAGCGGTGTAATCATTGGAAGAATGCTGAATTTGGTATCACCAACCAGTCCACGAGTAAGAGATCCTACATATCTGCCTTGATCTCTTCCCATAATAACACTAGCTAGTATACCGAATTGTAAAGTTGGATTTAAATCAGCTTTAAACATCAAATTTTAAGCTAAAAGGCTAAATCCGACATGTTATTACTAAACTACCTTGCAAAAGTGCACGATCTGCAAATGAATACAATGCCCAAAAATTGGGTGCCCAGTATGCATGGCACAGTCCACGCTTGAATGGAAACAAACGAGATATGATTTGCTGTAAATGCGCTGTAAATGGCCCAAATGATAAAGCGAAAACAGCAATCACTACAGCTCCAAGTGAAAAAAGTCTCAACAATGAAAATTGATATTTTCCTGTAAAGCAATACCCAGATAGTAAATAGATAAAGTATGCCGGTGCTTGATAAAGGTAAATATGTTTGAAATTCAGCACGACTGCAAACAGAATTCCTCCTAAAATATGTTGTCCCTGACAGATACACATATTATAATAAAATAGCGCATATACACATGGTTCAGTTCTACACTAACTGTCTGATTCAAAAAACGACAGTTCAAATTTACCTCGAAAAAGGATGCAATTGAAAGCAATTGAATGCCGTACATGAACGCATTGTATTGAAAATGAATGTGATCTACAATCAAGATACCAGGATTCAAAAACGCCAGTCCCAGCAGTATACTAAAATAACTTTTGGGGACCTTCATTGCATACAACAATCTAAATCGTATTACAGTCCGATTCAAGATACAAATACAAGCGTGTTAGCGGGAACAAGACGGCTTAAACTCGAAACTAGATTATAAATTCAAATTTCCGACTTTACTAACCTAACAATGCCAGCAAAGAAAACAATCTCAGTAGCCATTACTGACATTCGTTGAAATAGTACTGTTTCAAAACTGGCATAGTTTAAATTATTGATCTGAAGCATCCCAGGATCAAAATAGAATGCTATTTTGGATAGTAGCCATTCAAACCATGCAAAGAATGGTGGATAGTCCAGAGTCCATTCCGACGTGGACTAGATCGGATATAAACCAGTATTGGCATTTAATTTACACACATACGAATCTACATGTCGAATACATCTACCTCAAGTCATGGTGTTTATTAACTAGCATACCTCATAGTACCATTGTGAAGTAGGAAGACTACTAGTGATTGCAAGCCAATTGCGATGTACTTCAAAATCAGTCGAGTGACTATTGATATGTTATGAATAAGCCGTTTGATAAATAGATCAAAATATCGTGAATAGATAATGACTGATCAGACCAAGCGGATTACATACTAAGAAGGAACCAAAAGCAGTTTTATGCACAGAGCGACAGCAAACACTCTCCAAACAACTACAAGTTCATCCATGATGGAAAGTCTGATTTTTAATTGCAAAATCAATACCATAAAATGTCCTCAGGAATACAATCAAATTGAATCGAAAGCAAATTATCAAATCTTGAATCGATGTTGGGAGTTGAATCGTCAATGACAGCAGAGTAAGTTGTGTTACTGAAGAATGCATGATTTGTACTGACTTTTGATTGGTTTCTTTAGTGAATCGCTTTTGACTCGGCCAAAAGACGTCAATGACAATCAGCAATTGTTTAGAATTCAGACTGATATAAATACTGATAATACTCAGTTTAGCATCAAGGGTTTGAACTATGCTTCGCAGTATGCCAGTTTGTATTTTGTTCGTTTGAATTTACTTCGTCCTAGAGTTCTTGCTGCTGCTCAAAAACGATGGTCTACTGTTTCATGTAAGCAATCTGATTGTGCGCTTGAATCTGAATGCTGTTCTCTCGAGTTTGAATAGTCTGGTTGGGTGTGTTGATGCGATCGCTGTTTGCCAGTCATTGAACAGTTGAATGATTGATTCTTGAATCAGCTTTACCTCAGCATGTGCCTCGTGTCGTGGATGTTCAAACTGGAGTGTTGTGCTACATTATCGGAACTGTCTTTCTAGATATGTCCGAAAAACCAAATATTTTGGACGAAGTGTCTAGAGAGGTATTTGACTGCATACTCTAGTTTTGATTTAAATCAACATGGACGTATGCATAGTTTAATCTGATTTATGCAATCTTGTAGGAATGGACTGCTTTACCGACTCCAAAAAACAAGTACGTTAGCGAAAAAGATGCTGTTTTACTTGAAGATGAATCTGGCCGGATCGTTTTGACTGGAGATATAATAAAAACTACCGTGTTTATGACGGGTGAGTCTTGAGTAGCTTCCTAATGTCTAGATCAACCAGCTCACATTTATATTTCAAGGAGTGATTGCTGCTTTGCTTGGATCTGAAAATCAAGAAGGCGAATTTCAGGTTTTGGATGTATGCTATGCTGCTTTTGATCCACAACCTCCGCTACCCATCTCGACTGATTCAGGTATAAATGGGTGCAATATATGTTATAGCTGCATCTCGAACCCATTTCAATCATGCTTGTGAATTTCTCTAACCAAACTATTGTAAAAGATCATCCGTGGATTGCGCTTGTGAGTGGTCTTAATTTCGAAGGGGATGGGCAATACGATATGCGATACGAACTCCTTCGAGATTTTCTCACAGGAGAGTCTGGTACGTTTCAAGATCAGTTGAAAATCAGCCATATTTCTCGTCTTGTCATCTGTGGTAATACCATGGCGCAGCTTCACGTCAGTGCCGAAACACTTCAAAAAGCAAAATTGAAATTTCATGGTCCAGATCCAAATGAGTACAATGAATGGGTAGTGGATACAGTAGATCAGTTTTTGGTTTCAGTGGGTCAATCCATGCCTGTAGATGTGGTACCTGGAGCTACTGACCCCACGACGAGTTTTTTACCCCAACAGCCCATTCATTCGTCAATCTTTCACTCGGCATGCAATTTGACAAGTCTAAGCATGGTGACAAATCCCTATACTGCTACAGTTGGAGGCACAAGGCAAGTTCCTTTTTAAAATGCATGTTGTGATATGTTTGAAAGCATCAGAGTATTGGTTGTTCATGTACCAATTCAATAAAGAGGTGGCAAGAATTCTAACATTGGTATGACCATCTCAAACACGATGATTAGTATTCTTGTGGATGCAGGACAGTCTCTTGACGACATGTACAAAATGACAAACGTTGCAGAGGGCGTAGATCTAGCATCTGAAGTGTTGAAATGGGGCCATGTAGCACCCACGGCACCTGACACGCTTCCCTGCTATCCGTTTTCTCAAAACGATCCAATGGTGATCACTGTCCGACCCCATCTATACATTATTGGCAACCAAACTAAATTTGATACCAAAGTGATTGAGTTATGTGGAGATGGCGAACCGACTTTGGAAACTACTCGGGTGATTCTTGTACCTTCATTTTCAAACACTGGTACTGTGGTACTGGTGAATCTTGCCACGCTGGATTATAAAACTGTCGAGTTTGGGACCTGCATTTAAACTATTTTTAAGCATCAATGTAGTAGCAATTTGGAGGTGTCGCATTCACTATGTTGCAAAATAAACCAAGAAATGAACGCGAAATAAAATATAAAAAGACTTGATAACTAGACTTTCATGATTCTACCTCCCCAACTTTTTAATTTTAAAATAAGATTTCAGGTAGGTGGTTGTGATATTCAGCTAACCAATGACAAGTTTGTCATCATCCTTGATCTCATAAGGAGGGATTTCCATGTTGAGTGGTGCAGGGCCCTTTCTGATACGACCAGAGATGTCGTAGTGAGATCCGTGACAGGGGCAGAACCAGCCGCCATATTCACCAGCTACCGAGTTTAATTAACAGTAATATTCAAATGAGTGTTGTGTACAACAACGAATGTGACATTCAATATAAAACACACCTTCTCCGAGTGGTACACAACCAAGATGTGTGCAGACGCCAAGCATGACAAGCCATTCGGGTTTCTGAGTGCGATCAGCATCAGCTTCACGGTCACGCAGTTCATCAAGATTGACAGTGTTGGCTTCAGCAATTTCTAAAAGTAGAATGAATGCAGATGGGATTAAATTTCCAACAGTTGAATTTGAATTTGAATGAATCTGATTGATTCTTACCTTGAGCAGTTCGGTGACGAACAAAGACGGGCTTTCCGCGCCACTATCAAGTAGAACAAAGGTTATAGTGAATGGTTGATATAAAGTTGATCAGACTAAAAGTACCTTGAGGACCACATTCTTTCCCTCAGGAATAGCAGCAAGATTGATTTCGACCTTGGCAAGGGCAAGAACGTCAGCAGAAGCAGACAGATTCAACAAGTAGTCTGTGACAATGTTTTTTGCCGACATGGCACCAATAGCGCTGAGATTACCGACCATGAAGTAGGTGAAGTTGCGAGAAGCCTGATCGTTGTAAGTAGCAGGATTTTTTTTGTAAGATTGCTGGGCAGTAGGAGGGGCGGTAACGTCATGGTCAGCATCAGCGATGGTGACAGGAGAAGCAAAAAAACGTTTCTGTTGGAAAGAAGAGCGGCCTAAGATACAGATCGAATGGTTTATAACATTGACAAGACCACAAAAAAAGGAGCGTGATCACACCAACATGCAAGGTTAGAGAAACAGAGCAGAGTGACAATAGTGCAGAGTGTAAGTTGAACAAGTGGGTTAGAACCAGAAAAGTCAAGCAGCAATCCATGGATAGATACACATGTGTTATTATATCATCAGTGCTACCAAGTGTACGCACCAACAAAAGTAGTTTTTACAGAAAGGGAAGAGCCATTCAGAGAAGCACGGGAGCCAGAATGAGCAGCAGAAGGACCTCCATGAGAGGAAGTGACAGTAGCAGAAGCAGCGACAGAGGGACGAGCAGAAACGACTGTCCAGAGAGTCTTTGCAGTGGTGCGCAATGACATTGTGATGAAATTTGTAGCAAAACACAAATCTTTGGAATGAATTGTTAAAGCTGGATTCACGCAAGACATTAAATAAGGGTCAAAAATAGTCTGTTAATTCTTATTATTCTTATTAAAATAACAGTTAATACAAGTTAATAATACTTTAAACAAGTTGATCGTATAAATACTTGAAATGGTTTTGTCAAATGTAATGTTTTAATAAGAATATAAAAAAATGATTTGACGTGACTGTAAGACTGCTTTACAGATCTGTTCAGTTCTTTAAAATCAACTTGAATTTATTCCTAGTATTGCAAATCATGTGTATTACTACTACTTGCTGCTTTGGTATGTTTCTAACATTTCTTATTCAATTCATTCTCTTGCTCACGACCTTTATTCAATTCTTATAGCATTTCAAAGATTAACTCCATTCTGTGCACGAACTTACGCAACTCATTCCATTACTATTCAAACTTATTCTCCTGCCGTTGCTAGCATCATTGGACGCTTTTCTTTATCAAAAGATGTTGTTTCTACAATCTCTCCTTCTGGTATGCACTGCTTTAATGTCTAACTTGTGTTTCTATACACTGCAATTTCTGAATGTTCTATTCTAACCCTGCATTACTTGGATCATCTCATTCGGTTGCTTAGGTCCAAAAAACAGACTGTTAAAGGGTGATGTATTGGCATATTTGAGCAACCCTACAGTTGCTTCTCACAAATCTGTTAGGGTTGACTCTCAGTTTCAACCTGTTGCCATACAAGCTACTGTCGACGATACTCCATTTTACCCTATTCCCGTTATACATCACTCACTTCATGTCAATCTTTCTGCTGTTTCGGATATTCATGGTAAACTAAACTTTAACCAATCTGCGTTGATCGTAAAATATCATTTCTTATCATTGTCGCCATAAATAGTTACTCATTGATTTATTCTGTTTATTTAGGATTACCAAGTATTCAAGACGCTGTCGCCAGTGCTGTCGCGAATGCATTGGTTGAAGCACCCGATGGTATTTTTTATTGTATTGCAGTTTGGTGATTAACTTTCTGATCACATACTACTGATATACTAATTCGTTGGTTGATTCCATTAATGGTTAGTAAATGCACAATTTAAACTAGCCAGTAATTCTGCCATGGTTCATCCATTCGAACGCATTCTTCTTGTTCGTGATTCTGCAATTGGACAGTCTAGTATGATCATTCCTGCTGGAAAAAAGACCACCCGAGCATTTTTATCTCGTAAATTCGTCGACTCCAAGACAAGTATCGAAGCCTTGAATGTTTTCCAGTAGGCAATGTGTTTAGATCCATGTTTGATGCGTAAATACTTTTATTGTTCTAATCTAGAATAATACTTTATTCTAGATTGAGAGATTATATCGGATCTCCAAATACAGAAACACCCACCACGCCTCTGTCTTTATCCAATACTGCTATTCTCACAGTGCATATTGAAAAATCTACCCCCTTTCAATCTGCATCAACTGACAATACAAGCAATGACATTCTGGATACGTTGCTAGATTGCAACCATTGCTCACCAATTGCTACCGCTATAGATGGCAATGCACTGTCCTATCAAACTGATGACGCAAACCAAGTGACTACTGTTTTTAAATCAAACAGTAGTATTTTTGATGAATTGGTTGGTCAACTGCCTACAGTTTGCAAAGTGCAACCCAACTCTGTACTAGTGTTTGATCTTGCAGTCGATGGTCGGGCAGTGAGTACAAAATCAGCTCGTGGATTTCTAACCAAATTGCAAAATCAACTGCAAGCTTAAAAACTATCATCCTTTGACCCACTTTTTGAATTGCACGAGTATTTTACAAACCATGTCCTAGTATCATAAAGTATTGCAATGATACAGTCATCTAATACAAGTTTCAATAAAACAGTCCAACAAAGCAGTGAATTATAAAACCTATTTGAATCACATGTATTTATATCACCCGTGCTTTACGTTCAAACAAGTATGTAAAGTCTACATTCATAGATCAACTACTGCATAGCCAACCTCCAGTGAAGTAAATTGCAACTTTATCTATTCATCCAAACTTTGAGTTTCCTGGTGCACAATATCTAATAGTGTTTGTGATGAATCTACTAATGTGGAATATGCCATTTCCGTTTCCTATGATACGTTTCAGCAGGTAAGACATCGAATATGGGTTGAACAGCTAGACTCCATTTCAACAATCAATTCTACAATAAATGCCTTGCCTTGATTAACTTGTCATATTTAGCCTTTTTATCAAGAGACTAACAATTATAAAAAATGAAACTCACGTTAATAGTTTCTGGACATGAAACTACACAGATGCTCTAGAACAGAGTGCCAGATTCAATACAAGTGAAATATACTTTTGCAAGTGCATTTTGAGCCAGTGTCAGATCTTCCTGAAGCTGTTGTATTAATGAATGCAGTTCTTGACATTTTGACTCATGCTCGTTACAATCCTTTTGCAGACTACAGAAACCCGCCAGCGCATTCTAGTTAGATTCAGAAAATAAAATCAGAACTGCTCAAAATAAACTCACTGTTCTCTTCGCTCGTAGGCCAGCTCAAGTGCTATAGAATAAAAAGCCCAAGTTAGAACAAAAATATAAATATAGGTCGCATCAACACATACCTTTTACAATCTCATTGTTGCATGTTTGTAGATTAGATGCTCGCATTCTCCAGTAAAAGAGTGAGAATGCTGTTGGATTCGGTTTGAATTCTATAGTCACGTGTCAATCACGTGTAAAATACACGGATCTTCAAACAGCTCGACTTGCAGCAGTTTCCATCAAACTGGATATCTGGCATGGCATCGACTGCTGGACAAGCTGTTCTTGCTTGGGTGAGTTGATTCCTGCCCAGACTCTGCTGTTTGGATTGTATAAATGCATTTTAGTCGAAATATACTCATTAGCCTACATGCTTACTACTGACGCTTAATCTAGATTCACACATTTCCCAGCCTCAGCACTCCTCCTACTTCGCTTTCTGACTTGACTGATGGCAATGTTTTTTTAGAAATTCTTTCTGAAATGTATGTTTTTGTATTCAATCGCATTCACAATCCTATCGTAAAATTGGCTACTTTTGCTCAACTCTGAAACCCAACAAGTGGCGTTATTTGGTTATAAACGGATTGTCAAGTGTATAGTTTATTGCTCTACTTTGTCATTGATACTAATAGTTTGAATCCAAATAGCGATCCAAAATGGTTTAAAATATCAAAATTACCAGATTCTAGTGACAACTGGGTGCTTAAATTCAACAACATCAAGCGATTGTTCAAGTTGATTAGCAGTTACTTTGAAGAGTTTCTTGGTCAGAGTATCGAGAATCTTGATATGGGTGGATCTACTCTGGAAAGTATTGCAAAAGGAGATCCTGAGCAAGTTCTTAGATTGGCACATCTTGTAATCGCTCTCGCCGTGCAGACAGATAACAATCAAAACCATATTGCAAAAATACAATCTCTCAATCAGTTTGATCAGCATGAGCTGATGGTCGCTATTGAAACTGTATGTAGCAAACTACTGCTGGATTCAAAACTGTCTATACTAGACTAAACACTATCTAACGACCCGTTGTTTCGTATCAATTCAATGTTAGGTCATGTCATCTGTAACTGAACAGGAATCAAATTCTCCAACGTAGGCAACGTTTTCATTCATGATATTACTTTTTTAATTGCATTCACTACAACTACCAATTCAATAATACTAGTACCGAGAGGATGAATATTCCACCCACTACAAAAGCACATCTTGAGCTGGAGGCTTCTGTAAAGGAGCTACACAAGGATCTTGCCGAAACCAAGAAAGCAAATGTAGGCTCAATTCCACTTTGAAGATATCTGGTGGACTGCATTTACCACGGTTTAATGTGTTTGCAATATAATACATTTAGGAACGACTGCTATCTGAAAAACAAGAAGACTTGATCAAAATTGCAGATCTGGATCATACTCTTACTGAATTCAAATCTGCTGGAAATGTTGATTTTCTTTTGCGTTCAGAGATTGACAAACTTAAAGCTGAACTGTATGCATTTTATTTTTAATAATTTTACAATGGCTTGACATTTAAAATATGACAATCAATATTGATTTAAACTTGATCACTAGTGACAAGTCTGAGACTCGGCGCATTGAGCTGGAAACCATCTCTGAGCTGCAAGGACAAAAGCTTGATGAGACCATGAAAAAGGTCATTTTATCGACTTTAGCTTATTTGACGCGCTGCATCTTACAAAATCTAAACCTGTTTTTATACGTTATCTTATTTAGGTAGATCATTGTACACGCATGGAAGCAGATATTCAGCATTTAAAGGACCAGCTTGACGAGTTTCGCCATGCCGCTGACAAACTTCAAAAATCTGAAGCAATGGTTGACAAATACAAGAAAAAGATGGACGAAACTACCGATCTTAAACGAACAGTCAAGGTAAATTCATTGTACATTTTGATAAACTTCAAAGTCGGTTCATTTCAAAACTTCTTGACACTGTTTTGGACCATCGTGCTATTGGACGTTTCATTTTGATAGTCATTGGAAGAGCAACTGGTTGCCAGTGAGGGTCGCAACGGAATGCTTGAAGACGAGTTTCGCAAAGCAAGCGCAATGAAGCAACTTGTCGAAAATTACAAAAAGCAAGTTGCGGCATTAGAAGAAAAGGCGAGTAGTACGCATGTGGACAACACCAAACTCACTTTCTTGCTATCCGAGGCTGATGCCAAAGTAAAACGGTATGACGCTGAACGGTCTCGCGATCAAGATCTCATTCAAGATCTTCAGGAGCGTATGCGCGATCTTGAATTTTCTGGTAGAGTTTAATCATCATGAAATTCGCCTAAACTGTCCAAGCCATTTGCTTTGTACATCTAATCAAACCATCATTTCTTGTTGACAGCGGATCTTGGCACCAAATTTGCCACAGAAATTGCAGCAGCAGAAGTGGGAAGTGAAAGCAAAGACATTAGGTATGTTTATAATAATTCAATTGCAATCCATGTCTTGTGTCAATTTCCTATAGCACAGTCTAATGCAACGTGTCATGTTCAAGAACCCATAAAATTCAACAGCTTGAACAGGAGGTTGCTCGTCTTCGCCAAGAACGTGCCGAGGACAGTAAGCGTATCGGCAAAGTAGTTGTTCTTGAAACTCTTTTAGAGGACACTAATCGACTTAAAACCAAGCTTGAAAAGGTACTATTACAACGCCTTGATTTATCAACACTAGCAAGATGTTTCATTTAATATTCGGATATGTCGTGTATCATCACCTTTTACATTCATATAGGACTATCGCCACGTGATTGAGCTGAATATGGGATTAGAGAGTCAAGTTAAACAGATGCAAAGCATGGATAGGTGAGCCTGTTTTTTAAAATATGGCTTGAATCTACGCCCACCTGAACTTTTAAATGTGTGATTTATTAGTGTGGATCATATCAATGACTCTACCACGAGCAGACTAAAATCGGTCGAGGCTGAGAATGTGCAATTGAAAGCTCAGCTTGCTGGCACATTAGACCCCGCTAGCCATAACAAGGGGACTGGTACTTTGCCAGTTACTGAAACTGAACAAATGCGCAAGAGAGTAGACCAACTCTTGTCTGAAAATCGTTTGCAATCTGTTCGTATAAACAATGTTCTTATGGAAAAGGAAACATTGCAGTCGGCTCAAATTGACCTAAAGGAGCGCATGCAGCATATTGAGCGTGTTAACAGGTGTGTATATGATTCAAAGTTGTTGATTGAGTTGCGTGGTTTCGTATTGCTAATCTATGATGGTTGGTAAATGTGTCACAATGGCTGATATAGCGAGCTTCGCTCTTCGCTCGCTGCAATGGAGACCAAGGGTCAATCTTCAGACGAGACAACCCAAAAACTTGGCACTGCCACCCAACGGCTTGTACAATTGACCGATCAAAATGTGCACTTGCAAGAGTCTCTTAAAAAGGCAAAAGAGGTACCCATTTTGTTATATATTCATATGTTTTAGCTATGCTGCATGTGTGAATCTATTTTAATCCATCGCTATTGTTTTATGCTATAGCACATTTTCAATCAAGAAAAAAAGATTCGTAGTCTACAAGAATCCGATCAAAAGGTAATTTTGATGTTGGCATGTATTACAAAATAGCTTGTGACCAACATAGTATTGTTGATTTTGAAAATACAGGACTACTTTAATGAAGCTCTACAATCGTTACAAGCCACAGTGAAGCTCAAGGAAATGGAACTTGAGCGATCCAAGCGCGAAGTTCTTGATACTCGTGCTGCATCTCGACGAGAACAGCGCCTGGTTGTATCTGCATGGTATGAACTGGGATCCAAGATTCAGAAAAACACACCAGGTTCCAAAGGCAGAGCGATTGCTTCTAGTTCATGGCTTGGCCAACAACGACAAAACTTGGATAGTCCACGATCAGCTCGATACCGCTAAATCCTCGCGAGGATTCTCTGATTTCTCGACAATACAAAGCATAAACTTGACACATTCAATTATGGTTGCTTCCCAACTTGTAATACAATACGCTTTGTTATGAGATTAACTTGAAGATGCCCAGACATTGAAAAATTAAATTTTCTATTATACAACTATTACTGAGTTTCAGATCAATCGAGTATATTGGTTGTTGGGAAAGCAGATATAAGACATTGAATTGCATTGATCAGAAACCATGCTGGCATATCAGACTGTAAAATCAAGGTTTAAGACTGCTTATGGACGCATGAAGAATGTGCGCTACCTTCAAGTAGCGATTGTTGGTGGAGGACCAGGTGAAAACAATCAGTTTCATTGGACTGTCCAACAAAGCAGTCATTTAGTTGAACATCTGCTAATGCATTGATATTTGGCTATTTCAACCAATTCATGATCCAGCTGGCTTTTATACAGCATCGCAACTGCTTAAATCCAGTCATGTCAAAGTGGACATGTATGAACAGCTTCCTGTGCCATTTGGCTTGGTTCGATATGGCGTTGCTCCGGATCATCCTGAAGTCAAAGTATGTGGCTTGCACTCTATTGATGTTGACATGCTGGTGTTACAATGCATTGATCTAATCCTGTATGGCTTTTGTAGAATGTTATCTCAAAATTCACCAGTGTTGCCGAGCTGTCTAGATTTAATTTTATGGGAAATGTAACAGTTGGCACAGATATCAGTCTCGATTCACTCAAGTCGGCATACGATGCGGTGGTGTTGTCTTATGGATCGACTGGAGAGCATAAACTAGGAATAGAAGGAAAGATTGGACCATCATCCAACCTTTTTACATCCCAAGAGTTTGTTGGATGGTATAATGGTCATCCTAAACACGCTAATCTCAAGGTGGATCTTTCATCAACCGACACGGCAATTGTAGTTGGTCAAGGCAATGTAGCACTTGATGTTGCTCGCATTCTGTTATCGCCTATTGACAAGCTTGCGCAAACCGATATTACTCAGCATGCTATTGAGGTATTGTCATCAAGTCGTATTCGACATGTTCATGTGGTGGGTCGTCGCGGACCTGTGCATGTGTCGTTTACTTCCAAGGAGTTTAGAGAGTTGGTTGCACTCTGCAATACGTATCTTGAACTAGATCATACTTGGCTTGAAACTCAACTGACTTTGTATGCTGATGTTTTGAGAACTGATCGAGCAAGGCGGAGACTCATGGAGCTGCTGGTCAATGCGTCCAAAAAAAAGCCCATTACTACGGATCGTGAATCTGACAAGAAACAAGTCTTTCTCGACTTTTTGCTTTCGCCCTACACATTGCTGACTCATCCAGAAACAAATACAGTCACTGGAATCGAGTTTCAAAAAAACACTCTTGTAGGAAAAGGGCTTGATCAACGTGCAGTAGGACTTGACACGTTTCATCAGATCCCAGCAGGGTTAGTTGTCTCCAGCATTGGATTCAAAAATGAACCTTTTATGGGATCTCCATTTGATAGCAAACAGCGTATTATTCCCAACATTCGTGGACGTGTCAAAGATGAACATGCACTGTATTCCTCTGGTTGGATTAAAACTGGACCAAAGGGTGTGATTGCATCTACAATGTATGACGCATACGAAACTGCCGAAAGTATTTTGGAAGATTTCCCGTCCACGTATTCCAACTTTAAACCAACGCAGGCATTACATGACATTCGTACCCAACTCAAATTGAAAGGAATTCGCACCACCACATTCCAAGACTGGCTTAAACTGGATGACATCGAAATCACACGTGGCCATCTGGCATCAAAAAAGCGGGAAAAGATTGTCACTGTAGATGATATGTTTTCTGCTTTATTAAAAATCTCGTAACAGCATCACCATTTGATCTATACGCATTTCTGATATATGAAGCTTTTTCAAAACTGTGTTGAGATGAGCCAGGTTTTCTTGATCTGTAGTTGTAAGTTGAGCTTCCCCAGATAGTACATCAGAGCGATTGGTTTTTTCTAAAAGAAGAGTACGGTCAAGAAGCTCTTTGGTACGTCGAAGCTTGATTCTGTGCAAGGTCTTGTATGCATTGGTAAGAAGAACGGTACACGTTCGCTCAATAGATACATACCATAGAAAAAACGTACGAGAGGCAGAGTGGTCCATTGTCTTTGGCACATCCTATAAAGCATAATAGTGGGTTGGTAAAAATCAGTTGGGATGCCACAAGATAGCTGTATCTTTAAATTCACCCAAGATGCCTCGTCAAAACCCATGACTTACTTGCAAATAGACGAGTCCTTCTTTTAGCATTGTATAAAGACACTCACGAGCCACTTTGTTGTTAATCATGGCTTGCTTACCAACCTATTTAAAATCATTTTATCCAAAATCAAAATCCTATTTTAGTAGGTACATTTAAACGTAGCTATGTAACTACTAAACAACTCGATCCAATTTCAAACTACATTATCACAGTTGTTTGTTTGTATAGCAACTTGGATATGAGTCGAATAGATCAAACAACAGCCATACCTGCTTTTCGTCTAATTTTTGCTTCATGTAAAGCAGCCGCCAAATACGACGACACACATCTCCAAATTTCTCCTGAATGATGGATTCAATTAGATCTATTTGCATCACACGAACAGAGTCGCGTAGATTGATGGCATAAAGAGTTCCGTTCAAGTTTGATACGATTTTGGCTCGTTCTGATACAAGTGCTTCAATATATTCCATGGCGGGATCATTGGAATGGCCATGAACATGTAGTTCTTGCCCTCGAACCAACGTCCCGATCATTTCACGACGAATTGACGCTTTTTAAAATATATCAATGCAATGAGTTTGAGTTTCAATATAAATCGTATAGATTGACACTGGATGTTCAAAGCATAATAAACTCACGAGACAGGGGCTCTTTGCATGAATTCAGCTGAGAATAAGTGTGATCTAGCATGGCTTTGATCAAGCGTCCTGCTGTATCATTGACTCGCTGACTAGCCAACTCTGCAATTTTCTATACATTTTATAATCCAATAAATTGTAAGAAATTACATACATCAAGTCAAAAAGACAATATAGACTTGATCAGCAAACATAAAAAAGATTTACTTGCATCATTGCGAAGCAAAATATGGAATCGTTCAAAATCAACCGCATAGTAGTTTGTGTCCTGTAAAAATATTGATGATATAGTAAGCATCGATAAAATACATTATAGATCTCACATTATCGGCAGTATATTTAAACTGTTTGTAAATGTTTATAGCAAAAGCAAGTCTTACATGAACAATAGAATACAAGTCACCTCGTAATTTCTGTAATTCCAAACCATCAAATACTTGGCAAGTTAATGCATAAATCCACTATGCGCAGTAAATGCAGAGCTGTCTAGTTTTATCTGTATACGTTACCTTTCTATTTTCTTCTTCTTCAAAATCCAGCACTTTACGTTTCTATTCAAAGCCAAAATGTTGAGTTGGTATAATCAGCTTGGATTCAATGTGCGTATAACCAAACAATAGTACTAACTGTTCCAGAACTGGGAGTTTGAGCGTAATTTGAACGCTTTTCTGCCAAAGATTTTCGCAGCTTGGCCAGCTCGGTCGACGATAACGGTGCACCGGCACCAGTATTGGCAATCGCCTCTCGCTCTTCCAGTATATATTTATCATTAATGGTCAGACTGTCTATAGCTGACACAGTACGTACAAATCTTCCTTGAACCAACTTTTCCATGCAGGCTGAAATATCTTTTTCTGTGAGTTTGCATGATTTAAGAAGCTTTAACGGTGCTAGATATCCGGCCTCGAGCACTTTGCTTATAATCAGTCCAGCCTAGAAATATTGAACAGTAAATCAACCGAATGGATGGAAATGCAAGATCGAATCTACGACAAATATATAGCGTACATTCACTCCAAGATGCGTCGACGCAGTGGAAATATACAATGCAAAGCGATCTCTAAGTAAAATCTCCTTGATGTTGGCCTCATAGTATACCACAACTCTCATTCCTTCGGTATTTTCAGCAAACGTAACTTGATGATTTTGAATAAGAATGAACAACGATTCACGAATGATTTTGATGGGTAGTTTGGATGACTGAGCAATCGCTGCCAAGTTACTTCGTCCTTTAGAAAGTAAAACAAATCCAACTTTCTATAAAGCATTATTTAAAACGATTAGTTCATCATTAGCACATGGAAGCTGTGAGTATAACCACATCGATAATCAAAAAATCAATACGAAGCCATAGCTCTACTGTAGTTGATTGACTCTAATATCAGTATATGAAAATACGTTCAAAGTGCTGTACAGTTCCATAATGTGATTCGCATCAATCAATTCATTTATCCAATACTATACAATAAGCAAGCCCACCTGAACCAAAGATCCAAAATGCTCCTTTAAAATCTCTCCACAGAGACCAAGTTCAATTTTAGACATTATTAAAATATTTCTTGTATGGACTGTCAAGTCTGTAAAAATCCGATAGAAATATATGCAAAGCTTCCGAGTTGTTTAGCCAGCAATGTCGTTTAACAAGTGGATTGAAATGGACAAGTCGATATTTTGCAAATTTTACAAGAAATAAAATCCAAGAATTTTGGTGATAATCTTGGACTGGCCTTGCAAAACCATTTCCATTCAGACATGCTTCGATTCTTGCACACTTGTGAGAACCTAAAAACCACCAAGCGAACTGGGTGGGTTGACAAGGAAATACCCGGTGCTGAATCCATTGGCGATCATATGCACAGAATGGTGTGTTCATGTTGCTTTGTAATCCACTACTCTTGCTATTCTAAATCCAATGCTCATGATAAACCACTTATTTATAATCCAACACATGTTCAAGACTACAATGCAATTTGAATGTTGTGTTTTAATTGCAAATACTCACGAAACTTTGCTAGTTTAGTCTATTATTGCTATGCTCATCAAAGATCCAACAATGGATAAAAACCGACTCATTAAAATGGCAATAGTGCATGATCTTGCAGAAGCAGTGGTAGGTGACATTACTCCATATAGTGGAGTAAGCAAGAAAGACAAACAGCAACGGGAGCGTGATGCCATGGCGTTGTTTGTAGAAAACCAAGGCAGATCCTCGGAAATCTTGGAAATTCAAGCGTTATGGGAAGAATACGAAGCTGGATCGACAAAAGAGGCTTTACTATGTAAAGATATTGACAAGGCAAGTTTAAATTTTAATTTCCAAGCCAAATCCAAGTTAAATCCAAATAGCTAACACTTTAGTTGGCAACAGTTTGAAATGATTGTTCAAGCGCTAGAGTATGAAAAGCGGACAGGCAAAAGACTACAGAGTTTCTTTGATTTCACCAAAGGAAAGTTTATGCATCCTGAAATTCGTGCCATGGTTGACGATCTTTACAAGGAGCGTGAAACGGATCTTGGTTTTAGTTGCTAATGCGCTGGGTATCATCTATTCTTGACGCACCAAAGCACGATCGACCTTCCTTTATATGATTTGACACTCTGTCATGGTGATGCCAGTTTTTTAATATACAGAATTTGGTTCATCACATTCTAAAAATAAAAATACTTACTCATCTATTTCTTTTTGAAGCTTGAGCCATTTTGATATACTATGGATGCTTTTTGGGTCAAGATCAATCAATCGCATTCGATCAAATTCCATAGTGCCATCGCTATTGTAGATTTATGGCAGAAATTCATATTAGACATCTAAAATCAAAGTCATACAATCCTGTATATAGAATTCATACCTATTATTTGCTTCAAACACAAGCACAATTGATGCATCTTTGAGGGTCATGGATATTAGAAATCTGAAAATCAAACGCATCTGATTCGTTGTTAGTTGATTTAATTTACTGTTTGAAGTCTCTCCTATGGGGCTGGGAAAAATAAACGGTATAGATGTGATTGAGCAGCTAGGTATATTTCTGGTTGGTTTTAGAATTTCATTACAATGCTCAATCAATAGTGCGTCGATTGTGCATTTATCATCGTCAGATAGTTGACGAATTATATCTTGCACTGTAGCTGGACTAGCATGAAACGCGGATTGATAATCCTTGAGGGATTCCAGCAAGGAACTATCAAACAAAGTTTGTGCAATCAATTCGATAAAAGCATCTGACGATCCAAAGCATTTCTTCAATGTTGAGTAATACTGATATTAAAAATAGTGATTAGTACGCATACTTTTAGTTGTAAATAGTATCATTTCAAAACAAAAATCAACTGTGTATCAGCATTAAGGTATTCCATCAAAATCATTGACTAACGCCAGATCATTTACCTGGTCAAACTCCACAGACATGCCATTATCAAAAAGCTTTAAATTATTTTGTGGGGTCTGTAATAACGATTGAATAGCAGTTTTAATATTGTCCTTGTTTCTTGAAAATAATAGTAATGGACAATACTTGCTGATGTTACTCCCATCTTGTTTTGATTTGATAATCTGGTGCATACAAAATCTACACAACTGTCCATTTGCTTCAGGTGGTCGAAACCCCCATTTAGGCTATTTCTGATGTTAGCATGAACTCATCAGCCTCTCGAATAGCTTGCAGCCATTTTCAGATTGACAACAGATTATACCTTGATCTCTATGGCGAAAGATCGAGACCGTCCATCGTTCGAGCCAATCATTGTGTTTTCCATGATCATGACGGATTTCTGAAGGATATCGATGTTTTTATAGGTTCGAATCGAGTTTCTTTGTGATATTATGCTGGCTGCAATTTTAGACAATAGAGCCGGTGTAGTCGAAACCAACGACTATATGCAAAGTACAAATGAAACACTAGTTATTTAACTAGACTTGTGAATTTAAATATCCAGACAACAGTTTCATGTAGAATGAGTATAATAGTAGATACCATTTCTGGTAGAAAAGGTTGTCCAAACAGCGACAACGTAGCGCATATCTGGTAAGCCTGCTGATCAGCAACACTGAATGGCAATGGCTTTAAATTTATTCCAGACTCCTTGGCCAATCTCAGCACAACTGTTTTCGAGTTTCGAGGCGGATTGCATATAGCAACAATCACATTGGCATTTCCTTCTCCAATGACTTGCAGTAAAGTATCCAAAGATATCCATTGATCCAAATCAGGTTTTATCCCAAATCCATTATACCAGTCCATTCTATTCCTTTTAAAACCCTTTGTTTAACCAACTATGCTTCTGATTGTGGTTTGGACGATATAGAAGTTTTGAGAAAAGACAATCAAAGCGATTGCAAAGCAACTTTTGGCAAAACTCAATCATGATTTCGGTCATGTGATAAAATGTGGCCAAACTAAGCAATATTTGAAAATGTGGCGAATTTATTGGTTGTGTGACGCCTGACTTGGCTGAAACTGACACCAGAATCAGCAACTGCAATCAAACTTGGCCTAAACCAATTAAGCATCTCTATAAACTCTTGTGTCTGGAAACCTACTACTTATCCTCGTCTACTTTACTATAAAATATTAATGGTCCGCTCAAAGTTCAAGGACGACCATCCATTTGGTGAGTTTGTCACTTGCCTGTTATGCTCAACTTTGCTGGTCAAGTAGCTGGGATTGCTACTATTCCAGCCTGCTATAGACATTGAATATACATTTTGACTAGAAAGAAGTATCAGTGAGTTTATGTTGGCACAGACATAATAGAAAAATCATGTATTGATTGAGGCCATTGTTCGAGTCCAGGGTGTAGCTTAACTTCTACTAATTAGACAGGACTTGCCAACTTTCCGTCTGCTACTGTTGTCAATATGTTTTTTCTCTGTTTAAGGTGCTTGATGTATATACACTCTAGCTATTAAGCTCACTGATTGTCATTTTCTATCATTTTCGGTTATGCTGAATGTAATATTAGAGAAGCGAAAGCTCGAGGCAGACAGAATCAAGGAGAAATATCCGGATAGGATCCCATGCATTGTCGAAAAGGCTGAAAAAAGCGACATTCCGACTATTGACAAGAAGAAATATCTGTATGTTGTTCAATTCAGATAGTACTCAAGTTTGTTATTGATGTACACTAAAAACGTAGTATTAACCATCTCGTCTGGATCCTTTGTAGAGTGCCTTGCGATCTCACAGTTGGACAGTTTGTCTGGGTAAATTAATCTCATAGCTTCAAACCTGCTTAATCCAACTGACAATACCTTATTGAACCACATTTCATGGTCCGTTCTAGGTTATTCGAAAACGCATTAAAATGAGTTCCGAAAAGGCAATTTTCATATTTGTAAACAATGTTCTGCCGCCAGCTTCATCACTTTTGAGTGAGGTGTATGCACAACACAAGGATGAAGATGGGTTCCTCTACATTGTATATTCTTCAGAAAACACGTTCGGAATGGCTCTGCCTATGCGAATTTAGGCTTTCCCACTTTATTTTTCTTACCCCCATTAAACTCTTCTTTGTGCACTCTTTATCGATGCTGTTAATTGTATTTTGATCCCTTTATCAGCTACAGACTCTCCTTAATAGCAAAAATTGCAGTATTATTCTGTCAGATCCTTTAAAAATGAATAAAATTGGGATCATAATTTGCTTCTAAACTACACTATCTGAAGATTTAGAAGGCTTTATTTGCTGAAAAGCTGTTTATCTAGAACCATGAACAATATAGAGCCAGAGTCCATCAATGATGTGTATTGGCAAAGTGCAAGTATATATTTAGAGAATAGATTGCAACATGCATTCTATTGTTGCGCTCTTGTTGGATCATTACAATCTGTATTAAGCATGAGCGCGCAATAGTTGCAAAACATTTTCAGCACTCGCCCCAAAATAATTCAGCTTGACCTTGTTGGGTAGTCGTCAATGTCTGCAAAAACAGGGAAAAAAGGAAAAAAGGTTGAAAAGAATCCACAGCCTGCTAGCAGTGGTGAGACCAAATGTTCTATAGCACTATTTACTGTTAAACTCCATTAAACATGGCTACATTTACCAGAATACTAGATGTATCGAATGGTTACGCTCGACCATTCGGATACAACCCAGTTGTCCACAGCTTTATTTTCCCATTAAAAGCTAAAATTTTATTGGGTATTCACTCAAACGCCATATACTTATTCAGCTAACCTATTCTCACTTGTTGCTAAATGGGTGAGATATCTGGATAAATTAGAATTGAGCAGTGTCAAACCTGGACTAGATGAGCCAACTCTGGAATATTTTGAAGCCAAAGTACGCGACTTGACTGAAAAGAATGCTCGTGTGTAAGACTATATGAATATGCACACACTGCAATCGCAATGGTATCCCATGTAGATTCTTTGTATTTATAGTTGTTGCTATACATGTCAATTTTAATTTGTAGCAAACTCAAATGTGAGGAATTGATCAGGGAGAATGAAATTTCAGCCAACGCACAAACTAAATTCAATCATGACAAGGTAACATCAATGTTCAATCGTTGACCTTGAATCAAATCCATACTTGGAATATGCAAATATAGCTTAATAGTTTAAATTGTATTCACTAATTTTTCAAACCATTACTGATACAGCAAGATATTGTAGAGTTTTTAAACATTAAAGTCAGTGAGCATGAAAAAATGATATCTGTGTTGGAGAGCAAGGCACATCAGCTTGAAAAAGAGAAACAGGATTACGAAATTCGGACAAAATCTGAAATGAGTTCATTAAAAAGTGCTATGCAGTCAGAGTTGGAAACGATGCAAACTCAATGTACAAAATACAAGGCGGAATTAAGCGAGTTAACGGCATTTTCTGCCAAAAAAAAGGATCTGGAACTTCAAGTCATTCACTATAAAACCCTATTGGAAAAAAAGGAATGCGAGTACAGAGACACCATTCATAACATTGAGCGCAAAGTATTGCAGGACAAGGTATGTATTTGGGTAGTTTTAGTATAAAGTGCAGAATTAGGATTTTAATGATCGTTGGATAATATTGGCAGAATCAAATGAAACGCGAAATGCTCCAAAAGGTAAACGAGGCAGTTGCCAACTTTAGACGAGTAGCAGATCAGCAAATGGCAGAAGTATGTATTTGTTCATTGTATACCCAATCTAGTACTTTTGAATATAGTTTTGATGGCTTAGTGTTTTGAATCCCACATTAGACTACCAAGCGCGCTATCAGAGAAAACATGGCAATCACGTCACAGCTCAAGAAAATGAGTTCAAAAACTATTGAACTTATTGCTGAAAACGACAGCTTGTCAACTAAAATGAAACGATTAAGAATAAATAACTCGTTGCTTTCTGAATCAGAGCAAGAACTGGTTAAGCGAAATCAGGCTAATCAACGGGTCATCAAAATGCTTGTGGAGAAGCTTAAAGGTGAGCTATGCAATCAAATCAAAGATGTGCTTTGTTTTTACATTATGAATATCGATTAAATCTTGTGTCTACTAATTTAGAAAGCGATCAGATGCTTGAATTGGCATTTGAATCCGAGCAAGTTGAGCCATCGAATGATTTTTCAAAAGAAAATACATCAGATGGACACCAAATGGGAGGTGTGGAATATTTGACCGAAGATATGAAAGAGGTTGGTTATTCGGTTGTATTTGCATTTTTAATCAGGTGTTATTTGCCATACAACACTAATTTTTACACTAGGAAATCGAAGCACTTCAATATGATTATAATATTCTTGCAGCTCGCTTGACAGAGGTTGCAAACGTGACTGATGAGATGGAATTGACGTTTGGAGTAAACTCTAATGCTTTACAGAGTGAGGTATTGAATACCGCGCATTCAGAGGAATACTTGCAATTGAAAGCATCGCTTGTTGCTACAATCAATCGGTTTGTAGTTTTTAAGATTGCTAGTACTTGTTCAATCGCTGACAATAAAATAAACCTATACTCACTAAAGTCGTTTCTAATGCAATACTTGACAGATTAAAAGTTCTAACTTGGTTTGAATCAAGCGAGATGCAATCCGAAGAGGTAATTACGCTGGTGTTTTTGAAACCCACACCAATGATTTCTAACCATGTTGTTTTATTACTTTATCTAGCAAGTTTTTTCTGACAAGATTGAACCAAACAGTAGTCCACCTCAGCACGGTAAGCCAGGGAATTTGAAACACTATGCTTTGATATTAGCTATTAGGTTTTTTTAATTTATTGTATTTTGCTCATAACTGGTAAATTCAACTGGTGAACCGATTGTTAGACACTCAAGAAAGAATAGTAGAAAACAATTCAAATCTTGAAACTTTTCCACAAACCAGCGCTTCGAGAGTTGATAACATTAAAGAGTCGCATATAAATGTTGAAGATAGCCCATCCAATGCACATGGTCAAGATGATCGTTCAGATGACGAGCCTGTTCAGAATGGAAGCGATTCCGACAGTATTGAGGATCGTTGCGTCAGCTTTCCTCCGATTGGCCCAACATCGTATACTTGTAAAGTCAATACAGATGGGAATTCAGACAATGGAAAGAGTGGACAGAATCAGAATGCAGAGATGAGATCCAATCGAAACAGGAGAAACATGGATCAAGTCGTTGGATTTGGTAAAGTGCATATGACTGGTTACCAGAAAAGAGTGGAAAAGAACTACATGAATGTGATTGCCAAGATCCCATCCAAATACACAGGTTTGACCATAGTATCGGATAGTGGAAGGAAAGATGTGGGTGTACAAACCAAACCGTTACCGTTTGGACAGACTCCAACCAGCCAGTATCTTTTAGGAGAGTTACGACCATGGGGAGCAGTTGCACGATGTCTCCCAAGATCTGGAGTCAGGTCATACCAAGCCAGACCAGTTGTCAAGTCTATTCAGCCAGAATCGTTTATTTCAAAAAAAAAGTCAATATCAAGCCATTCATGATGTGTTGTTGAGCATAACCATTTGTTTTATTGGCTTGTTAATTATGATTCAAATAAACGAGTCTTGCAGCGAATACGGTTGTGGATTGGAGTTGAGCCAATACAAGAAATCAGTCGATTGAATATTGTCTTCATTCCTCAGCAGCTATTCTAGAGTCGGATTACTCAAGCCAATTATCATCTGGCCATGTCTAGTAATTATCCACCGTCACTAGTTAGTATAGCTGCTGCTTCAAGCAGCAATACTTCAATCTCGCACTGGCCAACCATGTACGAGGCATTCAAGCGAGCCAAGGACTCTCGTCGACGGGGACTCACTGACAAGTATACTATCGATGGATTTATTTCAGCAGGAACTTATGGCCGAGTTTTCAAGGCTAGAAAATCAATGCAGAATGGCAAGGATAAGAGTGTGCCTCGAGTAGGACATGCTGGTCATGGCGATTATAGCACTTTGAATGGTGCTGCTCAAGAGTTTGCTATTAAAAAGTTTAAGCCTGACAAGGAGGGTGAAAGTGCCTTGTCCAGCGGCATTTCACAGTCTGCTTGCAGAGAGATCGCTCTTTGTAAAGAACTGCATCATGAAAACGTTGTTAATCTTGAAGAAGTCATGCTTGATCCAAAGGATCGCTCAATATCTATGATCTTTGAATACGCAGAACATGATTTGTTGGTATGTAGTCGAGATGTGACTTGGGTTTATAGTAGGCTAAATGATCGTCAATGCATGTGCAATACTATGGTTAGCAAATACTTCATTTTCATAGTCATCATGAGCGTAAAGTCATTCCGGAATATACTATCAAGTCATTTTTGTGGCAGCTTTTGAATGGTTTGGCATATCTCCATGCCAATTGGGTACTACATCGAGTAAGGAATCGTTTAACCTGTTTGGAGTTTTAATACTTGTCGCTTTAAATGCGTAGCATGCAACTTGACTCGATGTCATTGATTATTGTCAACCTGTTCATTTAGGATTTGAAACCTGCCAACATATTGGTCACTTCTCAAGGCATTATTAAAATTGGTGAGATATTTGACTTGGCTACACATTTCAAGGTCTTGCTGGATTTGAATCAGTTAGTATATTGATGTGGTTTAATCTGATGTTTTTGATGTTAGCCGATCTTGGACTTGCAAGAATATTTCAATCGCCTGTCCAGCCATTATTTCATGGAGATAAAGTTGTAGTAACAATCTGGTAGGCCATTTACATGGTTTAACCGCGTCTTTTGATGCTGTTTAATGACTCGAAACATTTTTATTGAATGTTAACATGGTTTGGGAATCAAGGTATAGAGCTCCAGAGTTATTGCTAGGATCTCGGCACTATACAAAATCCATTGATATATGGGCAGTGGGATGTATTTTTGCGGAACTTTTGATGCTTCGACCTATATTCAAAGGAGAGGAAGCCAAGATGGACAACAAAAAAAACATTCCATTTCAAAAAGATCAACTGATCAAGATATTTGATATTTTAGGCATGCCTACAGGTATGTTTTATTCCAATTCAATGTGTTTAAAAGGTATTTAACATTAAACTATTACATGTGCCTGTTTTAAACGCTATTGCTGTTTTAGTGGAAAAATGGCCAGCTCTTGTGTACATGCCCGAGTATGGCAATCTTAGAGATATACAAAGATCCACTACTCCTAATCTTCGCCCCACATATTTTCAAGGCTCATCGCAAAGAAGTGAGCTTGGTTTCCAACTACTTCAAAGCACTCTAGAATATGATCCTGAAAAACGTACCAGTGCCGATGATGCACTGTCACATGCATATTTCTTGGATGATCCAAAGCCAGGTGCAAAGCAAGTATAGATTTTAGTGAATTGTACAATTATATAGTTTGACGCATCTAATGCCAACCATGGTTTTTTTATTACATGTTTAATAGTTCGTTTGTTACTCCTGGAGTAGATCGTAAAGCATTCAAGTATCCAGTGAGAAGGGTAAGAGTGTTTATTTTGTTTGAAATATAACTGATTAGAATGAATATTGCATACTCACTTTAAGCTTTTTATAATATGATCAGCTTCATGACGAGAAGCAAAATTAATATATTTTGGATGATTGCATGGTTATCTTGATACCATAGCAAGTTTAATGGTCAAGTTTTCAATAAGAGATTTCTATTCAAGATAATTCACTTTGAATAAATGGATTAAAAACACATTATTTCAGTATTGATTTGTGATGAGAATTTAGTGAAACTTTATGAAAAATGGAATGATTTTCAAGTGAATTTCAAGACAATTTCAAGTGATTTTCAAGTGAATTTTGGAAGCGAAATTGAGGAAATCCAACACAGAAAAGTTGCATTGACGTGAATACAACAGTAAGACATTGCAGTGGTCGAGTGAGTGTGTTGAAACAAGTCAGTGATGAGCATTGGCTCGTATATTGTTACACATTAAACTCTTTAAATTCCAGATCACTTTGAGTTTGATGTCATCACTGACTTGACTGGTTATCAAGACAGTTGATGACCATGTTTTTGTATTGTTACGACTGTGTAGTTGTTTCTATCCCTTGCATTGGTCTTTAATAATTGTATTTAAAACTTCTTGAAATAGTCATGAATCAAGACGAACCACCAGGAAGTTCTGAAGTTCAGCTAGTCAACTATATCAAGGATCTAGGCTACGGTGCTACATATTCCTCCAATGTTATCTTGGCAGTACTGGAACAAATTGGAATCTATCCATCTAATGCTCATACAAAGATCACTGAGTTGGAACTTGCAAGACTGTTGGCTATGATGGCTTTAACTCACACTGGCCTTCCTGAAAATCCTGCTCTTCGTGCTCTTGTTTCTGGAATATTGAGCGAACCTGAAGTGGATCAACTGCGTAACATGACCACTTGGTGTATCGATCTGTTCTTCAATGTTCTTGTAAAAATGGTTCGTTTTCATCTACTTTTAACTCGTTTTATATTCCATGCTTTACTGTGCTGCTGTTGACCTGGTCATCATATAGACTATTGCTGGCTAATTCAGTCGTTTGAAATCAGTCTGTTTTTAACTTGTTCATTGATTGACATTTACTATTTTGGTTTGATCTTCTTTTTAGAATCCTGCAATAAATTGGAGTAATGTTCTGCGTAAGCTTGATCATCCCGATACCGCTTTTCCAGATTCAAACAGTCTTGCCATTGTTCTCAAAGCATCAAAAGCTGTTCTTCAAGTAGGTTTACTTTTATAGTGTATCGCGTATTGAATTGCTTGCTTGTTTAAATACTAAACTCTTCCCATTCATGTTGTTATTGTTAGGATATTTATCTTTTACCTACAAATGTTTTTCTTGAGCGTTGGACAAATCAAAAGGCTCAAGTCAGTTTCCTTCGTTACACTATCCAAATGGCCTCAGAGCTGTTCACTCTTGTTGCGACACTTCCAAGACGAGTCGTTACCATGGAATCCGTTCCCCCTGGAAACCTGGGTCGCTCTGTTCTTTCCGCTTCATCTACATCGCCATGGAACTCTTTGGATCTAATTCAATCCCTTATGGAGCTTTCTCAAACCCAATACGTGGATGAAGTCAAACAGCTGATCGAATTAGGTATCCAACACAGTCCTGGTCTCATGCTTTTAGGATTTGCTCGTCTTTCGGTACGACATCATGCTTGATCATATTTGAATGCTTATGGATATCCCATGTGCTTGACAATCAATCATCACTCTTATTTTTACAGACAACATGGAATTCAACCATCAAGGAATATGGCCCCAGACTTGCAGTGATTTTCCTCATGGGTCATCCCCATGCTCCATTTTTTTTGCCTCGTGTGTGGCAATTGACTCCTGCATTATTTGTATCGGGTCTAGTATTAATGCACTCCAAGGATCCGTCATCTATTTCACGAATCCTTGATATTGCTCAAGAGATGAAGGTACACCAGTGTTTACCTTTGCAATATAAAATGACTTTATTAGTAACACCGATTGTGTACGTTTTAGGCTCTTTCACAAATTTTGGAAGCTAAACCATACAGTTTTTCAATCGATCTGGCAGCATTGGCATCACGTCGCGAATACCTCAATTTGGAAAAGTGGCTGCAGGACCATATTCATGAAGAAAACACTTTGTTTGTTCGTGCTTGTCTGGATTTTCTCAACGAGAAAGTGGTCATGCAGCTTTCTCAGCCCGATGCTGCTCATGCAGCTCCGCTTTCTATAGAGGTGGTAAGTGCCTTCTTGCGTGCTTTACGAGCCAACACAAGGTCAGTCTTTGCTGCGTGATGCTTGGTTGTGCTGTCATGGCTTGTAGTATGTATTGAATTTAAACATTCACATGTTCATATCACTAGTACAATGACGGCTGAAAACGCCGAGTTGCTCAAGGAGCTTTTGAATATTTGCCTACAGACATATCCCAGACTTTCAGCAATGATTGACGAGGTACCTTTTGTTGAAACCACATCGTTTCCGGCAGATATCGAGGCAGAAGCCAATTCCTATTACGAAAAGATATATAAAGGAGAGCTTTCAATTGGTCAAGTTGTTGATATGCTGCAACGGCTCAAGATCTCCAACAATCCTCGAGATCAGGAGACTTTTCGCTGTATGGTTCACAATCTGTTTGATGAGTACAAATTCTTTCAACGCTATCCGGAAAAAGAGCTTACAGTTACCAGTATCCTTTTTGGCGTTTTGATTCAAAATGAGGTGGTCACTTCCATGGCTCTTGGAGTCGCTCTTCGGTATGTGCTCGAAGGTCTTCGTCACCAAGTTGGTTCAAAGCTTTTCAAATTTGGTGTGCAGGCTCTCTTGCAGTTTTTGAACCGACTGGTTGAATGGCCTCAATACTGTGCATTGCTATTGCAAATTGAGCATCTTCGTGATGCACATCCTGACATTATTCAAGCCATCAAGAATGCCCAAAAGCAAGTCGTGACTGCAAGTACAGGAGCAAGTGATCCGATTAGATATGCAGATACTTCCGAGGCCAAACCAATGGCAATTTCCATGAAACTTGATTCTCAGAGCGCCGCTTTGTCCAGTGCAGATGATGGCCTTGTTTTCAAAACAGTCAATCTTGATCCTTTGCCAGAAGACGTTGTTTCTGAATTACCCTCTGAAAGTATTCAAGATAAAATACTGTTCATTGTAAACAATGTTTCACAGGACAATGTGGAAAGCAAAGTCGTTGAAATGGGCGAGCTTTTAAAACCTGCATACTACTCGTGGTTTAGTGAATATTTTGTTTTAAAACGTGTCAGCATCGAGCCCAATTTCCACAATGTATATATTTTGTTTTTAGATGGTCTCCCGTCTTCTAACCTATATTGCTATATTTTACGCGAAACGTTGCATAATATCAGACTACTCCTCAACTCTGAAAAAACGCTGACTTCTTCTCAGGAGCGTTCTCTACTCAAAAATCTTGGTACTTGGCTTGGAAGCATTACGCTTGCCAAAAACAAACCAATCAAGCATAAAAATTTGGCAATCAAAGAACTACTTTTGGAAGGCTGTTTAAGTAATCGATTGATTGTAGTCATTCCTTTTGTATGCAAAGTGCTTGAACAATGTGGTACAAGCAAGGTGTTTCGGCCTCCCAATCCTTGGCTAATGGCTATTCTCAAATTGCTTGCTGAGCTCTATCATTTTGCTGAACTCAAACTCAATCTCAAGTTTGAGATTGAAGTGCTATGTAAAAACATTGAAAGCAAATGTGAAAATTTCAAACTTAATGTCAAGGGTAAGTCGAGTCTTGTTCATCTGGCATTTGCTTTTATTTTTGGTGTAGCTTTTTAACACTATCTTTTGCAATGGTGGTGCGT
Organism: Batrachochytrium dendrobatidis JAM81; assembly: GCF_000203795.2. Classification (NCBI taxonomy): domain Eukaryota; kingdom Fungi; phylum Chytridiomycota; class Chytridiomycetes; order Rhizophydiales; genus Batrachochytrium; species Batrachochytrium dendrobatidis. Next base: position 572,221 of record NW_006281109.1, on the reverse strand, counting down.
TTTTAGATATGCAGCCCACAGATATTCTTCGTATTACAATGCAGCGTATTGCTGCAAATGAGGCTGATAATACTACCAATCTTCAATCCCGAAGTATAGCAGGGTATATACATCCCAATGCGAGTGTCGATGCCCAGTCTCGCCAGCAATCACAAGGCCCTACTGATTTATCAGACGAAAATGGAGTCATGTATCCCAATCTGGCTGCATATATCACATCCAACCACAATATTTCTCTGTTCAATACACAGCCGTCTTTCAAGAGAATTGTTCATATTGCAATCGATCGATCTATTGGTGAAGTGATCATGTCATCAGTAGTTGAGCGCAGTGTTGCTATTGCTGTGATTGCATCTCGGGAGCTTATTACCAAAGATTTTTCCATGGAACCCAATGAAGACAAGATGCGTAAAGCTGCACATCTGATGACTCAGAGTCTCTCTGGAAGTTTGGCATCGGTGTCTTCTCGTGAGCCTTTGCGTGTTAGCATGATATCAAATCTACGTATGCTGTTGATGCAGAACGGATTTTCTGAACAAACTGTGCCAGAACCCGTTGTTCACTTGATTGTCTCGGACAACCTTGATCTTGCATGTTCTGTAATGGAAAAAGCGGCTTCAGACAAGGCCATATCGGAAATTGATGAGAGTCTAGCTTCTTCTTACATGAACCGTCGCAAGCATCGTGAAGTAAGTGTTGATGTGGTGGCAAATTATGTTGCTTGATATTGCTTATGAAGATATTGATTTTATAATTTCAATCCATAATTACTAGCGCTCCAATCAACCTTACTTTGACATGGCAGTTTGTTCAGCTTCGCGATATGCTACTGCTTTGCCTGAAGGAATTCGACCCAGACCTGGAGGCTTGCTAATGCAGCAATTGCGTGTATATGAGGATTTTATTCGTATTCCACATTTACAAGAGCGACAATCTCGAAATGGTGCACTTTTGCGTAGTGATGATCGTCATGGGCCCGTACATGCACAATCATTTCAGCATGTTCAGCCAGAAATGGCCAACGAAGGAACTGCGAATGCAATTTCGATTCGGCAAATTGTTGAAAAGTTTAATCTTGTTACTAACGATCTAGATAAACAACTCAAAGCAAATGCACTAGTGTCTCTTGAAACATTGCCTGCTCAGCACAACATTCGCTTATTGATGGCAGAGGTTCCGAGTCTACTAACACAGACACCTTCTGTTGACGAGTTTTCGCTAGTCTTTTCCCAAAAGATTGTACAGCTGTTGTATAAATCGGACTCTGTTATTTCTCGTACTGTCTATATATTGATTTTGAAGAGATTTTGTGAAATCTCAAATGCACTGGCCAAGGAATTGAAAGATTGGTTTTTATATCACGATGACGAGGTATGATTTTGATTCTTGGCTGGTTTGAAAATCTGGTATTTTTTTGTTTGTCCAGATTTGGTTGCTGATTTTTGATGTATTTTTTAGCGTAAATATGATATTCAGGTCAACATTGCACTGCTGCAAAGTGATTTACTAGACGTGGCCGAGTTTGACATGCAGCTTGCACGCCAGGTGGAGACTGGTCGGCCAAATGTAATTGAATTTGCAGCATCACTTTTGACCACATGCTTAATTGAACGACGAAAGTTTGCACTCTATACCGACTTTTTGTTTACGATACAATCCTTCCGGAGACTAGTTACTCAAGGAAAAGTATCATCCAGGTATGCTTTTTTCATAGTATTTTAATAAGCAATGCCTTGATATTTTGTAGATTCAAGTATTTATCTTTATTCAATTAAAATATATCTAGTGTTACAACCCTGTTGAGCAATGTCGAAAAAGGATCTGCCATAATGTCTGCAAAAAATCTTATTCTGCAAGATCCTAGCAACGATGCTGTGCGAGAACATTTAAGCCTGGTGTTTCATGAATGGATTCAAATTTTTAACCATCCATCCAGCAGTTTGGCAACGCATCTTGATTTTGTCACTCAGGTATTTAAACACGATTTTTTTGTTTTTGGCCAACATCTTGTATAATGCTCTTGATCGATATATGTTTATCATTCAGACTACTTACAATTTTTTTGATTAACAGCTCCAAGATATATTAATGGTTGATTCCATCTATCCTCTTTTTTTCCGTGTCTGTACGGAGATCAGTGTTGATCTTTTTGACGTCATTAAATCCTCAAACGGAGCCATTGCCCAAGAATATCAAGGAGTGGATGCGTTTTCCCGTTTGACTGTCTTGCTTATTTCATATTATAGAGATTCTACTGGTGTAGACTACAACAAAGCGCGTCTTAGTTTTACTGCTCGGGTTTTATCCATCATTGTGCTAGTTCTTATCCATTCACATGAGCAAAATCAGCTGCGCTTCAATCAAAAGCCATTCCTTCGGTTGTTTTCGAGTTTGTTAAATGACTTGCATCTATTTGAAGCAAGACTTGGAGGCATTCATGCTCATATTTTTACGGCAATCAGGTAAACCCATGTATATTGATTTAGCTGTCAACTACTGCAATGTTTAAACTCACAGCTATTTTTTCTAGCAACACATTCCATACACTGCAACCTAATTTCCTTCCAGGATTTGCATTTGCATGGCTTCAACTGATTTCACATAGACAGTTTATGCCTAAACTTTTGCTTGCAGATGGCCAGCGGGTGTGTAATCATATTTACGCTTGAATATTTGTTATTATTGCATCAAGTGGGATACAGCAATCATTGCTTGTATATATTGATCTTATGCAGTCTATGGTTTCTAATTGATCATGTTGGTTGAATGTCAATGTTTTATTTAGCTCTGGCCCTATTACCAAAGATTACTAGTCGAACTGTTTAAATTTATTGGGCCGTTTCTTCAGCAAGATCAATTATCTGACACAACACGTCTTTTGTATCGAGGAACACTTCGCGTTGTATTAGTACTCTTGCGAGATTTCCCAGGATTTTTATGTGACTATCATGTCAGCCTTGTTGATGTTATTCCGCATACCTGTATCCAATTGCGAAATTTAATTCTCAGCGATTTCCCTCGAAATATGCGATTTCCTGATCCTTTTACTCCTAATCTCAAGGTTGATTTACTCCCAGAAATCAACCAGTCTCCTCCAATACTGTCCGACTATACGTGTAGTCTCACTGAGAATAATTTGAAGCAGGATATAGATGACTACTTATCTTCCCGTGGTCCAGTGTCGTTTTTGACCGAGTTGCAGAGTAAACTTTTGTTAAAAGAGCCGTTGTCCAAACCTACCTCCAAATACAATGTTTGTGCAATCAACGCACTTGTTCTTTATGTTGGAATTCAAGCCATTGCACAAGCTCAGCAAAAACAACAAGCAAGTTTTCTGGTTCCTCATAGTGCGCCAATGGATATTTTTCAACAGCTTGTTGTTGATATGGATACAGAAGGTATGGTTGCAGCAACTCACAGCTGATGTGTTTGATACTGGTTCTTGACTTTAATCTTCATTGTATATACTAAACTATACGCCAATACTTTAGGACGTTACCTGGTGCTATGCGCCATTGCAAACCAACTTCGATACCCCAATAGCCATACTCACTACTTTAGCTGTGTGCTGCTATACCTTTTTGTAGAAGCCGGCCAAGAGATTGTTCAGGAACAGATTACAAGGTAATGTGTAGATATATCATAATCGCGTTTTTAGCCTTGTAAGACGACAAGTTTGTTTCTAAAACCAATACTTTGATCCTTCATTGATTGTATATAATCAATTTAACAGGGTACTTATTGAGCGGCTTATTGTCAATCGACCACACCCCTACGGATTGCTGATTACAGTCATTGAGTTGTTTAGAAACCCCAGATACAGCTTCTGGGACTCTACTTTTGTGACAAGTGCTCCAGAAATTGAGCGTCTTTTCCAAACCGTTGCAAAGTCCATTAACCAGTCAATGTCACGTGCACCCCAATAAATTGAAGAAATGATCAAGTTTGAACTGCTGTATTGTTATTTACCGCCATATTCACGCAACATGAAATGCTAGACTAAAATATATGATAAACAGTCTCATTTAGTGCCAATCTTACTGATCGTTGTGTTTATTCTTGTACGAGAATACAGCAAATATTCACATTTCTGTTCCAATACATTCCACATTCCTGAAATGGTTTCTTGAACTAAAGCGCAAACGTATCTGAAATTAAAATACAAAGTTTCAATAGGAGGAATTAATTTCCAATAACGACGAATAGTTAACAGTTGTTTATTCCAGAGAAAATCTGCAAGATAAATACAGAGTGTTTTATTTTGCGTGAATACGGCTGTGAATGTACATTAGCACGCCTGAAATCCAGCTCCTGTAGCTTCTCTGTCTCGAAACGCATCCTGCATAGTTATACGAGTTTTGTAAGCCATCCAGACACCAAGAGAGGAAATAGTCTGCTGTTGTTGAGATGCCGCTGTGGCCACTAGTGCACAGGGCTGATGTGATTTAAGGGCAGCCATGACTCGATTCACTTCTTCCTCTTGATTAATTTTTTCGGCTCCCATAACTGATTCCATGGTCGTTCGTGCCATTGATTTCGAGGCAATAGCCGATTTTGCATCTATCAAGTGTATAACATTAAAAAGAGGTGAATACGATCATTCCAAACCAACACGTATTGAACAATTCTACGCTATTAAAACGTGAAACATGACAGGTGGTCATTAAATCAATGTTTGCAAAAGTTTGGGTAGAAACAACCTTTGAATCCTCGCGCTAGCAATGCCTTGGCCTGATACTCTTGATACAGTGAGTCATATGGATGAGTGCGACCAGCTACGGCACGTTTTAAAGACACGGAATGAATCTTGCATGTAATAGATCGAGCACAAGGAAGTCCATTGTCGTGCATTACTCCACACTGTAAATCCAAATTAATTGGGCCTGTAGTAGTAAGGTAGATTCATGAAACAGCATACCCACTCCAATTTAGAAACTTATGTTGCATCACTTGAAAAATGCTGCCAATGCGTAGTATCATAGCAAACATTTAAAATCTATTCGTACCTCCTTTTACTTTTTTGGTCGACTCTTTTGAAGATTCAGCTTTGGGAGTCTTTAAAGATGCAGGTGAGATCCCTAAGCATTAGACACGATATAAACAAGACATTATTTTGAATAAAGGTTAACCCCATTAAAAAGCGTACACATAAAGCTTAAAGGTAGCCAACCTTCTGAAATAACTGTTACAGATGGCGATTTATCCAAACCAAAAGAAGTCAATGTCCTACATGGTGTTATTTCTGAAAAAACAGACGTTGAGGATGACGAAAGTGATGTAGAAGGACCTCCCGATAGTGTGAATCCAGCAACAGACGTAGAGGTTGATCCGTTTTGCTTCTTCTTTTTTGTTACTAGACCATTAGAAAACTTTGCAGTTTTAGACTTTCCAGATAAAGAGGCTTTTTTACACGTTACTAGAAAAAACAGTTTGAATGTTAGCTCAAATGCATGCATAGACTTGATTAAAATACAAGCATTTTGGATTAAACCATGAGTGACAAATTCCTACCGAAATGTTTAGAAAATCCACTATGGAGAACAGGTCTTGAACATAACGAACAAGAAACTACTATCAACTCTTCTTTAATAGGAATACCAATTGCGGTTGGTGATGCTGGCTCACAGTACAGATCTTGAGTATAAATGAAATCAGGGTTAGTGTATGATCGCATCTGGGCCAGGTTTAAAATCAATGGGAGCATGCTTGCCCAAATAAAACATGTTGAATAGCCGACAAATAAAGTCAAGCCAGATTTTGATTTCCAGCATATCGTTACTGCCATTGAATTATCTCCAAATATCAATCAAGTGGTTTTAAGATGAGCCAAATCGAGTCAAGAGCAATATTGGGATCATGACAATGATTTGACTGACAAAGTCAACATGCAACACTCATGGCTCTTGACTCTTGTGTGCATAGTCAACTCTTTGACTAAATCATATGCAACGCAAAAGACATAATAAAAACAAGATGCTGACAAGAGTAGTAGGAAATACGCTACAACTCCAGAGCAATATACGATTAACAGAGTGCGATGATATTAACATGGACAACTGACTATTGCCAATATAAACAGCAGTGTTTTTGTTCATGGATCACACACCATCAGCGAATCCGAGGTTCTGTCGAAATGATGCCCAAGAAAGATGCTCTTTGCCTTTGAATGCAGACATCTAAACTTGTTGACGAAATCACGAAAACTTGAGTTTGGTTAGAATCACCAAGACGCTTGTAATGGTTTCGATGGTATTTGCAGCAAGGATTGCACTGAAACATTCGCATTGTTTAATTCTTATCGAATGGTTTCTTTTGTCATTTTTATGGTTTCATCGTGATTCATCTCATAAGAATCTTCATCTAAACTTGTACAAACTCAATTCATCTTTTATATTCATTGAATTGTTTTATTGATGTTACCATACTCGTTGATTTAATAATGAATCCATCTTGTTTAATACTCGTCATTTTCATTAAAACCTATCGATTCTTGTGTGCGTACTTTAGGTTCATTCCAGTCTTGGATTGATGTAAAACCACTCTGACCAAGTGTATTCATACAAATCTAAACGTATCTGAAATCACAAAGTCTGAATTCAAAAATAAATTCGGTATAGGTTTGTCAGTATAAATGCAAGGCATTGCTATATTTTATAAATCTATCCATGCATTACAAGGTTTATATAGAATGATGGATAAATATGCCCGTTAAACACACAATATCAACCTTTTAAAGGCTAAACCAACAACTTACAATTCCCCTTTGATTCTTCCTTTGGACGTAGAATAAAAGTTTGATGGAATAATTTGGATCGTTGTTCATCACCAAAACGAACATTTCCTGCATTTCAAAGTAGTATTGGTATCATAATATATACGCAGCAAGTATAACTAATTTAATAGTATAGCAGTTTATAATTGATCATCAAAGTAGCAAACCTGATATGGATACAATGATATCATTAAAGTCTTGGCCTATCATAGGCTGGCAATCATAAGATAATATTTGGTGATCTAATTTTGCATCGAGTTTTACAAAGTAATAGTAGATGTTAACTACATATATACTCACGTAAATGAAACACAACAAGGATGGATAGTGCAACACTATCGAGTAGATACCTGTTATTGGAAACGACAAGTATGTTTGAGCAATGTTACTCGCACCCTGTATAGGATTGCCATTCCATAGTAAAACAGACACATTGCTATAAAGCTGTCCTATCATGTGTCGCTGACGATCAAACATACTATAAAAGGTAGACACAAAAGTATCTGCAGCTCTTGAAGAAACATCTAAAACCTAAGCATATGTGACATGACGAATGAGCGGTTATCAGTTGACTAAACTGGACCCAATCCAGCCATCTGGAATGAGATTCAAGTTGAAATATATACAGCATTTATCAAGAGCAGTTGCAATTGATAAACCTCAAACTCGACCTGCCTGGTTCTGCATTGTCTGTTATAGAAATATATTATTTTGTTATAAACAGTTTATCAATCGTGGCAAACCAACAGCTCCTGAGGGCTTGCACTCGACCCAATTAATCTTGGCATATCTTCAACTAGTAAATATCAATCCAACATTATCGCATTTCAAGAATAAACTGCGTAAAGAAATCAAACTCTTCATTGCAAAACACAATCAAGCAGATTTGTTCTCGGCTTCGAGAACCTTGGCATATGCACCGCTGAAGGGATTCATCTTTCTCTCGATTGCAAGAGCATCTTCTGCTTCCTTCCATTCCTTTGAAAATGTCTTGGGCTTGTTCTTAACTAAATATAAGACATTCAGTGTTGGTTTAGAGCAAGGTTGGCAAGTGTATTCACAAGACTGGCCAAAAACTAGTATTCATTTGCAAAAATATAAGCTTTAAAATTCAATTACAAACTTACCAGATTCCCAAACAGCCAGCAGAGTACCAGCTGTGGCAAGGAAAAACACAACCCACGAGGCAACTTTAATTCTTAAAACAGGATCGGCAGGAGTTCGAGCACCATAGGGTCCATAGGCAATAAAGTAGGCTATATCAAAATGATTCAAAAGTGCAGGTTTGTTTCCAATGCACACGTGTGAGATGGAATAACAAAAGATAACACTAAGCAATAGATCAAGACATCATGGTTCTGGAATAGAGAATGTGTAACGATATTATAGATCTCTAAACAAGGAAATAGTGACACATGTTGCTCAACATAACAAGGCTACGATCTTGGAATAGTGTAGTAACACTGTTACAGCAATTTCAAACTGCCCTTTCAGTACATTGCATTACAAATCAGCACTAATTGAATTCCAATTAACCCCAAAAACATGCTTTTATAAAAGACAGATTCAGACCCTTTCATGGTCAAAATAGAGCCAAGTCACAAACTACTTTGTATCAAAAATGAGAATTAATAGAACAAGGTTGGTATGCCAGTAAAGCCAGATAAGGCACTTGTGACTAAACTAAATGTACAGATGTGAATAAGAAAAGGACAGCCTGTAATTCACCTGCACGCTTCTGTTCAAGAGTCAGTGCTTTCCAATCTCCCTTTTGCAGCTCAGCGAGTTGGTCTGCAATGGCACCTTGCTCAGCCTCGGGAAGCTTGACCCAACGAGCCTCAATATGAGAAAGAGCTGAAGGTGTCAAAGAAGATGAAAATCGCTGCTGATAGGGAGAGCGCTGGATCACAGGTTTAGCCTGACGCAGAGCAGAACGAATAGCAAACATGGTAATGCTAGTGTGATGTTGGTTGTACTGCAACTGCTGATTCGAATTGAAAATGATTCAAAAAACAGTTCAGATTTCGTCACATTCAGTCCACGTGACTCACTTGTTCTAATATGGTCAATGCTGGTGTCAATGGGCATGAGAACACAATGTATTCATTGATATTTTAGGCCCATTTCATCATGTTTTTAAATCATTCTGATAACAGGAAATAGCACAGATCGTTGGAAAACTGGGCTGTTGTGATGGTACACGAGACACGATCAATAGATAGTTATGCCATTCAAGTCGCTGACAGTTTTTAAAAGTTGAAAATCAAATACAAATTGCTTTAAATTCACCAATTCAAGTTTGCAAAATAACCAACAAGAATTCTGCAATCGAGTAACAAGACTTTGACATGAATAAACTGTCCATAATACAGTCAATTTATTAGTGTCAAATAGTATTCAACTGTAAAGTCTCGAGTTTATTTTTGAATTCAAAATTGTAAATCTGACAATTCAAGACCAACACAAACAAAACCCTAATTACTATTTCAGATCTTTACCAACTCATCCACGTTGCATGCCATTGACTCGAAAACAAATGTGTATTCAACCAACTGGTAATATCTCGACGTGTGTCATGATTATTTCAATTATACTATTGGTCATGCACATACCAGTTTAGTATTTTCTATTCATCCAACCAATCAAAAATAAATCAATCGCATCAGTGGTTACATTTAGAAAACACAACACATAGTGGATTCACACTTTATTCTGCCTCATCTGTATCATAATACAGCATACATCTCGACAAATCTTGAAACAGCAACTCATCACATTCTTCACAACCTGACAAAATATTCAGTACAACAGCCATCACTGAGATCCTTGTGGTGAGGTTGCTTGTACAGCTACAATATACGGCGTGGCCTGTTGTGCACTCGGCGATGTTGGTGGTAGCTGCGTATTCTGCGGATCTTGTATACCATATTGAACATAGGGTGATTGCATATACATCTGAGGTGCGTGGCCTTGCATCATCATCTGATGCTGCTCATATGTAGGATACTCTACACTACCCGAACTGGGTCCACCACCTGTCGTGTTCGGTACACCTGCCATGTCTGACGGCATTGTACCGCCAACTATCATGACTGGCGCGCCATACTGCACTGCTTCGCCAGGACTCGAAACCCAGCCCATAGGCGGCATTGGTGGCTGATGAGAATATCCCATCACTGCTCCTGAAAGTTTATCAAATCATTGTATTAGTCAACACGCTAACCAGCGCTCGTGGTCACTTCAAACATTAACCATTCACCACAAACTGTTCATATCACTGATATCAACTTACCGGCTGGGTGCATTCCTGGCATAAACCCATATTGAGGATGCATTCCATACATCATTGCTGGTGCTGGCATTCCTGGATGAACCATTGATGGATTATACATGACACCATGTGGCATATACTGGTATCCAATCACAAAGTCATCCCAAATAACATTTCAAATGTGCGATGCCATTCAAACAATCAACACAAATATCAGTATACTTGAATCTCAAACAATCAACACCATACAAAATAGCACTGACCATTGGATCATACTGAGGCTGTGGTGGATATGGACCTGCTCCAGAATAAAACTCACCACCTATCTGATGAGCATCATAATGCCCAGCTAATAATACAGCCAAATAGCATCAGAATATATACACTTTACATTCCAATTCAAATCACTCAACATACATGGAGCATATTTCTGATATGGCTTTCCTTGATATGGCTTGGTATGCATCCGTGCATTGGGTGTCCCGTTTGACTTTCCGCCACGTCTGTTGGGATAATTAAAATTCTGATTCCATCAGACTCGCCATGTCAGTAACGTGCTATATGCATTCAGATAGACAAATGTCCCATTACGTTCCGACACGCTTACCTTTGGATCTGATGTTGGTTTTACACCAGACACTGCTGGTGGCTTTGCATTAGATACTGTTGTTGGCGTAAATTCAGAGGCCGATACATTAAACTTGAATGTAGATTTGGATGTCGACGTCATACTGGTGCCATTGGACGGAGTCTCTGACACTGTTGATACTTTGTCGCTTATATCTTCATCCTTGGACAATCGTGCATTCTCAGACACTGATTCTTGTGATATTGATTGCTTTCTTGGCAAACCCGTTTCACTCTTTGGTTCCTTTGTTGATGCACTGGTCTGTGTGGATTGTGGTTTTAAACTGGCTGACACGACTGTTTTTGGAGTTGGCGTGTGACTGTTGGCACAACTTGACAGTGGTTGCTTTGGAACCTTTACATTCGATTGTGCTGATGCAGTCACATCAGGCTTGGCTGATCCAGTGACGCATGCAGTAGGGTGTGTATTGAGCTTGGTTTCAGCATTTGTCTTGCAAGTCGTGGCTAATGATGCACTTGGATTACTTTGACTATCGTGTGGTGTATTCGACGTGGTATCTGATACGACAGGATTAGGTTCTGATTTGGATACTGCCAAATGCTTGACAGATTCTACATTTGCCTTGACATCTGCTGTGTTTTTCTGAGACACCAATGCATTTTGTGTCGATGGATTCTTTTTGATGTCATTTGATGGCGTACCTGATGTTGCATTTTTAGTATGTGCATCCGACGCAGCATTACGATTGTTGGTTTTACAACTGGCACGGTCACTGCTGGTTTCCGGTTTGTCTGATTTGTTTGATTTGTCTTGCAAGAGTTGCGACTGTTCTATGTTGTTCGACTCTTTCTTGGCATCCATATGTAGAATGCATTTGATATCTTCAGGCATTGGTGTTTGCAGTTTGAAACTGTTTCCAAACTTTTTAAGATCGTCCAAAAGCCCGCCTTGTTTGGTTCGATGAATTTGCTCTCTTCGAACCTGCCATTGTTTTCGCTCACCTCCAGCAAACTCTGAAAATAGTTTTTGTACTGTCACTGTAGGATCTGGCGTAGATTGTGGTGCATGACTATGTCGTGCATTCTTTTCAACAATACTGGCAAATGTAGTTCCAGTTCCAGCTGTAGACTGTGGTGCATTCTTTTCAGCAATACTGGCAAATGTGGCTCCGACTGTAGACTGTTTGTGTGTTGATGCTGGTGCGACAGTTGACCGCCACGATGTATTTGTAGGTTTCCTATTGCCTTGGGTTACATTTCTCAAAACAGATGAATACCTATATCGGTGCAGTTGATATTAGCTGATCTGTATGCATAACCAACAGTACACTTGATGTATTTGTGTACTAATATTGATTGACACACCTGTCTTCTTCATCCATTGTGCTATCAGTTGGACAAAATCCGCGTTCTTCTGCCACATGTAGATTACGAGTTGGTGCCTACAAACAGTTGAACAACAAGTCAAACAAGTCAATTTCAATGACAATTTACCAGAACATTGAACTCAACAACAACAACATTATTCAACATTGAACCCAACAACAACATTATCCAACAACAACAACAAAATATGCCACGCGTAATCAAAGCGATTCATAGTTCCGACTCGTCCACTTACTCGTTCAATCTCGGCTGCAATACGTGCTGCTTCGGCCTCTCGCTTAGAAAATCCTGGCAAACTCTTGTCTACTACCGTGGTATACATGTGTTCATCAAAATCAGTGGTTACACCAAACAGTCGTTTATTCGTAGCAAACTGGTCCCAAGTTCCTGACTTTGGCACATCTACCAATTAACAGTCAGTTCATTACCAAACATTGTCAACCAATACAACTGATCGATATCCATCACTGACTCATCTCACCTTCTAAACCTGTCATGCTTTGTTCATTGGCATTATCTGATGTCCATTTGGTCAGATTACGGTAGCGATGCTCACCTGCTCCACCCGATATCGCCGTATCTGTTTTAAAGTGATGAGACACTTTGGTCCGTGGTGGACGAGCTGTCTCAAACGAGGCTGCTGTAATCGATACCACATCTGCTCCACGAATGTTGAGTTGTGCAATGGCTCGACCTGTTCCTTTGCTATGAAGCACCCGTTTTCTCGCTTGTCGTAGACTGACTGACAAATCAACTGGATCTACAGTGTGGCAGATACCCTCAACCTCACTTCCATCTAATGTGGTCACCAGAGTCTTTACGCCCTGTTCATTGCAGATTCAATCAGTAAATATTCACATATCTCTGCAGTTCCACTCTCGACAAACACCATTGGACACTATCGTCACTTACCACAAGTTGCAGCACTGCGTTGAGTGCTCGTTCTTTTGCGCTCATTTTGGCGGATGGACTTTTCTGTGTCGAGTTTGTGCGAGATCCATTTGTCTTTGCTGCTGCAACTGATACTGCAGGCGTCATTGAGTCTGACACTGCCATCACTGGAGGTCCTGCACTCCATGCATTTGCTTTGGTTGCTTTCCTAATCCAATACATGCCAATTAAAATCAATATTGTTTGACAAGATTCAGTGACAATCTGGTCGCTTCGTGTACTTGACATTCTACTGCATAGTGTATACTTGATCGTATATAGATAGTCTACCATAAAACAATCACTTACGGTATTTGTGGAGTTGGGCCCGACACATTTGAAGAAGGTCGAGTTTGGGTCTGAGGTTGTGAACGCATTGCATTCGATGTCGGAGTCTGTGATTTGTGTTGAGTGGTTCCCATTGGTGTCGATATCGAACCACTAAAAGGACCTGTTGTTTTTGTCGGAGAAGGTTTACGACCCATTGTTGGAATTTATCAAATATATATAACTGATAGTAAGATTGCAGTAGCAACGGCCTTGATAGATTCGATCTGCACGACGATATGAAATGGATTCACCATGACGATATGAGTAGGTTCGTCATGACAATATGTGTAGGTTCGTCATGACAATATTTGTAGGTTTGTCATGACAATATTCGTAAATTCGCCATGACAATCCAAAGCCAGTCGATTGATATACAATAAAAAGGATTAGAATCATCAAAACCATGACTGTTTTACAGCAGTATTCTAATCAACTGCCCACTATGGTTTATATAGCAGTCCATATTGTATTTGGACAAAGTCATCCATTGATATCATACCAAACAACCGACGTGGATTGTATCCATATGGGATGATCTTATTGGGACTCAACCCGACACAGTCTAGGGTTTGCATGTCGTCTGTTACGTTGGTTACGGATAACAAATAACTGTATGCTAATAATTACTAGATCGGTAAATGATATACACAAACACTTCTTAATGCTCATTGCATCACCATATATACTGATTTTTCAATACCAAACTGCAAGATTCTATCAAATAAAAACACCAATCTATTGTCCAAACCAAGGAATTCGATTCAATCAGGTCATATATAACGGATACTACAATATATTACCTTCTATATAGCAGAATACAGTTCCTTGAGCTTTCCTGCAGTGGAAGATGGTGCGGCTATTGCCCAGAATATAACGTTGATATCAATATAGTTTCTGCACGTTTGAAGGCGCAGAAATTTAAAATCAACCCAACGCGCCGAGTCACGTGGATATGGATGTCATTTGCATTGCGTGTTATTGCTCACGAACAAGTCAAATGTAATGTCTTGGTAATAAACTGTTTCACTTGGATTGATTATATCACACATGTCACTTGTATTGACTGCATTGACTGTATTATCACTTGTGTAACTTGTATCACTTGTCTCGTGTTCAAATCTTGTCCATGTTGTTGATGTGATCATCTCGATTGTATCAAGTGTCCATTTGGTGTTGTTTACTTTCAACTCTATCGTGTGGATATGGATCTGGTGTTGTTTTATTACCGTTTATTTTCAACTCAATCGTGTAGATATCATCATGGTAGTACCATTTCAAAGTATGCGATCCCATCACTGATTTTCAAACTATAGGCCACTGATCTAGTATTTAATATGCATTGACATGACAAGTGGTTGCATCATGCAATCCATACCACTTTATTCATATATTGCTGATGGATCATGTACGTTGTTCAGATCTGATTGGTTGAAGGATATGCCATGACTCAGTTGACTAGATTTAAGCAAGTCGTGATACAGCCTTGGTTGATTACAGGATGTGTTCAAACAGCATTACTTGTTCAAGTATCAATATGGGTTGATGGATTTAGCTGTTATCAGTATCAGCTCTGCAAGTCAAACGTGGTTACTGTTTTTGAATTGATAATCTTGTCGAGTATTTCAATTGGGTCAAAGGGTTTATTTTAATAAAGCAGTTCAATGCTACATTCGCAGACAATCTAAACTATTGATACTGCGGGTGTTGATGACTGAGCAAACTACAAACACTGCAGTGCACCTGCCAACAATTTGACACTAAACTATAGTTTAGTCCAGGATCAGTTTATTAAAATTGAAACTGTTCGAGTTTCTGGCATTTAAGCTTCTTGAGCGTATCAATCGACTTTTTTGTTGCCAAATTACAGCAGTGAGTTATAATTACATGAATGTTGTATTGAGTTTGATGCTTGCAACAATATTTTGATTGTTGGATTTGGTAATCAGCGTAGTTTTATCAAGTTTTGATTTTTTAAATGCTATAGCCGTATTCGCGTAAATTGAATGATTAGCTAAGAATACCAAAGTACATAATAAACGTTCAGTCGCATAATGGAAACTGTGCTTAGAACAATTGATAATGTTTATCAAAGTCAATCCATAGTAGAAAATTGTAACGAATATTTAACTATTGTTTATTTCAAAGCAAGAGATAATCACTGCAAGATACAAAATGGATCCATTTTACGTGAATACGGCTGTAAATCGACCAAAGCCGTTTATTTGTCCTCGCTTGCTTTCTTACTTTTCTTCAGAGTCTTTTCTGCCGAGGCTGCTAATTTAGCCTTTCTCTCGGCTGCTGCACCAGCATAACCTGGAAATTCATAATCAATACCAAGCTCCTCTAATTGCTTTCGTTTTTTTGAATCTCTTTTCTCCAGCTTTGTCTGAATAGTATCCCATTCCTCGGCTGTTTTTGGCTATCAGTAGAAATATCAAATTAGATGACCAATATATTGGAATTGAAAGTCGACAACACGTTTGTAAACTAACCTTGTTTTGTCGATCTCGTTGAAGTTTGTTCCATGGAATAACCCTGAACTTACGATCGCAACCTTTGAAGGTATCAGCATGTAGCTTATCAGCAGACACCACTTTACCTAAATTATTGGTTTGACAAGATATGAATTAGTTTGATCTGAGCCAAAATAAGATAAAAGTCAATTGCTTACACTTGAGCATTCGATTAAACATCAGATAGTTGTCCATTGTGTCTGCTACAATTTTGGCAACCTCGATATCCTTGAATTCAACAAATGCATAATGCTTGGAGTGGCCAGTCTATATGGGACACACGCATAATAATATTAGATTAGCTCACAAAATAGTTAAACAGGCTGATTATTTATAAAATATACAGCAGTAACGAGTGTGTGAGTTTCCCACCTTTTTGTTTCGGGAAAGCCGAAGTCGAGTAACTTCTCCAAACTGTGAAAAGTATGAAAGCATTTCGGCTTCATAGAAACCGTGTGGAATATGACCAAGATACACAACGCCAGGAGTGGTTTTTGGCACCCCTTTGACTTTTTTGGTAGCTGTCTTGAGCGTTGATAGATCACTTGGTTCCAGAAGCACAAGATTTTCTCCATTCTGGAACTCGGTTTTTTCAGAACCCGCTACATCACTCCTTTTCTTTGAAATTGATTCAGTCTTGCCATTGGAAGTATGCATACCCTTTTTGCCTCTATATTCATCATCAGAGCTGTCTTGATCGTCACTGCTGTCTATTCCTTTGATAATATCTGCATCACTGTCCACATCCTTGGCTGAATCGTCATTTTTTTCAAAGAGAGTTTGCACATCATCCTCTTCAGCATCAGATAATTCATCAGGCATAACAACTTTTATGCCATCATCCTGCTCTTCTAAAGAGTCTGATTCAATGGGTTCTGGCAGAGTTTTAGTGGGCTTTGCTGTTTTCTTTGAAGCTGATCGAGTCTTGGCAATGGTTGGTGTTGCCGCCGGCTTTGTTTTTACTGCAGACTTGGTGATCTTTTTTGAAGACATTTTAGTGGCAGGTTTGATATTCTTGTCTTTGGATTTCATGTTAAAGTTTTCAGGCAGGAATTAAAAAAATAAAAAAATTGATATTCAATAAAAGTTGACAAATCCAAGTATGACTTGCTGCTGGTGATACCAGCAACAGCTTTGTCAGGAAAGATCATAAATACTAATAGAGCTTCAAGAAATAAAATTGTATCAAAAGGATTGCACATCAAGCATTCATACCTGTCATGAAACTATTCAACACCGAGTATTAGACAAGACTGAATATATCTGAAAAAAAGAGCAGCTCCAATCATCCTCAGGTGACATTTGGGCTGATTCAAAACAAATGGCAATCTCGACAACCTTGCAGTCAAGAATATCTGTTTTACCATCATGAAACTCACATTCTACTTTGATACTGTATCGCCCTACTCATGGTAAACCCCGATATTTATTTTTAATTCAAAATACCAAAGTTCCATCAAAATTGTTTGATAGATACAGACTAGGCAGAGTTGGGTAGTGGTATCCACTCGAGTGTCCATGTGTTCAACTCAGAGTAGATTCAATTGTAGGTTCGCCATGGAAATACTTTCAAGGTATCAGTCAATTTGGGATATTGAGATGAACATGGTTCCGTTCTATCTTGCTGGGGTGATGCACGAGTCTGAAAACCAGCCTCCTGGTATGAACAAGTTCAAGGCAAAGTACATGTACAAAGGTTAGTTGTTTGGCTTGTGAGTGAGATCTTTGGTAGTTTACAGTGGGATCATTTTGATTTTTAAACTATTGATTAGAATGCCTTTTGACAACAGTTTTGCATTGATTTCCATAGATTTGGTGCGTAATGGCAAGCTTTACAATGTCCCACTTACAGCAATCCCGAGTAAATTTCCAGACAACTCTTTGAAAGCTCAGCGAATTTTGACTGCCGTTAAGCTATATGAGCCAAGTAAACTGATTTCAGCCAGTAGAGCAATTTGGCAGTGTTATTGGCGTGATGGAATGAATCTGAGTGATGAGGATAATCTCGTCAAATATCTCACCCCAGTGCTTGGTTCTACAACTCCCTTGTTTGTATCAAAGCATGCATCCGACTTGCATGTAAAAAAGTTGTTGACAGATAACACGCAGGCTGCTACTCATGAAGGTGCATTTGGCGCTCCTTGGATTATTGTCGAACATCAAAACAATGGAGTGTCAACTCGAGACTCATTTTTTGGAAGCGATCGAATTGAACAGATTGCATTGCTATTAAAAAAACCATACTACGGTCCTCAACCCACAGATAATCTCAGTGGAACATCCAAGCTCTAATAGACTGGCAAATCAAATCAAATTTATATTCGACTTTGAAGCTGACAATCATTGAGACCTATGCTACGCCCGACTAAAAATCTTCAATAAAGTTTTGGGATTCCTTTTTAATCGAGTATTATACCATTATTAGTATTTCCAGACCTGAGATACAACTATTTGTGCAGTGACAGATGCGCGACCAATCTTGATGCAAGTTAGCAGTAGACTTGAAACCAAACTATACATATCTGCAAAGTTTACCAGATATTGTAGTAGATTATAGGCTTACAAAAATGCGAAATAACACAATTTGAGACCAATGTTTTAGACTTGCCAAACAACACAGCGGAGTTTACAGTAATTAAATGTTGAAATAAGTTGGATCTATGTACGAGTCATCGCTAAAAAGCGGATACTAGTTTATAATCGTTGCATCGAGTTTCAGCTGGTATATTGGATTGAAATAAATGCACTGATTGGACAAAAAATGCCATTCAAGCAATAATCATCAACGAACTGGAGATATAGTCTGAATACACATTTTTCAAAAACAGGTTTGCCAATCCTTTGTCAAGGACTCATCCTCTTGAATGATCAACAATATGAATAATCGACTAAATTCTTGTAAGTATTTAAAGATCTGTATTTCTTCAGTAAAAGTTTTCACTATCCGATGCATACATTAACCAGCTGCAGTAGTGGGTGCATTGCAAAACAAAGTAATATTGTCTCCTTTTAGTAGAATTCGCCCAAGTTGTTTCCGTGCTCCAGTCTTGGTTGATACCTCCTCTGCATCATCAAGGACCAAGTTCATAAACTCGTCAAATCCCTACAGGTAGCGTATATCAATGGATAAAGTCAGTAAATTTCAGTCAAATATAGATCAAACTTGACGAGACATGCAGAATAGCTTTCTGTGATGATAGAGTCAGATGCAAACAATGTAGTGGGATATAGATTGATCATTGAATCCAGCCAGTCTAGCTGTACTAAACGACAATGCAAAAGCACATACCAAGATTTGTCCCTCGATCCTGATCTCGGTCTGTTCATATAGCCAGATTTGCACTCTTGATTTCTATCCATTCATTGCAAAACGATTAGTTATGATGTTTGAAAGCGCAAGTCAAGCATTATACACTGCAGACTATTGAAATGATTAGAGCAGCAAGTACCTGCTGCAACATTCTGAAGATCAGGTTTATGGGCTGCACCATAATCTTTTGAAGTTTCGTTGCCATCTTTGCTGCACAGTAAATTCAAATAAAGAGTTGGGATATTCACTAAGAGAGTTTTGGGATCAAGGGCTAGAGTCGACTCGCCGAGTATATTGTTTAGTGTACAAGACAAGAAGCAAGCGTTGTAAAGTGTTGGAAAAGTGATTTAGATAGTCACGTGTGTTGAAGTTGTTTTATTCTGCCAGCATACTCATCACGTGTTTTGAGTTGTGTTTTCCGAGTTGGATTTCGACAAACAATATTTGCTTGAATTACCATCAAAATGGCCGAGTGGGATCCAGATGCAGATATCGCCTTGGTAAAGGCAGTTGATTGTCATGGAGAAAATAACTGGGAGGAAGTGTGCAAAACTCTTTGCTTAATCAATGGCATTACGTTTCCTGCAAAGCTTGATGCCAAGGTGCGTTTATACATATACTTCACCTCCAGTTTATCGGAGTACCTAAATGAGCGTATAACTATCCATATTGTATTGGATATACGGAAATATTTTGAAAGGGTTAAACTGATATGCAATCAGCGGTGAAAGTTGATTATGCATTCAAAAACTGCCATTCAGATTAGACCACTTGTATAATTGATTACTAGGTTACTAATATTGATAAGAATATAGAGCTGTGAGGATGAATACAATCGGTTATTGACTGTATCGAGTCCCATTAAAGATGAGAGGTTGGTTCAATCTTGCATGCTCTATAAATTCGAGTATACTTTGTTTTTGACATGAACATTGACGGTTAGACTAGAATCTGGCGAGAATATCGTCACAGATACATGTAGGTGTTATTTGCTTGCCCTTCAACTGGCTTACTATTTGGCTGTTACCATGAATTTGATCTTGTCGAGGTTTTAGAAAAACTAACTCGAGTTTGGTGAACACAACAGCCCATACTCTGACTCGAAAGTTACTTTTCAAACTATCTGCTCGTCGAAGCGATGAAATCAAAAGGCAGTTGTACGAATGCGAGGTTGAATACAGGTAGTATAAGATGATGATATTTAAATCTTTGAATGCGCCTACTAAACATTTGGTTGATTCACGTTGATATTTCTTCTAGCCAAACGTGCATTGATATTGACAGCATTGAGAATGGAGCTAAAGATGAAGTTTTGGAAGACATGACAATCGATGAATTAGCAATAGTACCAAACGATAAGGTTGAACTTGTTTTAAAAACTTGTTTCATTTGCTGATACTCACAGGAAAACATAACTGATGCTCACACAGGAGTCTGTTGAAACGGTCTCCGAAACAGAATCATCTCTCAAGGCTCAAAACATTCCAGAGGTACTAGACAAAGACAACCAAGCTGATGATGATGCAGCCCAATCATCCCCAACAACACCACATCCACGCGATCATAGCCTTACTGGTAACGTTTGTTGGAATAGTATGATAGATTGGCAAGGTTTGTAAAACTGAATCATTCTGTTAGAGCTTAAAGAAGAATCTATCGTTTCATCTACAGCAACGGCAACTCGAATCTACTCTGAAATGGATTCTATAGATCCAGATTCTGGGACAGAATATTCTGGTAAACTGTTTATGATTTTGGCGCGTGGCAACTAGATATGAAATGGCTAACCTTTCTACCCATACATCAACAGATGAGCCAGAAAGGAAAAGACTTCGAATAGACGAAAAGTACAAAACATGGAAAAAAACAGCTATGCTTATTTGGAACAGGATTGCCGATCATCGCGCAGGAAATGCATTTCTAAAGCTTTCAAAAGAAAAACGGTATTCTGAAGTTGTCAAGCAACCAATGAGTCTGGATCTAGTAAAGACTCGTATTCGAGAAGGGGTAAGGACTAAATCCAATTGGCCAATTTTATCGTACTATTCAAGCTGTATTGTTAGTGTATAGATCGACATGTTTCCCAATCGTGTAGTTTTATGATGTGAAAATC